>NC_030684.2:42095748-42402498 GCF_000004195.4 Xenopus tropicalis | reverse complement strand
GTACTAACCCTTGTTACCTAACCCACTGTCAGGGTGGTGAAGACATAGATTATTATCATTTCAGGAAGGAAAAAAACATATTTGCTGTGTGTCACCCCTGTCCATGGGATTTATTACATTTAAGTGGTTTATGGCACATAAAAGGTCCCACTTTGTGTTTAGGGGCTGCAAACAGCGGTGTTCACCCTACCCAGAGCAGCAGATATATGCATGAAATTAACAAATAACAGGTTAAATAAATGAGGGTGCCAATTCTTAAAGCTTCTGAGTGTCAATATGCTAACTTTCTGCCCCCAGAATGGTGCACCTATTGTATAAAGAATGTACAGAGCCAAGGTACAGGGCTACTACAAGGTAGTCCCTGGATAAGCTTGGGCTAGATGCACTCACAGTACAGGTATGGGGTCTGTTATCCGGAAACCCGTTATCCAGAAAGCTCCAAATTATGGAAAGCCTGTCTCCCATAGACTCCATTTTAATCAAATTTTTTTTTTTAAATTGATTTTCCTTTAATACTGTAATAAAACAGGGCCATGTATTTGATTCCAACTAAGATATAATTAATCCTTATTGGATGCAAAACAATCCTATTGGGTTTAATTTATATTTTAATGATTTTTTAATAGACTTGAGGTATGAAGATCCAAATTACAGAAAGACCCCTTATCCAGCAAACCCTTGGTCCTAAGCATTCTGGATAATGGGTCCTATACCTGTATTCTACCAAGTCTTAATATAGTAAGAAGATGGGTCCAGCCCAAAGCAGTGCAAGGACTACCTTGAAGATGAAGACAAATAGGTGTTGCGCCAATCCCCAGCCAAGTATGCCTGTGCATTATTTATATAAGATAAATAAAGGCACTCTGCAAAAGGTTAGTACTCTGGGGTATGGAAACAAACCTGGCACCCCCAATTTAACATTTCATTGTCCAGGAAAACAATAACAAGGGCTTGCAATGGTCACATCCTAAAGCCATTTATTTCCAGCGGAAGTGCTGAAAATGTGGCATGGGGTATACAATAAGGCATAATGGGGTCAGTAATGCTATATATCAGGGCTGCCCAACGTGTATCCTCCAGCTGTCATTGAATGCTGCCAGAATCCACTAACAGCTGAAGGGTGTCAGGGGAAGCTGGAAATTGTAGTTGAAAATGAAGCATGGGAGCTGCAGGGTAAATTATTACTTAGGGTAATTTGCTTCAGGCCCCATTGCCATGAAGAAAAAGCTTAGACCTCATGTTATGAAAGTTACAGAATTCTCTTGGAATCTTCTTCGACACATAACCGGCATCTTTAGCAGACAGGTGTCTGGTTGTTAATCCCATCACATTATTACCACGTTCCTCGTTATTAGTGTGCAGTTGGGGGTATCCCGACACCTAGGCAATACTTAACAAGTACAGGACTCTGGAAATCAACTGCAAAGACTGGGAGACACTGGCTTTTCACTTGACACTCTCTACATTTGCCGCTATTTCCCTTCTATCCCCACACAATATTTTGGACTCTGCTAAGACCTTTGACACCGTCCCTTCATTACTGGCTGGTGCCTCAATGAAAACATTTGTAAACAGATACTGGATTGGTGGCAGTTCAGGAAACAGAGAGAAGTTATTAATGGGCTGTGCTAGGCAGGTGCAGTTACCAGCAGGGCCCCAGAGGATTTGTAAGGATCCCATACAATGAGAAGCATTATTATGTACATTCCTAGTAATGAGAGAGGAGAGGGAAATGCAGCCTACCCCTCCTGACAGAGAGCCCAGCCACATATTGCTTTGCAATCCATTACAGCCCCCATCTGTTGCAGACTGTTACATGTTATTGAGTCAGTTTCAGGCAGTAACGCAGAGTGATTAAAATTAATTAAAACCCATTTTAAGTCACATTTTGGCATATTACAAATGGATCCATCTTCCAGCAGGTTGACATTTAAATCAGCAAATGTAGAGCTCAGAGTGTACAGAATTTTGCTATGAGGCATAAGACAGAGAATGCCATGGAGCCAACACAAACAACAACACTGCCTTGGGAATCTGAGTAATGTGGCAGCTTTTGGGCAGTAGATTGGCCCCATGTTGCCAGTGTTAGAGCTCTGAACCAGCACTTCTACACTACTTCTGTCTTATCGTGCAGAATTTATGGGCACAGCTGTCCTTTGAAGCATCCAGGCAGGTGTGACTGCCCCGTGTCACCTCAAAACAGCAGTTTTAGGTAGGAAGCAGAATAATGTACAGTGTCACAAATTACCTTTTAAATGTTTAACCCTTTCACTGCCAGCCAATTTGGTCACTTCCGATACTTTTATTGCCAGACAGTTTTTAAACATTTTGAGCTCCTTTAATTTAGGGGTCTTTCCTTGGGGGGCAGGACAACCTAAGCTTTCAAAAGATGCTAGAATTTTTTAATGTCCTTATAATAAAAAAATAAGATTTTCCATAATATAAACACACATACCAGAAACCTAAATTATTTTATGCATGAAAATACAACTGACTTGGAAAGGCTCATGTCCCCTGAATGCGCTAATACCAAATATTTATAAGTTTTTGGAGATTTCTCACTTTTATAGGTCAACAGTACACTACCAAATTTCCAAAGCACTGCTCTAAAAAGCGTCATACTTTAGATTTCAATGCCAAAAATTCCACCAACCGTAGGTTTACCCTAGAAAACTATACATTTTTAGAAAGAACAGATTCTGGCAAATCCAGAATCCAATGCCTCTGGGAAGGGACTGTGGCTGTGGGATAGCAGGTATAGTAGGGAGAGATGGTGCCTATAGTAGCAGTGGGATAATAGCCTCTGGGAAGGGACTGTGGCTGTGGGATAGCAGGTATAGTAGGGAGAGATGGTGCCTATAGTAGCAGTGGGGATAATAGCCTCTGGGAAGGGACTGTGGCTGTGGGATAGCAGGTATAGTAGGGAGAGATGGTGTCTATAGTAGCAGTGGGGATAATAGCCTCTGGGAAGGGACTGTGGCTGTGGGATAGCAGGTATAGTAGGGAGAGATGGTGTCTATAGTAGCAGTGGGGATAATAGCCTCTGGGAAGGGACTGTGGCTGTGGGATAGCAGGTATAGTAGGGAGAGATGGTGCCTATAGTAGCAGTGGGGATAATAGCCTCTGGGAAGGGACTGTGGCTGTGGGATAGCAGGTATAGTAGGGAGAGATGGTGTCTATAGTAGCAGTGGGGATAATAGCCTCTGGGAAGGGACTGTGGCTGTGGGATAGCAGGTATAGTAGGGAGAGATGGTGCCTATAGTAGCAGTGGGGATAATAGCCTCTGGGAAGGGACTGTGGCTGTGGGATAGCAGGTATAGTAGGGAGAGATGGTGCCTATAGTAGCAGGGGGGGGATAATAGCCTCTGGGAAGGGACTGTGGCTGTGGGATAGCAGGTATAGTAGGGAGAGATGGTGCCTATAGTAGCAGTGGGGGGATAATAGCCTCTGGGAAGGGACTGTGGCTGTGGGATAGCAGGTATAGTAGGGAGAGATGGTGCCTATAGTAGCAGTGGGGGGATAATAGTCTCTGAGAAGGGACTGGGGCTGTGGGATAGCAGGTATAGTAGGGAGAGATGGTGCCTATAGTAGCAGTGGGATAATAGCCTCTGGGAAAGGACTGTGGCTGTGGGATAGCAGGTATAGTAGGGAGAGATGGTGCCTATAGTAGCAGTGGGGATAATAGCCTCTGGGAAGGGACTGTGGCTGTGGGATAGCAGGTATAGTAGGGAGAGATGGTGCCTATAGTAGCAGTGGGATAATAGCCTCTGGGAAGGGACCGTGGCTGTGGGATAGCAGGTATAGTAGGGAGAGATGGTGCCTAAAAATGGGGCAAATATTCTTGTATATCATATTTGTGCAAGTATTATTTTGTACCAGTCACCACAATCACGGAAAAGGTCACGCAAGAAAACCTATCCACTAATTTCTTACCCAAGCTTATTCTCCACTATGATACACAATCCTCATCGACCATTAAAAATCGACTGCTCCTATTTATGTTGCAAGCCGCAAAAGCCACCATACCAAAAAAATGGAAGGATAAATCCCCACCGACTAAACAGGAATGGATCTCTCTGCTTGAAGAAACTAGACAAATGGAAGAGATAACAGCGATCATTCATGGAAAAAGTAAAAAATATTGGGAGACATGGTCCCCATGGATAAACTTCCTTAGACTCCAAAAATAGACAAAAAACCATCTTAGCGGAACTCCGCACAAATTGAATTCCTAGATAGGGAAACCATATAGCTCTCTCTTTACAAGCAAACCTTAAAAATTTTAATCAAAATGTGAAGTAATGTGAAATGTCAATTGGATGTTATACAATCCTGTGCACCCCCTCCCCCCCCCTCTTTCTTTCTGTACCCCCCCCCCCCCTTTTCCTTATTAAAATGCTATAAATAAAGATTTAAAAAAAGTATTATTTTGTACCAGTGTAATTTTATTTCCGGCAAACTGTGAGGTAGGAGTCACTATGCATTTCCATAATTTTGCTGCATGAGAGTAGACAGGTTTAAAAGATCTAAGATAGCAGAGAAAGGGCAAATGAGAGAAAAATGACAAGAAAGAAGCAATGGCAGATGGGAGGGAGATACAACTGGCAGAAGATAAATGAGAGAGCTAAGGGTTTACAAACCTGCCTTCAACCCTCAGCCCTCCCTAACAGTGTGTGCCTGCGCTCAATCAGTACAACAGGTGGAACAGTCACAAGGAGAGGTAGATCTGACTGGATTCCTTTTATCCACCTGTCCTTGTTTGGAAAACACATCCCAAAAACATGCACTTAAAGGGAGGGGCCGAGGACAGGTTTAAGGATAGAGTGATAAAAGAAAAAAAGAGATGAATGAGACCAGATGCACCCTATTGCCTTGTAGTAACTTATACATGGATTCATGGGGTAATATGCGTCTGTAACATCAGTAATTACCATATATATTTCCTCCATGTTTTTATTTTTTTGGAAGAGAGAAGAAAGAAATAGAAAATATAAAGACAGATGGGGCACAGGGCTGTGTCTAGTAGTGTGGGGACCTAATTAACAGCCTGTTGCCCTTGAACTCCAACCTCCAGCAGCCCTGAGCTGTATTTCAACAACTGTAGGGCCTTGTGTGCTGAAGCCGAGACTTGTATGGGATGACCCGGCCATCTAGAAGTATCGTTCAGACTTAATGACTTCTTGAGAGATTTGTTGCTCAACTCAAAGATCAAGGAACAGCAAACAGAGCTGGTGTGTAGTGCATGGAGATATGTGGCAATTCTCTAGCTAGAACATCACTTCTGAGCATTTGCAGAATCTACTTTTGCTGTGCGTTTTTTAACCTGCCTGGCAACTTTCTATACGAAAAGATCCTGGTGCCCGTCTTGACTTTGCAGTCATGGCACCGGACCATTGTACTCATCTGCTCTGACATGCATGTACCTGAGGGTACAGAGGAAGAGTGATGAAGTCTGGGCCCTGCCTTGGCTAGCCAAGTAGAAAAGTGCCTCGAGGGGAGAGAAGGGTGCTGACAAAATGGTCTATCACTTGATTTTTTTTTATACCGCCGAATGTATTGGAACCATAAATTATCCTGTCCGCAATGCACTACAGCCTGGTGAGATTTTGTTGTGTGCATCTTTATATTACAGCATGGTATACAGAGAGGAGAAGACAAATGGTGTCCAAATCTGTTTCATTACATTCTTTTCCTCATGGCCACTGACAAGAAAAAAATATTATTATTCATTATTTATATAGTGCCAACATATTTTGCTGCGCTTTGCAGACGTTATACACCATTCACATCCAAGTGGAGCTTACAAAATAAGTACCATAGCACATTCACATACAGAATGGTAAAATCGTTTATATACAGTATATATATATATATATATCAGTCCTGATGGTGTCTGCACTCCAAGGCTTTTAGTATTCTGTGGAGTGCACAGCCAAAATCTTTAGTATTTAGCATGAAATAATCCATGGCCGGCACACCCTTAAAATTCAAAAAAAATTTTTATTGAAAACTCATTGTTTAAATATATATATATATATATATAATACATTATGTTTAGTACTTTTGTGGATATGGGGTAAGTAACATGCACTTTTAAATAGTGTTGGTAATATTTCTTTAATTCGTGCATTTTTTTAAATTCATCTTATGGTAAAAGTCTATAAAGTAATTATCATTTGCTCACATGTGCAGAAGAGGGAGAAGAAAAGACCCTACTGTGCAGCAAATCTATAATATACCCAGTATTAGCCCTTCTTTCCCATACAGCTCCATTCCTGGCACATTCAAAGGTCTGCAACTTTGGGACATGCAACATTGGTGCACACCTCCCCACCTAACCAGCTAAAATGACACTGATCACAATGGCAATGACCAAAATGACAATGCTGGCCACAACATCAACAGCAGTGGCAATATAGAGATGGGTATTTCATACAGAGCAGGAACTAGATATTACTCTGCCTTACACGGCAAAATCTTTTTAGAACCCCCAAACTTTCATATTTGTCCCAGTTAATCTCTTAAGAGTGAAATATAGAGTTAGAATATAGAGTTAGAAGAAAAAATGTGTCTAAAACACAGAATCTAAACACAATGAGAAATGATTAAGATGCAGATCCAGAAGTATAAACCGTATTGCGATGGATTGTATCTCTGACTTGTGGATAACTGTTGCTTGATACTGTAGGGGAGAGCGACTGCAAAAAACATTAGTAAGTGAATTTATTGATTTATTTCCTTTATAGCTTCTATACTTTTCAATGTGTTTTTTAACCTTGCAGCACTTGATGAATACAGGCAACAACATTTTACAAAACAACAATTTATTGTGATTTGTCTGGGTCTCTGATGCTAGTTTAATGCATTGGGTTTAAATGTATTGGATTCCGTAATCTAATCCCTTGGGAAGGAGACAAGAGCTATAACTGACTTGTGTATCAAACAAACAAAAGCCTCCATTCTCCACCTTTGGCTCTATGTTTAAGTGGGCAAGGAAATGGAGTATCCTACTTCCCTTTGACTATAGGAAGTGAAAAGCAGAGCTTGTCATACTGCTATGTCCTGTCCTCGGGCTCCATCTTTGTAGGGGTGAAGGGTTACCTTTGAACAGACAACTGTTTAATGTTTGTTGGGGCAGGAGCTTCCGATACCAGGAGCTCTGGCACATATTAGATTAGATGTACTACTATGGGAAGGGAAGCTGCAGATATCCTGAGCAATAAGCTGCCATAGTGAGAAGGAAGTGACACAGAGCAGCTCACTTTCTCTAAAGGTGAACATGAAAGTAAATATTTGTACAAAATTACAATAAAAGAAACAGTTATTTTATCATGGACACCAGTAAAAGCTATGCATCAGGTTTATGTTACACTATAGTATAAACATATGCGATAGGGTTATTGGAGGGGGGATGCTAGGCTGTCCTTGCCCTTATTGTTCTGTTCAGTACCCATCATCCCCTAAGTAATGACCTTCTCCTGACATCCTTGCCTTGCCTTCCATAAATCATTTGCCAGTTTGCCAGAGCATGATCAGAAAATAAAATCAGCATTTAAGCTCCATGTACATTGCCGTGAGAAAGTGTTCCTCGGTCCTTCTTTACATAAGTGAGTCTGACAGAATTTGCGGTAGGTCAAGTTTGATAGTGTGCACTTAGATTTGTAAGGAATGCCATGGAAGAAAATTCAATTTGTTAGGATGTAACTTACAACAGATTTGATCTGATACCAATAAAGTCTTGTTTACACCAGCAAATTTTTTTGGATCAATTTTGTGGGACTAGAGAACAGATCAGACCAACGTCACAGTAAGAAAATTCAGGGTTCTTTTGTTTTTGCAAATCAGTTTTTCTATGGAGTTTTGCTGAATAACACAAAACGTGAGTTTCGCTTCCAGTTTCAGTTGTTCAGGCCGTCGACCAGGAGGGAGGGAATAACAGAAAGGTGGCCATTAGTGATGAGCAAATCAGTCCCGAAAAATCCTCGAACCGTGTTTGTTGCGCGTTTTTTTTTTTGTCGCCCATGTCTTTTTTTGTTGCCCATGCCCATTTTGACGCAGCCGCACCCATTTTGATGCATCAGCGCCCTTTTTTATGCAACCACGCCGTGACAGTGCCCTTTTTGCCATGACAGTGCCCTTTTTGCCATGCATCTATTTTGACGTGACTTTTTTTGACGAAATGCAAATTTTCCAGGGGCACATTTTCTCAGAAGTTTTGCAAAACAATTTGCCAATGGCGAAATGTGGAAATTTGCTGCAAATCTATACCTGGTGAAAAATTTGCTCATCACTAGTGCCCATGCCATGTATATTCCTTTGTACAGTATTTGTCCATTCAGTCTGTGAGCAACTTAGTCAGATACCATACAGAATTGGCCCATGTACGGATGTGTTAATATGAGCCACCAAAACCCTGGTGTAAACAAGACCTAACATTCATTTAAAGGACAAGGAAAACTTGAGTCACTTTGGCACCCCCCCACCTCCAGTTTTCCAGGCATTCCCATTATTGTTCTCTGCTGTTCTGTGCTGACCAAAGCTGGATATACACGGGCAGGTTTAAGCTGCCAATTATGTCCCTTCAGACCAAGTTGGCAGCTTATCTGCATTCAAATGTCTCCAACAGATATATATCCAAAAATCGTCCACATATTATTTGGGCAGGTTTGAAAATCCCATTGAGGTGAGGACCTCTCTGACACATTGATGCGGCCCTCTCCTGTATTGGCCCCATTATGATCATTGGTCTGGGTCCAAAACATAGATGGCCATATCAGGCACAGATTCTCTTGTTTGGTGCCCTTACCAAACAAGCAGATCTTTAGGTGTGGCCACTTTAATCGCAGGGGATCCCTGGAAAGTTGGGCGAAGGTGGAGGTGGCCTGACCTGCAGAAAACGACTCCTGCAATTAGTGAGCATTTAGTGTCCCTGGTGAACACACACCCCAGTAACCAAAGCTTCCCCTCTCCTACAATGGTATTGCTTAAAATGTAATTTCATGTGTTGCATTAATAAATTATAGGGATTGGAGATAAGGGGGGACCTTTCCAAAGTGTCCTTTCTCATTGCTACAGTTTGTGCTACATTGTACATGATTATAGTGTCCTTGCAGCTGCATGTTGGCCAGTCCTTGAGCAAAGCCTTATATTCCTGCCATTCTCAAGCAAATTCATGAATAGAATTAATATTTTTCAACTGCAGAGCATCCTGGGAAGTTCCAATCCCACACCAAGGGGTTAACTTCCCAGCATCTGCTACACGGCAAAAAAAAGAATCCACAAATCTTTCTGTTGGCTGGGTTTGATTTTTTGTTTTTGTTAAGAAAAAAAGGGGGATTGTTTGGGTTAAAAAAACCTAAATTGAATTATGTTCTCAGAACGATGTTACAGATAGAAATCAAAGAGACGCAGGGGGAACCAGTAAGCTGATCTGTGTCTCTAGTAGGAGATCCCAGATCTGACCTGGTCTAGACTTCACTTATTGTCTTAATTAACTTCCCTAGAGCTTTCCATTCTGACTCACTGCGCTACACCAGGCCTTAATAGTGGACAATCACGCAGTGGGGATCATTTATTACCAACTCACAACTATAGAGGCCATTTGCACTGATATATTATACTGACTGTCAACCAGTATCACCTGGGCGCACCTGCAATAACGCACCTGAATCTTTCACCTGTCCACACCCAGGCTTCCAGCACTGTACTTGCACATAAGGTGCTAGCCTTTAATGAATGCACTTCAAGGAAAAATACATAGAAAACTTTGTATGTGCAAAAAAATGTAACCCTTGCTTGGACCAAGCAGACCATGCACATAATTTAACAACAGCAGTTGCCCATGCAACCAATAGGTCTTTGCTTTAAGTTTTTAAATTGTAGCAGCCTGATCAAAACTTATTTGCGGTTTGTTGCCATTGGTAACTGCCCTGCTTTAATATGTGATGTTAGTAAATCACGACTACTACTGTAAAAAGTGGGCACAAAAGATCATTTTTGCACTCATGGACTACAATATTCTAGAGGGAACCCTGCACACATATAGGGGCACATTTACTAACCCACGAATCCGAATCCGAATTGGAAAAATTCCGATTGGAAAACGAACATTTTGCGACTTTTTCGTATTTTTGCGATTTTTTTCGTCGCCTTTACGACTTTTCGGAAATTGTCGCGACTTTTTCGTAACCATTACGACTTGCGCGGAAAAACGCGAGTTTTTCGTAGCCATTACGATTCGCTCGTATCTTGTCGCGACTTTTTCGTATTGAGCGCTCGTAAGCGGCGGGCAAATCTTTTAGACTTAGCATGATTTTGGAAGCCTCCCATAGGACTCAATGGCACCCTGCAGCTCCAACCTGGCCCAAGAAAAGTCACCATACTGAAGCTTGAATGAATCCGAATCTTTCGTACTCGGCGCGAAAGCTGCGAAAAAGTCGCGACTTTTCGAGCAAGTTTTAACGCTACGAAAAAATCTCAACATTTTGTGCAACTTTCAGAATGGCTACGAAAAAGTCGCGACAATTTTCCGAAAAATCGCAAAATACCGATCATTACAAAAAAAACGCAATCGGACGCATTCGGCCTGTTCGTGGGTTAGTAAATGTGCCCCATAGTCTTGTATTTCAAAGAGGCTGTGCATTCAGCCAAATCTCCAGAACTTTATTAGACCTTGCAATGCCATAGGTAAAATACCTAACTCCCCATATGGCTAGGGTGTCTCAGTAAGTGGCATTGGGCAAAAATGAGGGGCACTCTTCCTCAAGGAACTTTACAGGGTGAGCTTTCTCATCTGTGCTTCCTTTGCAGAGTAGTAAAAGCTTCATAACACAGCTGAGCAAAATGGCACCACCCAATACACTATGTATTTTAATGGAAACAGTTATGTGTAGACAGATGGTAGGAGCTTACCCCTTGATATGGTGGGTCCAGGTGCTCAAGCCCTGAACCTTCAGCATAGGGAGCCAACTTAGGGCAAAATTTTACAGAGAGAGCAGCTGGCACATCCAAATCCCCACCAAAATGAAGTAGAAAACCCTTGGTTTATATTAAAGGAAAATGAAAGTCAAAATTAACAGGCTATACCACTTATTAGTTCTCTTTGAGTAAAGGTAGATCGCTATAGTTAGGGCTCACCAAAGAGAAGATCTAAGTAGTTATTCAAATTTTAAAGTTTCAGCTCGTTTAACCCATCGGCGTCGCCATGTTGAAAGAGGTATTGCTTCTCCTGTTCGCTCACAGCTCGATAGTACGCATGCGCAAATTCTGCCCGCAGCTCCGTGTAAATGTAAAGGAATCGAGCGTTGTCATAGCAACAAGATGCTTTGATTCCTATTGGCTGGGGGGCGGGCTAACTGTAATCAGGGTGACGCGGCTGCAAAGAAAAGGAAAGGGGTATTCAAATAAAGCATGCGCAGTAGCAGTGATACCGCTGGAATGCGACTCTCCTGTGCCAGCGGCAGCGGTGTGGGAATATGCGAGATTTTGACTACATTACCCAGCCCTGTGACTTTGGTTGTACAAGCAGTGCGTTTACATTTCAAAGAAAGAAGGGACACAGGATCCACTCTGCACAGCAGGTTTTATACAGAATGCCTTTCTTTTCAGCCACTAATGTTTATTAACCTTTCGTTGTCCTTTAAAAGCATTTCAAAGTTTATTATTTATAAACAATTATACATAAATAGCCTTACGTGTTCATGCCTCACAGGGCACTTAATCATAGGCTCATGATTAAGCCCATCAACCATAATAAAGCCCACTATGCGGCAACCTTTCTCCTTACTAGACTACTTTCCCCTTAGAAAATAATGAAATCTGTCCCTAGATACAACTAGTAGCTGCTAATGTGCCTGTCTGACATTAACTCCAGCCAACTACAAATCTCCTTGTTTGGCACAAGCCCAGAGAGCTCATTGGCACAGAATACAGATTTCTTTAACACTCTGGCATTTTAGGTATGGGCTAAAGAAATGGAACCAGGTAGAAAAGCACAAGTTATGTCATTCACAGATTTACAGGGAAAGTATCCTAGACATTGGCTGCATGGTGCCTTTATTAAACAGGCTAGAATGTTTTCCCACAGTTTGGTTAGTATTTCAGGAACATAAAAATGTAACAGCAGTAGGAGGGCAAGTTTTAATCTAACAAAAAAAAGTGTTGATTTGGTCAGGCACTGCCCAAAGTTGACCAGGTATAGCAGCTTATTTTTTTTGTTTATGAAATGGTGGCATTACTGATTAATATCTGATGTGATCATATCATTGTCCCAGGGGTCAAAGTGGGCAAAGATGTGCTAGTATGGCTACCTAGTGGATTTGCTAGTGTATGGGCAGCTTTTGATGCACTAGTAGGGCTACCTAGTGGATTTGCTAGTGTATGGGCAACTTTAGATGCACTAGTATGGCTACTTAGTGGATTTGCTAGTGTATGGGCAGCTTTAGATGCACTAGTATGGCTACCTAGTGGATTTGCTAGTGTATGGGCAGCTTTAGATGCACTAGTATGGCTACCTAGTGGATTTGCTAGTGTATGGGCAACTTTAGATGCACTAGTATGGCTACTTAGTGGATTTGCTAGTGTATGGGCAGCTTTAGATGCACTAGTATGGCTACCTAGTGGATTTGCTAGTGTATGGGCAGCTTTTGATGCACTAGTATGGCTACCTAGTGGATTTGCTAGTGTATGGGCAACTTTAGATGGACTAGTATGGCTACCTAGTGGATTTGCTAGTGTATGGGCAACTTTAGATGCACCAATATGGCTACCTAGTGGATTTGCCAGTGTATGGGCAACTTCAGATGCACTAGTATGGCTACCTAGTGGATTTGCTAGTGTATGGGCAGCTTCAGATGCACTAGTATGGCTACCTAGTGGATTTGCTAGTGTATGGGCAGCTTTAGATGCTTGCTTTTAGATATATGGGACGTGTGGGAGACATATCAGGACTGCCATTAGGGAGCACATGATAGTTCATGCCAGTGTTATTAATAGGTAGAACAATACATATTTAGGAAGACAGTTCTTTTTCCAGAAAAAGTAGCAACCGTAATGGGTCATCATGCCCTGGGGAGTTGTATGACAGTAGCAGAGAGGGTTTCAAATGAACCTGTGAATCCTGCAGCACCTATAATATGTCACTAGAGTTGCCCCCTCCACTGGCTGTTGCATTGCTGGCACACTGAGCCCACTATTCCCCAGATGGGATATCTGCAGCAAAATGTGCTCTGCAGCGTAATCCCCCACAGCCCCTGAAGTAGTGGAGATCAGGTCACTACCACTAGCGGATGCAGGTCAGGCAATTATGCTATAGTTATTATGGGGCACTGGTCAGGCCCTGGTTGGCAATCTGTGAATTCTGGCAAATCCCAGAGGGGCTGCTGTAAGATGCCATAGACCAGGGGTGTCAAACTCAATTGCACAGGGGGCCAAAATTCAAAACACACTTTAGGTTGCGGGCCGAACATGTACCTGTGCCAGCAGCCATATTATTGCCCCATGTACCTGTGCCAGCAGCCATATTATTGCCCCATGTACCTGTGCCAGCAGCCATATTATTGCCCCATGTACCTGTGCCAGCAGCCATATTATTGCCCCATGTACCTGTGCCAGCAGCCATATTGTTGCCCCATGTACCTGTGCCAGCAGCCATCATATGGCCCCATGTACCTGTGCCAGCAGCCATCATATGGCCCCATGTACCTGTGCCAAGTGCCATCATATTGCCCCCATGTACCTGTGCCAGCAGCCACCATATTACCCCCATGTACTTGTGCCAGTAGCCACCATATTACCCCATGTACCTGTGCCAGCAGCCACCATATTACCCCCATGTACCTGTGCCAGCAGCCACCATATTTCCCCCCATGTACCTGTGTCAGCCAAAATATCAAGCAAGCGCCAGAACTCCGCGCCACGCCAGTTTCTCCCGCCAGCTCTCTCTGTCCATGACGGCCACGGCGAATGCGTGCGCCAACCCCGCGGGCCGGATACAATTACATGTCGGGCCGGATTTGGCCCGCGGGACGCCAGCTTGACACATATGCCATAGACAGTCACTATTTATTGGGCTGGTGGAGGGCTGCTTGGGCCACTGTTTATACAGTAAACGTGTCTCCTGCCAAACATCAAACTTCTTGTGGTAAAATGGTGGTGGGAAATATAAAAACACTTGGAGACCAGGCCCTGAAATTAAATGAATCTTTAGTACCTGCGCCAGGTTTCCAAGGCAGTTACTGGTAACCCCGTAACACTTACAAGGTATTTATTCCTATTTTGTCTTGTATCCATAGCAACACTCCACCCAGTAAGTTACGCACACACTATGCAAATTAAGTGAAATAACCCACATGTACAAGGGATGGTTTTTTCTCAGAGAAGAGAGAGGGAGGAAGCAGCAGTTAAATATTTTCAGTATATCCACCAGGGATATTTGACCTGCGGCCCTCCAGCTATTGGTAAACTGCAACTACCATATTGCTAAAGGAACATAGGACTGTAAGCCCCAGACTCATTTTAATGATAAACAATTTATAATGCAATGTGTAACAGCTTTCCTCAATATAAATAAAGAATAATAATAATTTTCCTCTGACTATACCTTAATTTGGTTCCCATAATAAGCCTTTGGCATAGTTGCATGTGTGCGTAAGCTGCCATAATGCTCAGCAGTTGTCTTCTTGGTACTTGAAATTCACTAGTGAAAATCTAAAATCAATGATAGTGGAAAGGGGTTAGATTAACAAGAATCTGCCAGGTACCGTTTACTAACTAGAAGATAATGGGGGCAACAGCTATAATGTTTTAAGGGTCCAAAAAATGCAAGCAAAAGCAAAAGGGACCAGTTGGGGCGGGCAGTGTGGCCTTCTTAAATACTTGAAAGCAACTTCAATGTCTTCTTCATTGTAGTTGCCACCATAGCCAGCACACATGGACAGCACTGCTGCCTTGCTACTTTGTGGTTCTAGGTTCAAATTCAGCCAGAGAATTATCTGCATGGCGTTTGTATGATTGCATGTCCTATACACAGAGTCAACAGGTTAAATTACTCCTGATAAAACTGACCCCAGTGTGTGAATGTAGTAAAGACCTTAGACTGTAAGCTCCACTTGGCCAGGAAATGATGGGATTCATGTACATGTATAGGACCCATTATCCAGAATGCTAGGGACCGAGGGTATTCCGGATAAGGAGTCTTTCTGTAATTTGGATCTCTATACCTTAAGTTTACAAAAAAATCAATAAAACATTAATTAAACCCAATAGGATTGTTTTGCCTCCAGTAAGGATTTTTTATATCTTAGTTGGGATCAATTACAAGATGCTGTTTTATTATTACAGAGAAAAAGGAAATCAGTTTTAAAATTCTGAATTATTTGATTAAAATGGAGTCTATGGGAGACAGGCTTTCTGTAATTCTGAGATTTCTGGATAACAGGTTTCCGGATAAGGGATCCCATACATGTATACACTGTAAAGCACTGTAGAAAATTTCAACAGTATATAAATAAAGGATAACAATAATGTGATGCTGATTTGATTTTTAGACCACTGGCCTAAATAACAATGACCTCAAACTATTAAAGGAACAGTAACACCAAAAAATAAAAATGTTTTTAAGTAATCATAATACAATGCACTGTTGCCCTGCACTGGTAAAATGTGCACATTTGCTTTAGAAACACTTCTATAGTTTATATAACAAGCTGCTGTGTAGCCATGGGGGCAGCCATTCAAGTTGGAAAAAGAAGAAAAGGCACAGGTTACATAGCAGATAACAGATAAAACACCATTGTATTGTATTGTACATATCTTATCTGTTATCTGCTATGTAACCTGTGCCTTTTCTCTTTTAAATGGCTGCCCCCGTGGCTACACAGCAGCTTCATTTACTAAACTATAGTAATGTTTCTAAAGCAAATACACCAGTTGCACCAGTGCAGGGCAACAGTACATCATACTGTAGTTCCTTTTATACACTTTGATTTTTTTGGTGTTACTGTTCCTTTAAGTGCCAAGTGTTAGACTGAGGAGGTTCTGTCCTGAGAAATCAAGTGTAACTAGAGACTGTATGTCTTTCTATATCAGACTAAATGGAGAAGGGTATTAAATCAAATATATCCATTGCAATTACCAACAGGGCAGGACTACGCTCAGTGTGTGAATGTATATATTTCCTTACAGTATTGCAAAGGGAATGTGTGTTCTATGCACCTGATTTATTATTTATAGGAATCCTGTGACCTGTTTAATACCCAGCATCCAATCCACAACTATAGATGCTGATAAAGCTGCAAGTTGCCCAAACTCAACTTCCCATTTCTGTATTGCTTCATTGCTGCCTTAGGGTTGGCACCTCCTCCCTTTAATACTAGCCACATACTACATAGGATAATGGGATAATGAGTAATCACAAAAAAAGAATTATGCATGCTGCAGTGATTTCTAAGAAGCCATGCAAACGTGCGCCTATACAGATAATTAACGTGCAGTAAGGGACTGCTACGTACATAAGTACAGAAGGAATTAGCTGGCAACCCTATAGATCATCTGTAATGAACTCCAACTCCCATATTCCGCAGTTTATAATGGCTAACCACCGATCTACCATTTAAAATAACTTTTTGTGCCTATAAACTCCCCAAACTCCATTTGATTGACGATTAAACAAACAGACATAACATCAGCAGTCTCCGCGCCTGACCATTAATCTCCCTAAGAAAATACAGTGGTTTTTTAAGTGTTAACAATTGTCTCTTGCATTCTCACACAT
The DNA here is from genome assembly GCF_000004195.4 of Xenopus tropicalis. NCBI lineage: Eukaryota > Metazoa > Chordata > Amphibia > Anura > Pipidae > Xenopus > Xenopus tropicalis. The sequence goes on along the minus strand of NC_030684.2, from coordinate 42,385,727 downwards.
GTGCTTTCTATTAGTGCTGTAAGCCTTTGCCCAGGAACTCAAAATCCTTAATCCCGCTTTTTATGAGCCAAGTGCCGGAGCACAGGTGACAGCATGGGGAACTACAAGTGTTCTGTGTACTTGTTATTTGTATTTTCATTTATTTGGGGTTGGTGGGGGGGGGGGGGGTTAAATAAATGAGCAGCAGGTTCCTATAGTCTTACAAAATTCGAGAATAATCAGTACCAAACACAGAAGGAAAGTTCAACAGATTATCAAAGTAAATTAAATATCATTAAAGTGATTTAAATCACTTTATAGGTTTTATTAGTATACCACATAAGTGTTAGTGCAAGGTGTGGACTATGCTCCCAAAAAGTCTGGGCTAAATAGATTTCATTGTTTTCTATAGGCACACCACATGGACTATTGACATTCAGTCCCTTGTAAGTAGACAGTTACAAGTAGCCTATGTGGTCTGCTTCCCTTTCCCTGTCATGGCACAGGTAAACTGGTTGTTATATTCAGACTTTTATAGCAACAGATGGAATCTCTACAGCCCCATATTAAGTGTATTTGTTGCCTTCTTAAAGGTAAATGTTGTACAGGAGGAATTCTTAACCAATGGGCTGGGACCCAAAAAAGGGTCTAAGCGCTATTTAGGCTGGGTCCCCATAATCTCCCTGTAGGTCTTCCATGATTTTAAGAAAAATCTTGCATAGCTGCTTGCTTCCCCTAGTGGCAACTGGGTGTTACAGAAGGAAGGCAACATGCAGCTTACATGAGCCACAGGGTAGGCACTTGAAGGGACCTGGAAGCAATAAGGGCTCCACCTCTGATGACACACTGATATGAACTGCAGTATCTGCCCCAGATGCAATTATGATTCTGTGCCTGTTGCAGCAACTGCTGTCATTCAGCTGACTACTGCTGAAGTCTACAATATAGACACTCCCGGTGCCAAACTTGTTCCTTCAATGTGCTATGGGCACAAATGAGACAGGAGTAAAATGTTGATTTACACTAGAAAATCATTAAATGGCAAATCCACCATCACCATTTTTTTAGCTCCACTCTACCACAAAATGTTTTATTTTATTGTCCAAGTTGCAGTAAAGCGATTTAATTCTGGCTTTCTGAATTTAATGTTATCAACACCAGCAATATGGATTTAATAACTACAAAAAAATGCACAGCAAATTAGTGTAAGCTGTACTCTAGTTTTGTATGGAGTATTATGGCTTTCCAATATCCCATTTTTGTGAATTTCCCCCCCTGCAGTTCCCAAGTGCTTCCTATACATGGCAGGAGCAGCCATTGCTTCTCTTCTTTAGGGCTCCCTCAGTGTTTCTCACAGTCGACAAAGCGTTGTGACAAAGTGGATGTATTCATGCGCATCAAAGTATAATGGGACTGATACAAAAGTCGGATGAGACTGTGCCATGCTCCACATCCGACACAATATTGTTGCATCCAGTTGGAGCGACATTTTTTCACATTGAAAAACATTGACTTTTGCATGTAGACACAGGAAGAAAACGCTCCATCCGACTTTCCCTGATCTGACTTTACATTACAGACTATAGAGATCAGATTTCGTAGGATCTAACAGTGTTGCATGGAGGATCAGAGTAAATCTGTCCCACAAAATCAAATGAAAACCGCTTGTGGAGTTTAGTCCTTAGTGTCCCCATAAAGGTCCTGTAGGAAATGTGCACAGAATCCTCTTCTTTACACTATGTTCAGGGAGATGGATACATCCAGTCCTGAATTGTGTGTTCATAATTAATTATCTCTGTGCTCCACAATTTTTCAGATGTGCCTGTATTGTCATTTGTCTCCACACACTTGAGATTGTATATTAAATAGAACATTGTTGTGTTTCGCACTAAAATAAATACATTTTAACCCAAGATGGTAAAACATAATCTCATCACCCCTTTGATAATAGCCACCTGTGAAATCCACAGGCAGAATGACTGATTAGTAATCAACATAGATACCTGCAGCAGACTGCAACGGGTTCCATGGAGCCATCTAAACACATGCTGTGCTGTGTTGTACAGGCAATATACCCAAGGAGGCACACTGAAATGGTGAATGCAGATAAAACTCAACAGGAAAGAAGAGCAAAAAAGAAATCCATACCCCCACTCTAACAGGAAAAAGTTACTCCAAAGTTATAAATACTAAAATAAATAATTTTCTCTGGGTCACTGGAAAGATAGCAATCTACTCCTGGTATTGTAAGAACCATATTCTGGGTTAGCATTTAGTTTAAGGTAAGGCTGCGGGTACTTAGATTCCTTATTCCTGATAACATGGAGCAACTTGACATTTCTGCTGGGGAGTACAAAAGGAGGCAGCAGTTTGGAAGTGACAGAAATGTATTTGCAGATTTAAAAGAAGACATTTCCAGGGCATACAGATCTGGGACTGCTGGGGGCAATGAATGATAATCAGTTCTGCTTTATGTTAATTGATGCCCTAAAATGACTTTGCTGAGGGGCCCATTAACAAGTAGTTATAGTGTTAGCATAGTGGGAGCACTTTATGTGCTGGGCCCTTTCTGCTTTTGCCCCATTACCGAGCTGTCAGTCATCTCCATGTAACGAGAGAGATAATGATCCACTCATTTTTGAGACCTTAATTCATGTTATCATTTAGTGTGAAGAGGAATTCAGGCCTAAAAAACCAGGACTGGATCATTACATGACATGGGGTTAGTTGGCAGCTCTGCCATTATCTTAAATCATCAAAACTGTCCTTACGTATCTGTCCAGATGTAGATATACAATAGTTTTAAACACACAAAGGCTCAAACAACCCCCCTCAACCCAATATAAAGCACCAGTTTCCACATTGCTGTGTCTGGCATAAATGAGACTTTCCTTGTAACAGGGCATGTGTGGCTTTAGCCATAATGATGCACTATATCTGTTTTTCTCTTCATTCTATGGCTGCGGAATACACAGGTGCACAGCATCCAAAGCAAATTAAAGGGCTATTTCTACTGTCTGTAGAGCCGACAGGTGCGCTCACTGTCCCAATCAGTTCCGCCAAGCCCAGAAATCCCATTTATGCTTCCTTTTAGCGATAATCAAAACACATGAAACATCCACTTTCGATGCAAGGGCTCTGTTCCTATTTAGACAGCTAACAGCAGGAAAGTAAGGCCGACGGTCATGCTTAAATCCAGCTGAGTCTGCTTTCAGCTCTCCCACATACCTACAGGTCACTACAATAAACATTTGTCCTTATACAGTCTCCTGGGGCCACAGCTTTCCTTGGTATTCTGCTTGAGCGCTAACAAGCTTTCGGAAAACCAGATGAGTGAAAAAGTAATCCCAGAGCCTTTCATATTTCTGATGGAATAAAAGCTTTGGCGCAGCAGGGTGGGGGCTGCCAAATGCATTTCCTACCCCGCCAAATCACACTATGTTAACTGAGCTCATTCACTAACCTAATTCAGGTCTTCTGCGCTGAAAATTACAACAAATCAGGGAAATGTCCTGAAATCAAGCCTGGAGCAGCGAACCATTGAAAGGCTTGAATCAAATCAAAATGTAATGCTTGGCTGCTAAGTGCCAAGGCCACAGATGGCAACAAATATTTATCCAGCCTTTATCCGATGCCATGTTAGCACCAAGTGCCATGCTTGGTCTGCCGTCAGTCTGTAGCCCTGAAAGGCATGGCCTCTTATCTTCTATTCTAGACTGAACAAGTACATTATACTTTATGTCAGTGATGTCTGATCCACAGTGATTCAACTGTTAATACAGCTTCCAGCATCCCCTGAAAAACATTAAGCTGCTGAGGGCTGTAGTTTGCCACAGGTTGGATACCCCTCTACAAAGAGTAATTACAAGCAACTTTCCTATATACATTCATTAAACACTTTCCATGATTTTAAAGTTATTTGTGAATGAAATTGCAATTGAATCAGTCTGACTGTGCTTAGATATTTTCCTTTCTCAGTTTGGAGACATTTTGTGCATTTTACATCATAACACTACAACTAGGTGTTGTGACCTTATGGCAGGGGTGGGCAAACTACGGCCCGCGGGCCACATCCAGCCCCTTTGCCTTTTTAATCCGGCCCACCGCCGCCGACGCCAAGTCTCATCACGCGAGACTTGGTGTCATTGGCGCGCCAGAATTAAAGAGAGAAGGGGGCCCGCCCTGGCCCGGTCCGGCCCGGGGGTGAGTAAATGTGGCCCGTGAGCCAAAAAGTTTGCCCACCCCTTAGGGAGTTAACTTGGAGATTGGGAACCACAGCTGTCTAAGCTGCATTGCTCTTCTATTAGGTGCCATTAATAACTTTATAATTGGGAGTCGCTCTATCCAGATCTTGCATAGGGAATTTAAAGACCTGTAGGGCATGGATTTCAGTTTGTTAAAGGTGGTCCTTTATCATCCCTGCCCAAATTTGCGCATTAGCAATAACCCCTGAGAACAAACATTCTTGCTTTTATTGTTCTACTTGTACCTGACTAAAATATCTAATCATTGATTGGTTGCTATGGGTTACTGCCCAGGTTTTAATTTGCTCACTGTTTATAAATGAGCACCAGTATGCTCTGTATAAACAGTAAGGGTCCAAAGAATGAGGGGCTGTACTGATGGTACCAACAGTACCTTATATGAGTGTGTATGAACTACAATTACCAGTTCCTCTGGGCGCTGTTGGGGGGGTGCTGGGAGATGACATTTACCAGTTTTCAGGGCCGGATTTACCAATTGGCCGCCCAGAGGCCACCCCCGCTCGCACGTCCCCCCCCCCGCTGTAGGCCAAACATGCATACGGAGCAGTGGGGAGAAGTCCCCATTGCTCCGTATGGGGACAAAACTTTTACAATTTTGGTGCGGCGGGGCGGCATGCCGCCCCCAGGTTTCTGCCGCCCTAGGCCCGGGCCTTTGTGGCCTCTCCACAAATCCGGGCCTGCCAGTTTTAAATGACTGTGTTTCAGTAATAGTAACCCATCACCCATCAAATTCAGCTTTGCCTCAGGCTAAACCAGAACTCAAGACAAACCTACTAGGAAGGGAAGACTCCCCCACCAGAATGAATAATTAAAAGAAAACATTTGTTTTGGAGAATTAGGTCAGGATTAGTCTGTTATCCAACCCATCCTCCTGTACAGCTCTGGGAATTGCCTTCTGCCTGAAAGGAACAATATTGCAGCAGAGGGGTTAACTTTCACCCAGGGAAACGGCCCCATTATCTGAGGCTGGCATCTCTCCTCTGCTGGCTGCAGCCTCCCAGCACAATGCAGATCTGTGTAATCAGCAGAGGGAGAACATATGGGCCCCATTGAGAGCCAGCAGCCCATCCAAAGGGGGCCTGTGTTGTTCTTGGCATCCTAAGCACTGACCACAGCACTGCCTGCAATGCGCGGCCTCCTGCGGGGAGGGAAGCCTGGGGAGCAGGCCATCACTTTTAAATGCTGTGCTATCCGTAGAATTGGTATGTAATAGAGGTGCAGTGCGGCAAAAGCATTTCTAAGATTTTACACACAATATTATAGTTTTTCCTTTGTTTAAATTGTAATAAACCCTGTAAAGCAACTAAAGGCCCCAGGCAAATAGCTCTTAGCTCACAGGTGCATAACTACAACTCCCAAAATTCTCTGGATTCCCATACACTGGGTCAAACTAGGCTCGAACCAGGTCAACAGTTGGATAGTATCGTGGGCCAGGCCAGGATTGGATCTGTGGATTATGGCAAATACCAAAGGGGCTGCTGTAAGACACCATAGATACTAACAATTTATTGGACTGGTGGGTGCTGTTTGGGCTACTGTGTACTTAAAGAGCCAGGGCATGCTGTGAATCCCAATCCAGGTCTGCTGTGGGTCTTCAGAGACCCATTGGACAAGGAATTAATCAATACACCAATGCGGTACTCATCCAATGGCATTTTTAAACTTGTCTGATAGATATATGTACATTTTTTAGCCAGGTACCGATAGATCAGGTCCAGTTCACATACATGGGCCAATAAGCTGCCCAGTTATGGCCAACATTATGGTTATCTTCTCCCCCCCCCCCCCCCCCCCCCCATGGCTGCTGGGTCTGCTTTCTCTATAGCAAGGATCCCCAACCTTTTATACCCAGGAGCCACATTCAAATTGAAAAAGTGTTGGGAAACAACACAAGCATGAAAATGAAATTGTTCCTGAGGGTGCAAAACATGCCTCCAAGCCAGAAATTCAAAAATAAGCACCTGCTTTGAAGCCACTGGGAGAAACATCCAATGCCCCAATGACAAATCTGATGCTGGCTGTACCAGATCTAATCTATACCAGCACTACTCAGAAAGTATTATTCCACTATTCCTCTTCTCCTTCAAGAGGCTCCTGCACAGTATTCTGCCCTTGGCTTTAGGTCCCTATTTCGGAGCAATATGTTTCTATACAGCTGCTTTGCTAGGGAGTCAATACATCAGCCTTGTGCTTTCAAACTGACTGTTTTTTGTCTAAGTGCTTTAAAAAAAATAATAATACCTTCTGATTCAGTCTCTAAGCCTTGTATAAAGCCAGGTAATGTGTGAAGGGATATTTAAATAGCTTTGTAAGTAGGCCCCTCTTTGTGTTTGCTTGTCTGTGCTTAGTTTGGCTAATTATGTCACTTACATGCTTCCTGTTATTAAACCTCAGCAGGTTGGTATGTCGGTACAGAGCTCCTTACATAATCCCATCACTGTCCTTCCATGTCAAAGGATCTCTGTGATGATCCAGTCATGAGTCATGCTAAATAAGGGCTTCACAGATTGAAAGGAACATTAATAGCTGAACACAAATTAGCCCTGTATGGAAGGGCACGCTGGAATGTTCATGTATAAACAAACCCAGGACATATGAAATCAGGCCATTCTCCAGCAAAAAGAAGGGCAGAGTCTTGCACTGATGTATTTTTTCCAGCTGCCATATTATATGATAGAGGAGGGGCGGGACGTTAATAATATTGGCATTATTTTTAGCGACCCAGGTCAGTAAAATACTGGCCAGGTGGCAACCCTAGTAGTTAGCCTGGTGGCTTTCTAGTATTTGAACATAGTGCCTATAAGGAAGAATTTGACAGTGAGAAAGTGAGAAAAACAAAAGTCCAATGCAAAATCTAGATCAGGGATCCCCAACCTTTTATACCCCTAGGCCACATTCAAATGGTAAAAGGGTTAGGGAAAAACACAAGCATGGAAAAAGTTCCGGGGGTCCCAAATAAGAGCTATGATTGGCTATTTGGTAGCCCCTATGTGGACTGGTAACCTATAGAAGGCTCTGTGTGGGCGTGTCGTGTGCATGTTTTTTGCCTCAGCCACACCCATTTTGATGCGACCGCGCCCAATTTGACGCAACTGCAACTTTTTTTGACATGCAATGAATTTTTTCGCTACTAATGTTCGCTGAAGTTTCACAAAACTATTCCCCAATGGCGAAATGCGGAAATTCACTGCGAATCCATGCCTGGCAAAAAAATTCGCTACTAATAGGCGTTTGCTCCAAGCAATCAAATAAATTTTGCCTAATTGTATTGAATTTGAAAAATGCAGATTCATAAAAACTTTTCCTGGCAGTCCAGAAAGTTTCCATAAATCACTACTACAGCTGGGGGTCCCCCTGTTCCATCCTTCATAAATCAGCCCCCTTATTTTTTACGTTCGCTAAAGCAAACATAGTCGGTCCATATGATATTTTCCCATTGTGATAATCAGAGCTGCCAAAATAAAATGATGAACTCATTCATATGTTTTCAAATGACACAGATGAAAATAATTTAACGGTTATTACGGCATTAACATATGGCGCTCGCGCCGCCCTTACAATGCGAGTTTGTACCGTAACATAGAACTTGAGAACAAAGCTGTTTTACTTAGATGCATTAACTGTAAAATTTCCTCTTTAACTCGCTGTGCCCGGGCCGTCATGCAATCCCAAAGAGATGTCATGTGTTTATATAACAGCATTTTGTTTCGGGTCCCTGCTATTACCATGTAATTAAACCTCAATGTTTAAGAAACATTTTTTTTTTACATTCAGATACGTTGTGTGTAACTGCTGCTCAGAAATGACTTTGGTTGAGAACACATTTGGAGGGGGGGGGTGATATTGAATGTTTGCAGATTTTATTTTAAAAACATTTTCAGGTTGAAGACGTAAATATTTTCCCCAAGTGCATGAAATATATACACTGCGTTTCTTCCATTACAGAGGAGGCCGAAAAAATGTACTAAATCTTGAACTTTTTATGACATAGGAAAATAAATCATGTACATTTCAAAAGTTTTTCTGCCTTTATAAAACCCATAGTGTGGAAATAAAATCATTTCAAAAAGGTAAAAGGCTTTATTTTGTCACGCATGAATGTTAAAGAGGTATGTGGCAATTAAAGGGAACGTTCCTGTTAAAATCACCTCGAAATTAACTTGTAGTACTGTATATTGTAGACATTGATGTTCCAGGACAATTTTCAGTTCGTTTACATTTTTTATTATTTGTGGTTTTTCAATTATATGGCTTTTTTGTTAAGCAGCTCTCCAGTTTGGAATTTCAGCAGCTATCTGGTTGCTAGAGTCTTGTTTACCTTAGCAACCAGGCAGTGGCTTGAATGAAGACTGGAATATGAAGAGAGACTAAATAGAATGATAAGGAATTAAAAGTAACAATAAAAATTGTAGCAAAATATTTTGACTGGAGCGGTCAGTTTAATACATAAAAAGTCACCCACATTCTATTCATTCCTATAGGATTTTTAGAAGCATATTTATCAATGGGTGAAAGTTAGAGTTCACCATTTGCTTCTAAAAATCCCATAGGAATGAATAGAATGTGGGTGACTTTTTATGTATTAAAGGAGAAGGAAAGGCAAAGTCAATGTTAGGCACCCCCAAGTGACTTTAATCGCTTACCTCGTACCCCGTGCTGGTGCCCCTGTTAGGAGAAAACCGCACCAGCCCGGGGTACCTGGAGTGATGCACTTCCTCCTTCCTGCTTCCGCTTTCTAAAATGCCGGTGGCCGGGCATGCGGAGTAGAGCGAAAAAGCCGACTTTAATGTTTAAGTTCGGCTTTTCACTCTACTGCCCATGCGCGCGCAGCGAATCACAAAGGAGGAAGCGCAGGCTGCTACCCCGGGCTGGTGCTGTTCTCTCCGAACAGGGGCACCAGCCTGGGGTAAAAGGTAGGCGGTTAAAGTCACTTGGGGGTGCCTAACATTTTGGCACCCCCAAGTGACTTTGACTTTCTTTTTCCTTTAAGGGCCAAACTCACATTTTAATAAATGTGCCCCTAATAAGAATTTTCTTCCAGCAAATGAAATATAGGAGGATTTTTCTTACAGAAATGTCCTCATTTTAGAATAACTGTCTGTGAGTAACATACTTTTTCTTCGCAAAAGTCTCAAAATAAATGTGACAATTGTCTCCCCGCAAAATATTTGTCTTGAGTCAAGTCTTGCTGCAAACATTCTGGTACCCAAGGCAAAAACCTGCGCCCCTTCCATCCAAGTCTCTTGCTACTTGCTGATTCCTTGGATGCTCCATGATAGTTTCTCCCGGTAGCACACAGTTCAATACCCACACCTACAAGGAGCAGGAGTGCCGCCACTTAGTAGTGCAACTGCTCTATGACTAAATTGGACTGTCATGGAGTGCACTATGCTAAAATTGTGGGGCACAGATACCTCAAGTTGACCCCATATTAAAGTGCCCAAGACAGAATATGAGATTAGTGGAGTCGTGTGAGCTCCTCAAAAAGCATGCTACTTATAACAAATGCCTGGTGGGGCACTTACTGATAGGCTGTGCCTCATGGGCCTATGAGTAAGTGCCCCACCAGGCACAAAATGCGTTACGCCATTTGTTATAAGTAGCATTTTATTTTATATTTACTCTTGATTTACTTTTTGAGGAGCTCACACAACTTTACTTTTCTCACATGCTATTTAATCTATGACTGGGCCTCTATGTGTAAAGCAATCCCTATTTATTGGTTCCATAGACCAACTACATTTTCTTATTCATAATTCCTCAATGTGAGTAACTCCAAGACAAAGGCCTTGTCTGCCTACCCCTGGTTCTGGCCCTGGTCCCTGTATATGTATTATTGCTGGAGATAACACTGCCACTCAACCCCTAATACCCTACCTCTAATCCAGGGGTAGGGAACCTATGGCTCGGGAGCCAGATGTGGCTCTTTTGATGGCTGCATCTGGCTCTCTGCCAAATCTTTAATAAAAAAAAATAATGGGGGGTGTGGCCTGCGCTTGGCGGATAGATGACGTGTTCTATGCCTTAGAACACGTCTTCTATCCGCTGAGCGCAGGCTACACCCTTCTCCTACCTTGCCCCTGCGCCCAGCGGATAGAACACGTGTTCTAAGCCTTAAAACGCGTCTTCTATCTGCCGAGCGCAGGCCACGCCCTCCTCCGCATCGCATCCGGCATCCTTGGCACCCACCCTACCTTGCCCCACAGCCAAACATATTGTATGGCTCTCACGGAATTACATTTTAAAATATGTGGTGTTTATGGCTCTCTCAGCCAAAAAGGTTCCCGACCCCTGCTCTAATCTATGGCTGCCATAGATTTGCAAGGCAGTTTTAAGTACGGTATATTGCTACATTGCCCTAATGCAACTAATCCTTCACACATCACCACAAAGCATATTTACCAAATAATATGTCCTTTAGATTGGCCAGAAACATTGGCATGTGTTAAGAACTGGTTATTTCTGAGCACTTGGCTAACTTACATCACTATGTTTTTTTCTCATCAGACACTGGTAAACCTGAGACATGTAAAGAAAAATTGTGACCTGAATTTTTGTACTTTAGTAAACAGACTTCTTAGTACAGGTATAGATTCCCTTATCCGGAAACCCGTTATCCAGAAAGCTCCGAATTACCGAATGCCCGTCTCCCATAGACTCCATTTTAATCAAATCATTCAGAATTTTAAAACTGATTTACCTTTTCTTTGTAGAAATAAAACAGAACCTTGTAATTAATCCCAACTAAGATATAAATATTCCTTATTGGAGCCAAAACAATCCTATTGGGTTTAATTAATGTTTTATTGATTTTTTAGTAGACTTAAGGTATGGAGTTCCAAATTACAGAAAAACCCCTTATCCGGAATACCCTTGGTCCCGAGCATTCTGGATAATGGGTCCTATACCTGTAGTTTGCAGTTGCTTTCCATCTGACAGATTTGAGCAGACAAGTGTCAAGAGGTGCTTTCTGCTTCCAAACAGTAAGCAAGTAGTAGTGAGCTCAAAAAAGTACACATTAATTTACATAGTAGAAGATATGTCCTCTTAAAGATTTTATTTTATTTTTTTTGCTCAGCAGCAACTTCAGTTAAAAATATACATATTGTTTATTGCACTGGAACAATTTGACAGAAAAACATGATTATACTTAAGCTGCTGAGGATCCTTTGAGATTCCCTGGATTGAGTTGTCCTAAACCATCCATTGCATTTTCAGCCTAGATCAGAGATGAAGTTGTCCCATTTATTAGTGATCATCCCAGCGAATGTCCACCAGATAATCAGAGTTATAAGAGCTATACTCATTAAAGCTTGAAATGTCAATTAGTCAAAGAGAAAAATAATCATTTCTGGTTCACTTGCAGTTTGTAGCTAATAAATGCCAGACAATAGATTTTTTTTGGCAGATGTAAGTACAAAGCTCTTTTCAGTCGGAATATGTACATTATACAGCAAAATGTGAGAATGGATAAATATGCACTTATACCTATTAAAGTGAAAGCCAGCCATCCATTCATTTAATATCTGCTGCACCATGAATGCCTGGGAGAGTTATTACTGGGAACAATGATTCTTATTAGGGCACTCCATACCTTCAGAAGACATTTTGCTTTACAAACAGACACTGAAATCAGCCAGGCTCCCAAAGGCCACTCTTGGGGCCCCACTATTCTTTTAGTCTACTGCCACAATTGTTACCCTCTTGAGTGCTGGTACTGGGCTACTCCCAGTGATCAGTTGACTAGTTTACTACAGACATCTGGTCCGCTCCTGAGCAGTGGGACAGGCCCAAACACCTGTGTTTATCCTCAGCATCACTTCATCTTATATTATAACATTCTACAGTTAAACTTACAACAAAATCTCTAAACAACTCCATAAACTTGTAGTTCCTTGAGAAAATATTCAGAGGTACTGACGTAAGATCCGAAGAACTCCCCTGTGATATGCTATGTGCTCATTTGTGCCCACTGACAGTACTGTTAAAATGATGAATGGAGTTACCATCTATAATTGCTATGGATTTGCTTTGGGGTTAAGTGCTGCATCTGCCCTTCTTACACTAAGCTCCATTGTTTGCAGACATGACATACAATTTACTTGGCAATACTATTTGCACTTTGCTTTCTACACCACTAGGTTACATTACATTACATTAACATTTATTTATAAAGCGCCAACATATTCCGCAGCGCTGTACAATATGTGGGTTACATACATTGGACATACAGAGTAACATATAAAGCAATCAGTAACCGATACAAGAGGTGAAGCGGGCCCTGCCCAAAAGAGCTTACACTCTACAAACAGTGACATTAATCCTTGATGGTTCATACAGTATCTGACCTGCACCTTTTTCATTATAAACATGGGCATTTCTAACTTATCGCTTTCTACCCAGGGAAACTTGGATATTACCTCCTGATGAAGTTTAATAAATATAGTACAGGACACCAAGGAGGGCAAATGTTTGTCCCATCAGCACATAAAACAGGCTTACTAATCAATATATGTATTGGCCCTAAAACTAGGGTTGCCACCTGTTCAGTTTTGATCCTACAATTTGTTTTTTCCTGAACATTAATCTGCCCAGCAACTACCTCTGATGTCACAGCTCCGCCCCCTCAAGGTATAAACACACCCCCAAATGCCATAGCCTCATGTACATATGTCAATGTCATTGCTCTGCCCCAGATGTAATTATCCCAGCCTCTAGCCCGGTTTTTGCTGAGGCCAAAGTTGGCAACCCTACCTCTCAGTGATGTATTAAGAGTAGTGATGAGCGAATCTGTCCCGTTTCGCTTTTCCGAAAAATTTGCGAATCTTTCAAAAGATTTGCGAAACGGCGGAAAATTTGCGAAACGGCGAAAATGTCGCACGTCAAAAAAAATTTGTCACCTGCGGCTATTCTTTTGTCACCCGCAGCTATTCTTTTGTCGCCTGCGGCTATTATTTCGTCACCCGTGGCTATTATTTTGTCGCGCGGCTATTATTTTGTCGCCAGCGGCTGTTATTTTGTCGCGCAGCTATTATTTAATTGCCCGCGGCTATTATTTTGCCGCATGGCTATTATTTCGTCACCCGCAACTATTATTTTGACGCAGGCAACAATTTTGTGCGGTGAATTTTTCCGCAAATCCATGCCTGGCGAAACATTTCGCCCATCACTAATTAAGAGAGTTCCCCCCAAAATTTTTGGAGGGCCCGGCAGACACAGCAGCTCCCCCCCACACCACCCTACCCCTCCCAGCTTGTATGGATGCACAAAAATATTTTAAAAAGAGGGAGTGGGGATTTTAATGCGTTAAAAGAAGCCTACCACGCAGACCGGGGCCCCTGCAACCTCAGGGTCTGCTTCTTCTAAAGTTATACTACTGCTTTCTATATTCAGTATTTGCAGTACTGCATCAAAGGCTAAATAAGTCTGACAAATCTACCGCTTAACTAATGATTCATAAAAATCTACTCAGTAAACAGTGTGTGTGTGTGTGAAGCAGAACAGCGTTATTACCAGTTATTATTGCATCACGCCGCATACCAATCCCTCAGCAATGCGAGTTAGGAAATACAGCTCAGCAAATATTTAGTCTTGCACTAAAAGCAACATGATTTATGCATTCTATCACTTGCAAATGGGATCGGAGAACAGAGGTGCTTCATTTGCCTGCAAACGATTACACTTGTATTGAAAGGAACACAAGGTAAGTCATCAGTAACTTTGGTATTTGTAAATGTAATTACTTTTGAAAGCAGAGAAGAATCTGTCTACGGCTTGCTATTCTCTGCACTGCTGGTTCTGACTATTGAAACATGTTGTAGGCGCCAGATAATAAAAGGTAATGCAACCCCTTGACAGAAATTACCATACAATGGTCAGAGTGCTCTTCTGAGAACTTATATATACACTAATGATTTCTTTTTCCAGTGTAGTAGTTTTTACACTGCTAATATAATGAATTTGAAACAACAGTGCCACCTGCAGGGCATTTCAGCTGACTGGCTACAGCAGGCAGTAACATTTTCTGAGAATAGATGATGTGATGTGATGTTGTTGTGCTCAGAACTAGTGATGATCGAATCTGTTCTGTTTCGCTTCGCCGAAAAATTCGCGACTCTTTCAAAAGATCTGCGAAAGGGCAAAAAAATCTCGAAACGGCGAAAATGTCGTGTGACAAAAAAATTGTCACCCGCGGCTATTATTTTGTCGCCCATGGCTTTTATTTTGTCGCACGGCTATTCTTTTGTCGCCCGCGGCTATTATTTTGTCGCTCAGCTATTATTTCGTCGCCCGCGGCTATTATTTCGTCGCCCGCGGCTATTATTTTGTCACACGGCTATTCTTTTGTCGCCCGCAGCTATTATTTTGTCACGTGGCTATTCTTTTGACACCGCGACTATTCTTTTTTGTCGCCAGCGACAATTTTTGGAAATTTTTTCATCCGTTTCGCAAAACAATCCGCCAATGGCGAAACGTGGAAATTCGCCGCAAATCCATGCCTGGCGAAACATTTCGCCCATCCCTACTCAGAACTGACCAGAGAAATGTCAATCAACTTTTTTCTTTGCTCACTTCATTTTCCTATTTTGCACCAAATTTGCCCATTTGGTGACACTGTTATTTTAGATACAGAAGCATTATTTATATAGCGATTTTCTTTTGTGGGACACAAATCACTTTATAGCAAACAAGGCAGGTATGGTGGGACATGAAAGGACATGAAAGTATAGTAGGACTCAATGAAGTGACTTGTCCAGAGAAGTTGGCACAGAGAATTGAACCAGGGTCTCCAACATGCAATCCCACATTAAAGGCTGATGATCTCCAGGCCAACTCCTCCTCCTAGTGTAAATACCGCTAATATCTTGAAAACATTTGCATTCATTTGTTTTTGATGGTTTACATTCCATTTAACAGACCTACCAATAAGCAGACAAGGCATTATGGTATAGGAACTGAAAAAGTGCTGGCTGCTATATTAATTCAAGATAAATTTGAATTGCCACAGTGTCCCCACATTGAACAAGAATCTCTATCTGATTCAATCTGCTAAACTCCCCATCTCCGTTCATAGGCCATTACATATGGATGGGCAGAGGAGCCCCTACCAGCAAAAAATCTGCTAAAGTGTGTATATAGCCCCAGCAGATGTGTACAATGTTACAACCATGGTCCAATGGTGAGTGGGGGATCAAGGTGGGGCATTATGAATTCCCTCCCTGTCTATGGCTGCAGGACATAAGATTCCTCTAGCAGTCTTACAATTTACCATTGCAGTAAGAAAATAATATTTAGGGCTTTACTTGCCCTTTCAAGGAGTATTTTTTGACAGATTAGGAAACATGACCTACTTGGTGCTACAATACTGCTAAGCAAAAGTGTATATTGGGGATGGAGGGCATAACAATAAGTGATTTTATGACATCCAGCAGTGGTGTAGAGCAGTGATCCCCAAACAGTGGCTCGTGAGCAACATGTTGCTCTCCAACCCCTTGGATTTTGCTCCCAGGGGCCTCAAAGCAGGTGCTTATTTTTGAATTTCTGGCTTGGAGGCAAGTGTTGATTGAATAAAATCCAGTGTAAAGCCAAACAGAACCTTCTGTAGGCTGCCAGTCCACATTGGGGCTACAAAATAGCCAATTTTAGCTCTTATTTGCACCCCAGGAACTTTTTCCATGCTTGTGTTGCTCCCCAACACTTTTTCCATTTGAATGTGGCAGACGGGTATAAAAGGTTGGGGATCTCTGGTGTAGAACGTCCAGCCCTGCTGTTAAAGCAGAATTGTAAGCTCTTTTGGGCAGGGCTCTCTTCACCTCTTGTATCGGTTATTGATTGCTTTATATGTTACTCTGTATGTCCAATGTATGAAACCCACTTATTGTACAGCGCTGTTGGCGCTTTTTAAATAAATGTTAATAATAATAATAATAAAAATAATAACCCAGGGCTGATGGCCCACGAAGCAAGTTAGTTGGTCCAAAATGTCTTTCCACTTGTAACAATAGGAGCTGCATCACTTCGGCTTTCAGAACCTGTGCTAAATTTCCTCCTGCAGGTAATTTTGCACGACTTCGGAAAGTAGAAGCGATGCGTAGGCCTTTCCACTGGCGACTCCTATTGTTACAGGTGGAAAGGCATTTTGGAAAGATTAGTTGCCAGTGGTAGCAAAGATCTATCATGGGCAACTAACTTGCTCCATGGGCCATCAGTCTAAAAGTAGTTTAAAAATAGATGGAACTAGTACTGTGTGTGCCTTTTTCTCTGTAGATTTTATGCTAAATGCAGCTCACTATATTCCCACTATATTTTGTCCTGTGTTTGATCCTACAGGACAAAGCTTAATGTTTAAAGAAGGAAAGCAACAGAAGCCAGGAGAGTAGCCAGAACTGATGTGCGGATTTGCAGTGGGCCAGTGATAGGGCCCTGCCTATGAGCTTCCCCCAAGGCTGACCCTGACATGGATTCACATAAATATACACCATGCAGGATCTGGTTTCACAAACAATCATGCCTTTGCAGACTGTGCATATAAACAGCCGTCTCTGCGCTAGACTCTGGATGGGACGACCCACACACGGATGTTTGTTATTTGGGTCCTTGGCTGTGGGGGAAATGAAGTTGGTAAAAAGTTCCAGCTCCCACTGATTGCTGGGTTCCTATCATAACATAACATGGTTTAACCCCTCCTGTGCTGTGAGGCTTTTGGTGGAGATGAAGTGACCTTTTGTTATTGCGGCAAACAGCTGTATACACCACCCAGCTGGATCTATATACAAATGATGCCGGGACAAGTGGCTTCGCTGTCTCCCTAAGAGGACTCTCTGCAAAGTGATAAGTGATTCTCAGCAGGGCTGCTTTGTATGACTTGAGTGATGATCTACAGGGAGTTCAGATTCTAATGACTGAAGTCTATATATAATATATATATGTAGCTGGGCTTTACTATTCAGCACCTGCATCATGGATATCAGGCCCTGCCTTGCCCATTGTGTATGTTCCACATGGCGGCCAATGTGAATTAAAAGGATACATAATGTTATTTGGGGATGAAAAATAAACATAAGCTGACACATTAATGATACACCCAGGAGGTCTATCCTGAAGTAACGTTTCTGTGAATCCCAATAACTTGACTTGTTCATCTAGAGCAGTCATTTTTGTTAATGTTGCAGCATTAAGCCTATAGCACAGCAGGTATTTTGATGACTGTGGTCCGTTTAAAAACCACTCACTTTGGCACTTTGGGAGTATTAAGGCATCCCTCACCCAGTCATCCACAGTAATAGGTCCCCACTGTGAGTAATTTGCACCTAAAACCCAACTTACCACTGGTGTAACTTAAGAGCAGGGGTGGCCAAAATGGCGATCGTGGTCCACCAGTCGATCCCCCATGGATTTTTGGTGGACCGCGTTGAAGCCGGGAAATGCAGATGTGTGGCGGTTCTGCGCGTTTATTGGGTATGCATACGTACGCTGCATCGCGTACGCTGGGGGAAAAAGTCTGGGCACTCCTGCTATAGAGGAAACAGACCCCACAGTCATGGGAGTGAACAGGGGGGCCTGGACTTTGGGGTCTGCTTCCTGCTTCTGCCCTACCCAGCAGCACACCTACCTACGGAGGCACAAATGGGCAGGGAGCAGAAGGCTGGGTAGAGCTTGCTGTGCACACCAGACCCCTCCAAAGATTTTTGTGCACGGGTCCCATTGTGTAAAAGTTACACTACCCTAAATTACCCTCTCCACTTAAATGTATAGAATCATCACCCAGAGTCCTCTGATATTGTCCAAAGCTATGAAGCAGGCAGGGTTGGACTTGGCTGACAGAACACTGGGAAAAAAACTGGTCCCGCCAACCCAGACCCAACCCCACCTGTCACTCCCCGCTGTGATTGCAATTAAGTAAGAGGTACGCACACGTAAAGGGAGGGGCTGGCAGTGGGTAAGTGACCAGACAAATGGCCAGTCAGGGGCACGATGGTGTGTGAGACTGGAGAATGAAGCACTGTGGGGTGCAGCAGATGGGCCAAGATGCATCCAGGTCACTGTAGATCTGAGTTGGCATCTGTGCTGAGGGCAAGTGGGTGCCATTCTCCTTTCATTTTCTGTTAATGCATAAACAGACATCAGGAGAATTATTATAACAGAAGTATTGCCATTTTTTCTATATAAGCACCCAAAGTGTAGAGCTGGCCCACAGGTGCCTAATAAAACTCCCAGCCTGCTGCTGGACACAGCAACCTCTGGCAGAGAATCTGGAAGTACCC
Source organism: Xenopus tropicalis (assembly GCF_000004195.4). Lineage (NCBI taxonomy): Eukaryota > Metazoa > Chordata > Amphibia > Anura > Pipidae > Xenopus > Xenopus tropicalis. The sequence continues at coordinate 42,367,219 of NC_030684.2, read as the reverse complement.
CCTTACCTTGGTGGACACATGCACACAAACTGCATTGCTCATGTGGATAACAAGAGATCCACTCACCCATTATCAATATATATAGAGAATTCTGTGTATTAAGCTACCAATAATGCCCTCCCCTTTAAGCCAATCCGGTAGGAGCAGAGGGTGAGCCTAGAGCAGCAGAACCCTTTCTCTGCCAGTCTGAGCATGCACCATTCCCCGAAGTGAGAGGGGTACCCCCACAGTTCTACCACCAAATCTAATCACAATGTCTTGTGGTGGGCTGGGGGAACTCTTTAAGGCTGCCCCCTTGAGCTGCCAGCCAAGACATCTGCCCTTAGGTGCCTCAATAGAAAATACAGCCCTCTCTGTAAGATAAGCATAAAAATAACTTCTTTGCAGCTTCATTACCCCCCCCCCCACCCCAAAATAAAAACACTTCCCTTTTTTAAGAGCCCTTTTATAACACTAATTTTCGGTGTGTGGGTGTAAATGGGCATGAATCAGTTTTTACTGCTTGCTTACATAAACATTATATAGTGATTTGCAAGTAAAATGAATGTAAACTTTGCCTTTTAAATTTACTATTAGTGATTAGCAAATTTGTTCTGTTTCACTTTGCCAAAAAATTCTGGAAACAGTGAAAATTTGCAAAATGTGGCTACTGCCTTTTTTTATGCAACTGCACCTTTTTTTCATGCGACTGCAAATTTCTTGCAGCAATTTTTTTGCAGCGAATCCATGCCTGGTGGAAAAAAAATCACTCATCCCTATTTGCTACAGCTTCTGAAGCAAATACAGATACAGGATCCGTTATTCAGAAACTAGTTATCCAAAAAAAGCTCTGCATTATGGGAAAGCCATCTCCCATAGACTCAATTTTAAGCAAAAAATATAGAATTTTCAAAAAAAAATTACCCTTTTCTCTGTAATAATAAAACAGTACCTTGTACTTGATCCCAACTATAATGTAAATAATCCTTATTGGGGGCAAAACAAGCCTATTGGGTTTATTTAATGTTTACACAATTTTTAACAGACATAAGGTATTAGGACACAAATTATAGAAAGATCCCTTATCCAGAAAACCCCAGGTCCCACCCAAATGTGTTACAAACGAATATTTGCATATTAAGTCATGCCTTAGCTGCCATTGCAGTAGGCTAACTGGCCAAAGTTTTCCTCATCTCCTTCCATAGAACGTCAGTAGTGTTGCTAAACATATACACAAAGGGGCCCATTTACTTACTCACGAACGGGCCGAATGCGTCCGATTGCGTTTTTTTCGTAATGATCGGTATTTTGCGATTTTTTCGGAAAATTATCGCGACTTTTTCGTTACCAATACGATTTTTGCGGAAAAACGCGAGTTTTTCGTAGCCATTCCGAAAGTTGCGATTTTTTTCGTAGCGTTAAAACTTGCGCAAAAAGTTGCGATTTTTTCGTAGTGTTAAAACTTGCGCAAAACGTCGCGCCTTTTAAGTTTTAACGCTACGAAAAAAGCGCAACTTTTCGCGCAAGTTTTAACGCTACGAAAAAAGCGCAACTTTCGGAATGGCTACGAAAAACTCGCGTTTTTTCGCGCAAATCGTATTGGTAGCGAAAAAGTCGCGATAATTTCCGAAAAGTCGTAAAGGCGCCGAAAAAAATCGCAAAAAATACGAAAAAGTCGCAAAATGTTCGTTTTCCAATCGGAATTTTTCCAATTCAGTCGGAATTCGTGTCTTAGTAAATCAGCCCCAAAGTGTGTGGCCCAGGTATAAGGACCGAAAGGCAAAAATTATTGCCTGAGGAACATTACCTCTAGCAGTAGAACATTCCTCAGTTTGTTTGAATCCTATTTAGTTGCACACCATAAAACAATATCAGCATTACTATTTGCCTTACTAAGCACTATTCTTCAGGACTATGGCCCTTTAACAATAACCTTCCTTTTAACAGAAATCTGAAGAGGGACCGACTGTGGGTTAGTTATAAAACCAGCAGGGAAAGAGCCATATTGCTCTTTAAAGTGATTCAGTACGGCTTTCAAACCCTATAAGACATATGTAAAAACTTGGCTCTGAGGTTACGATGGTAAAAAAAGAAGCTTTGACTATTTTGCACTGCAATGCTGAAACAGCAATGAGAGAGAGAAATAGCACTGGCCGTATGGAGATTTAAATCACCCTGCAAACCGAGGTTCATAAATTTACTGTGGCGTTCTCCAGCTTCTCTGAGTTGGTAAGTCACAGTGTTTGCAGTAAATCTAGTGCTAGCACCATGTGCAACTGGTCCATTAAATATGGATTGTGTTTAGCGCTGTGTCCTGTAAATCACAGTTTCTCCACACCAGTCCTTTAGGCTCCAGCAGGGTAAGTGCTAGGTCTGTTCTTATCTGAACATGGAGAGCAAGGGTGATCATTTAGCAGAACCACTGGATCCCTCTCCATGGGAAAGTGAGCATGGGAAAGCAAAAGGTAGCATTAGGCTTTATTGAGGCCTAAAGAAAAAAAAGAAGAGAATTAGAAGGGATACTTTCCTTTTAATGATTTAGACGTCAGGCCTGGACTGGCAATCTGTGGATTCTGGCAAATGCCAGAGGGGCTGCTGTAAGATGCCATAGCCAGTCACTATGTATTGGGCCTGTGGGGGGCTGTTTGGGTCTCTTGAAATGCCAGGGCCCAAATGCCTACTTTGAATCCAAGTCTAGACCTGCTAGACACAGTAGTGCAAGAAGCCATAATATGAATACCGTTATTTATTTACAGAAATGCATTGAGGATGACAGGATGCTACTTTATCACTGGCCCAGGTTTTATACATGTCTGGTTTATAGAACACATATAGGGGTTAAAATACATATAGGATGTCTTGTAATGCTATGATTGGCATGTGTTGTGTGGAGTGGGCCCCTGCTGCTGGGATGCAACCTGGTAGATGCCAATGATTTGCTCTAGGGCCTCATGGAGACAAGTTATTATTCATGTCTGGAAAAGTCAATAAAATACAGCAAAAATAAATGGGTAGCAGCTGCCAGACATGGTGGCACGGGCTGTAGCCATGGCATTGCTTCTTTAAGTTAACCTTGATTAATGGCTACAGTTTGAGGAAGACGAGCTACAGACAGCTGCTCTCCCAACATCTTCTTCAAATGCTTAGAGACTTATTCCATGAAACCTGATGGAGGGGCTGCAGAGCTACACCTCTCCTTCCCATAGATAGTTGGTCTTTTCCTGTCTCATAGGTTAGTTCTGTACATGTATAATTCCCAATGAAAGGTGGTTGATGAGTTCTGCCTGGGTAAAGGCCAGATACAAATGGGTTAAGAGGAATGGCTCTAAATTAATCTAGCTTAATGATGGAAATATGCTGTTGAGCGTCTTTTTTTTTTTTTTTTAGTCCTGGATCAGCAAATTTTGTAACATCTATGGTATCTCTGGAAACTGAAGTTCCAGGTAATGACTGATGGTTTTTATCAAGCAGGAGACTTGCAGATCTAATTAAACTTCTAATGATCAGAGAGGAGGAGGGAAGGGGAGCACTCAAGGTGTTGGTAGTAAGTAGGTTATTAAATGCTCTGCTGATCTGCAGTAAGGAGAGGAACAGCGCAAGTTCTGCAAACCTTTACATACAATAAGGAGATTATTTTTAGATGTTGCACAAGTCCCTGGCTGTGAGAATGATATGGCATGCTCTGAATGCTTTTGGGCATAAGGTTATGGAATAATCTGAATACTGCAGCTAACAAGGATACTTTAAGATGCCCTTTAGGTGCCTGACAATGCATGTAAAATGAGAGGGGTCCTGAGATGCCCTGAGGGTTCTCTGCAGTTAAAAAAATAGATTAGATTCCTGGCAGAAGAATACCCTGCCGAGGGTTAGAGATTTCTGTGTCTTACCATTTTTAAAGAAGTTTGTATGATGTCCCAGTGCGCAGTTCTCCTCTTGGTTTTATACAGGCAGGTAACAGGTTAATTGGCAGCAAGTTACGCGGCACATTACAATAGTTTTTCTATAAATAATCACTCAATGATTATAGGAAAATGTAGATTTCGGCAGGGACTGATATGAATGATATATAATTAGGGATAAGAATTTTTTTTCACCGGTTTTGTGGCCAAACTCGCACTTTCACCTGTGGCAAAATTTTCACAAATCTGCTTTAGACTTTCACCATGCTTTTTGTTTCACGTGGTAAAAAAATATGAGAAAAACTGTAATACAATAGCAATTTTTTGGCCAGGGGGATACAGTCACCGCCGCAAGGTCTACTCCCTCTATAGCTCTAACAACTACCCCCTCCCCAGCCGTTCTCTTACCTACCGGGCGTGAATGGCCAGAGAGCAGAGAGCACAAATGGCCAGGTGGAGGGAGGGCTGGGTAGGTGTGTCCAGGCCCCTCCAAAGATTTTTTCTGTGGGGGGAAGCTCCTCCAAATATTTTTTCTATGGGCGGACCAATCGCAGCATTGTAACGCTACTGGTCGGCACTGTATACACAAGGATAATAAATGATCCCACGGCAACATCTAAAGCACCTAAGGCTGCCCATATATGCTATGAAGTGACTTAGGCCCTTTAGATGTTGCCGTGGGATTATTTATTATCCTTGTGTATCTCTTTCTTTAGAGGTGGTGTTACAAGATGGAGGACATAATGTCCTTGGGCCACAGCAAAATCTCTTTTGGTTCTAATTTCCCAAGTCTTCAGGAAGATGATTTGTTCCACCCATATTTATAGAAACTGGATCCTTTATAGTTGCCAGGCCCCACCAGCCTCTGGGTCATTACAATCCATGGTTCTGGAATACTCTGCCAATCACAGGCATTCAAAGTTTTTGGCAGCAAGGTTATTGATCTGATTTGCTGTCTTGGTGAGCAAGCTCTGCAGATGTTTAATGCTCCCGGGATTCACTCCATTCAGTCCCTTTATCAGTAAAGACATTAGGAAACGCTATGAGGGTCACCAACAGGAAAGAGAACGAATCTTAGTGCGCGGCTCTGATAGCAGCAATAGATACTCTCTTTTGGCTTTTAGCAGTGAAGCATTGAGCCCTGATTTGATAAATCTCGGTTAAGTGGTAATTTTCTGTGCAGGGGAATTCAATTATATTTGTTAAAAGGCCTGTGAGTTATTATAAGAGATATGGAGCTAAGAGGTCACCGCCAGCTTTCGCTTGACTTACCCTTCTTGTATCATAATCATTTCAAGATGGATTAATCAGGTTTTAAAGCATTTCAATAGTCACTGTACAAATATGTTGCAGCCCCAATGTTTGGGAAGCAGATTAAACAAAGAATAGACAAAAATAACGAAGTTTGATTCTTTGTGAAAGGTACAGACTCCTGCCTTGATTCTCTTTGATGTGCCTGGTATCAGGATTAGGGAAGCTAAATCTGCACTTACCACATGGGCAGCGCCGTTATTTTCCCTAATCCTAATAGATATCAATACAAATAGACCAATTTCAGTCTCGGAATTCTAGTTTTATTTTTTTTTTATACCAGATGTGAACTGTTCCATCTTGATTTATAGTATTTATATACCGGCATGCTATCATCAAGCGCTGTTTAATGTCACAATGGAGATTATGCAATTCTTCCTCGTGTGCGTTAACTCAGAGCCACTGGAAGTCATTTCTGAATTCAAGAAACATGTGTTACCTATTTTGATGTCTTTAGAAATGGTTGGTCAGCGCTGCAGAATGCAGTAGTTCATTAAATAACATTTATTTAAAACTTATGTTGGTAAGGCCGATAGCGGTAAGTGGAATCTGCAGCTTGGTTATCTCGAAAATTGTCTAATGGAAACCGGGGCTTAGGATAGCGATTTTGTGTTATAACGACTTCTTTTTCATGTGCTATGAAAGATTGATTGTGGGACCTCCAAGCTTTTGCATTTGGTTGTCAGTGATTTATGTATGATTCTGCTGGGGGGGCTTCCCACATTCTGTCCTATTAGCTTTGGGCTTTTTACCCCACAATTCCCTTTATCTCTTCTTTGTTTAATATATTTTTATAGTGGGACCCTTTAGATTAGAGGAAAGGAGCTTCCATTTGAAGCAGCGTAGGTGGTTTTTCACGGTGAGGGCAGTGAGGTTATGGAATGCCCTTCCTAGTGATGTGGTAATGGCAGATTCTGTTAATGCCTTTAAGAGGGGCCTGGATGAGTTCTTGATCAATCAGAATATCCAAGGCTATTGTGATACTAATATCTACAGTTAGTATTAGTGGTTGTAGATATAGTTTATGTATGTGAGTGTATAGATTGGTAGGTGTCGGTTAAGTGTGCTGGGTTTACTTGGATGGGTTGAACTTGATGGACACTGGTCTTTTTTCAACCCTATGTAACTAACTATGTAACTATGACCTGAAATAGGGATAAGGCCAAGGGGGCATATATATTATAGTGTGTAAACCAACATCACCGTTGTTGCCCATAGAAACCAATCAGATCTTTGCTTTTGTTTACTAGCTTGTTGGTGACAGTCCAAATCTAATTGCTGACTTTTTGCTATGGGCAATATCACTGGTGTTGTTGGCTTACACACTATAACAAATATGCCCAGGGGCGGGCCGAGCTGACTGAGCACCCTAGGCAACCCGGTCGGCCACCTCGCCCCTGCACCTGCACATCGCAACACCTCCTCTGTGTTTTGGCGCGCATGCACAGTTATGGGGGGGGGTGCAATGCGAAGCAATAGTTCATTGTCCCCACCGCGTAATGACAAGTGGCGGGGACAATGAAAACGGAGGGTGCTACTAGGGGTAGGCAAGAGAGGCTCCTGCCTGGCGCCCCCCAATCGTTGCGCCCTAGGTAGCTGCCTCTTCTGCCTACCCTTAGTTCCGGCCCTGAATATGCCCCTTAATGTCACCATATTGGTACCCCCAAGTGAATTGGTGTTTCTTTATTTTTTAATATGCTAGGTCTGCTATCTCTATGACTATACCACCCCCAGTTTTACAATATATATATATATATACACACATACTGTACATATATTTAAGTTTAGACATATGGAATTTTCCTGCAGTAAATAACTATTTTAAAGTCTAAAACACCCAATTTTATTTACCAAATGCGTGATGTTAGCAAACGGTGAGAGATTTAATGCGCGTCGGATTGCCTGCGTGTATTTTCTAGAGGCAGAGGCTGAGAAGAAAAGCTGTCTGGTGCTTGTGCCTTTACCTTCACACATCAGATGTGACAGTTTCCTTCAGTGCTAGGAACACTTTAGAAAAGCCGTTTCAAACGATTCCTTTGTGTGTGTGCTGCAGCCAGTGCCAAGAATACCGTAGCGCTGCATTTCTTCCCACTGTGCCTTTCTTGCTGACAGGAGGGGACAGCTTTGTGTCTGAAATAGGATAAGGAAATTATCATGGCAGTGAGATAGAGATGAGAATCATTCCGAGGTTTGCTTTAACAAAATGTTTGCGGATCCAATAGGAATAGTTAGCTTGTGAATGAACTTTACCTGAAGTGCAGAAAACTTTGAAATGGAATCTTTTGTATTGTTTAGAAGTGAAATGTTCCAACTAACTGATCAATACAGGATAGGGTGATCTTCTTAGCTATACTCAATATAACTGTTGAGTTTCATCCAAAATTTGGCCACTTGTATTTTAAGTTAATGATACTTAAGTGCACAGTGTGTTATTTTTTAGATGATATACAGTAATGAAGGCAGAATATAATAACTCTTTCTGTATTTTACCCTTGTCTCCCTTCCTGGTTCCCACCCTCTGTCCATTAAGCCGGCCATACACGCACCATTATTATCATAAGAAACCCCGTATTCGGTGTGTGTATGGCAGCTCGAAGCGGCGACCGATATCGCAGAAGGCTGCGGATAATGGTCGGCTCATCAATTGGCCAGGTTAAAAGATTTGATCGGACACCATTGAGGGCGCCCAAGCAAAAATCTACATTCAGGGCAGAATCGCAAGGTGGAGGTAGAATTCCTATTGTTTCTACTTCTATATCTGATGATTCAGCCCTGAACATCAGTGGAGAGTGGGAACAATCGGAATAGCTACATGTATGGCCACCTTAACTATTATGTCCCTGTTCCCAGGGAGCACCTTACCCTATCACTAACCTACTGTATGACAGCAAATGGTATAAAAGGGACGGAGAATCTATTTAAAGCTGATATCATGTTTTTGAGCAATGTATTCTGATTATATATACATATAAAACAGACAAAATCCTTGAAACCTGTATTATAGCAGTGACACACAGGGAGATTATTTACCGCGTGACAAATCTTCATTGTCATGGGCGACTAATCTCCCCGCAATGCCATCCCACCAACTAGAATGTATATCTCCGGTGGGATGGCATACATGGTGCCACGATTTGCCGAAGTCACCCGAAGTTTCTTCTCAAGGCAACTTTGGCAAATCGCAGCGCCGCTTATGCCATCCCACCGGCAATTTACATTCTATCCGGGATGGCATTGCAGGGAGATTAGTCGCCCCCGCAACAACAAAGATTTGTCGTGTGGTAACTAATCTCCCTGCGTGTCACTGCCCTTAATTAACTGATTTGTGACCAGCAAACCAACTAATTTCATAATGCTGTTATTTTGTCCTGATCTGCAACAACAATATTTTTGAGGGTGGGGGAAGTAGATCCTTTGAGTACCAAATACCTACTTTTTTCTGCACTATCACTGTTTGTTCACTCCTCTGGGGCTGGAGCACCTGGACCACTTCATTGTATTGGTAAGTTCTTATAGGGATGGTACATCTTTTGGTTAACTTTTAGTATGTTATAGTATGTCCTATTCCTAGCAACTTTACAACTGGTCTTCATTTAGTAGAGTTTATGCATTATTTGCCTTCCTTTTCTATATCTTTCAAGTTTTCTAATGGTGGTCACTGACCCCGGCAGCCAAAAAACTATTGCTCTTTTATTGTTATCATTACTTTGTAATCCTTATCTTTCTAATCAGCACCTGTCCTATTTATCCATTCATCCAGTACCTCATTCAAACCACTGCCTGGTTGCTAAGGTAAACAAGTCCCAGATAGCTGCTGAAATTCCTAATTGGATAGCTGCTTAACAAAAAGCTAAATAACTGAAAAACCACAAAAAATAAAAAATGTAACACCAAATAACTAAGACATTTGCCACAGGTACAATAATTGACAAAGGAATGGGGGTGGTTCTCCACACCTAATGAATAAATATAATTAAAAAATAGAACAGTGGTGTATTGTAGGGCACACTAATATCAACACCATATCATTGCAGGTTTGAAGTCCATTTATTGTGTCCCTTTATTTGGCAATACTCGAAATAGCATTATAAAGGAGGCACAAAAATTTCAAATAACAATAATATTAACAAGTTTAAATTGCACCCTTTGTATTTTAAACTTGTTAATATTGTTATCATATTTAGACTTGTACATTACATTTTTTCTGTGTTTAGGGCTTACAAATCTGTGTTTAGGGCTGAATTGGCAGGTGGATGTAGAATCCTTGTTGCTTCTACCTCAATATCTGACAATTCAGCCCTGAACGCCAATGGGGGAAACGAACAATCTTTTTTGTGACCGTAGTTGCTACATGTATGGCCACCTTCAATTTAAAGGTGGACAACTCCTTTAACCATACGGTCTTTGTTTTCTTTTCTAGGGGAAGTGGTAAAGTAGGCAGTGAAGCTTGGTAACCTGTGATCACAATACCCACACACCTGCACCACTAGCCACAATCCATCCAATACATACACCTCACTGATACAGTCTAGCATAAAGGTGGCCATATAAGGTCCCTTGGACCACTTCGGCTGCCTATTGGCCCGTGTAGGGGCAGGAACGAGGGGCATGTCCGACCGATATCTGGCATGAAACTGGCCAGATATCGATCGGCCAGGTTAAAAGATTTAGTCGGATCAATGAGCTGATACGGTTCCCAAACCGACTGCACCCATTGCTCCCGTTATAATTCAATGGTTTGTCCCCAGGGCCAAATGATCAAATTAGCCTACATTTTCTTGATGCAACCATTTGGCACTGCTTGCCCTTTAAACTAGAGTGCCCCTTGCTACCAGACATCCTTTGACTTCTCAATTCTCCCTAAACAGCTACATTTAAAGGCCACAATATGACTGTCAGGCAGTTTTTCACTTAACACATTTCTGTGGCCACCAGGAGCAAGGGAATTGGCATAAATGAGACGCTAGCACAGACATTCTGTAATTTGGATCTCCATACCTTAAAATCTACTAAAAAATAAATATAAAAAAAAAAATAATTTAAACATTAAATAAACCCCATGGGATTGCTTTGTCCCCAATATGGATTAATGCAGCTTAGTTAGGATCAAGGTACAACACTATAAATAAGGTAAAATACAAAAAATCAGCTTTGAGGCAAAAAAATATGTACATTTTCAAAGGACCACCTTTTCTTTCAGATGTATTATTATATGTATTATATAAATTTGTTTTTGTATTGTCTCTTATTTATGAAGTGCTTTGCATCAGTTACAATAACAGGAAAGTCAAAACTCGCAAGCAATGTGTCAGACTGGCAGATAACACCTACAGGAGGAAGCGTTATTTGTGCCAACTCGCACTGCTGTTCAAGGAACCAGGCACATAGTGTTGTTTCACACCCAGCTTGGCTGTACAGGGTGCCTCTTTGTGACATGAAGCATTGCCTAAATAAATTTAGTTTGGAAAATTCACAACACTTTTCTTTTTTAACATTGACGTTCTTCTTTACTGTTTCTATGAAGATTTCCCTTCATTAAAGTGATCAAAGTAACTTGGGATCAGGATCTACCAGTATATCTTTAACTGGTGCCCAAAAGCAAGAGTGGAGCAGTGGCCACACACACAGCTCCATTAAATTGTCTTCACAAATTTTGTAAGATAAAAATGTCCTTAAGGTCAATGGCACATGCGATGGTTTGTTGCCTGCAATGAACCTTCGCTACTGCGGGCAACAGAGCGCCCCTTGTATTCTTCCTATTGGCTAAAATGCAAACATATGTGGTGCTTTGGCATTCAGAAGTAGCCCAAAGTTTCCTGGCAAAGAAACTTTAGGCAACTTTGCATTGTATATGTTTCTCTACTTGGAAAGCCGGTGGAAAGGAAAGAAGAATTTTGTTGCCCGAAGTAGTGAAGATTTATCATCCCATGTGCCATTACGCTATGCAAGTAAAGCTGCCAGCAGTCTGAGTCAGCCTCATATGGGCCTGTCCAACCATAATATAAAGTGGTTTTATATATAGTTTATGTATGTGAGTGTATGGATTAGTAAGTATAGGTTGTGTGTGCTGGGTTTACTTGGATAGGTTGAACTTAATGGACTCTGGTCTTTTTTCAACCCTATGTAACTATGTAACTATAATCTGGCCGGATATCAATTAGCCAGGTTGGGGCAAGGAGAACTTCAGCATGTTCATGTGGTCTTTGTCCTGACACCCTGCATCCCATCAATGTGTTCCGATCGTTCAGCCTGAAAGCCAATCTGATCAATCTGATATAGCCCAACTTAAGGTGGGCGTATCGGGGAAAGATCCACTCATTTGGCAACCTTACCAAATAAGCTGATCTATGATAAATGCATGTAAGTCAGTCATCTTTTCTATGAAAGAACAGAATCTGCATAATGCCCTAGGGATGGCAGATCTTGATAGGGTAGCATCACTCAAAGTATTAGTGGCGTAACAACTGAGGAAGCAGACCCTGTGGGGTGGCCTGGGGGACAAGGGGGGACTGCACTGAGGGGTCTACTTCCTCCATTGCTGCATATAAATCCCCATGCCAGGTGGGGAGCTTATATGCAAGCAGGTGGGGTCAAGTCGGGGCAGGGGGACAAGTGAGTCTGCTTTGCACCGGGCCCCTCCAAAGATTTTTTTTGGAGGGGCTTCTTCAATTCCCCTACAAGAATTTCTCATAGCTGAAGTGTGTGACACAAAATCTTAGTTTTCAATAAAGTGATTTTATGTGGAGATCCATGAGTGCTTTGCAGTCTATGGATACAATAAAATTCTGTGTAGGAGAAATAAGGGTAAGTGGCAAACAACCAATCAGCATTATTCTACAGTGACAGCAAGCATCTGGTTGGTTGCTATTGGCTACTAGACCAGAAACAGAAGCGGAATGTATATAGACAGATTTTGTTTGTCACTTAATTTCCATGTGATTTGCAAGTGTGACTTGCCGTGTAGATTAGCTTTAATAAATACTGCCCTGGGTGGTTATCATCAAATACCCAATCCTTTCTTATCAAATAAACTCATTAATTCATTGCTACTTATTAAAGTAATAAACCCAGTGCGTACTCTGTTTTGATTTAGATGGCGCATTTATGTAGGTTTCTATTTAAAGCCTTCCTTGTAAGCATTCCTTGAGGACTATCCGGCTAGATAGAAGTCCATCCCGAATATGAAATATTAATGACAGGCCATAAAACAAATGGCAAAATGGCCGACAGGCTAAGCCAAATTGTTTTTTTTAACAACTGTCAGGTTCTATTTTAAACCGGGAGAGAGAACATTGAAGGAGACAGCAGAAGGAAGCCATTATGAAGGATTGTGTTCCTGGGGCAGGTACGTGTGTTAGAGAGTGACTGGCCTTTTTCTTCCTCAGTGCTGATTCTACAAACTCCCATTTCCATTAGCCCCATATTTCTTATTTCTGCTGAACTCTGAAACAAGGCAATTTTCTCACCGCGTCCTCGGCGGAACAGCAAAACTTAAATACCTTTCACATAACAGTCAGAGGGTAATTGCATCAGTGGAGTTGGCTCTGGCAACTTGTTAATTAATGCTCAACTTTAATTAACTACAAACTCAACACTTGTATAACTTACCATGGTGCAGGCCCTCAGCTCATCAGCTCTGAGGAAATTGTTGTGAGTGGGCAAAGAGGATGAGCAGCACAGCCGCCTACAGCTTAATAACAGCTGACAAGCCTAATTACCACTATTCCGTTAGTAACACATTCAAGGGCCTAGCGGAGCAGCACGGATTTTTTGCTATCAGCTCAGCTTCTTTCTCCCGGAGATTGTTGTTACCAGCACATCCCTTGCTGAGCAGAAACCAAGCTAGTAGTTTACAGCTAAACAGGTCTCCAGCGGGGACAGTTTTAAGAGTTATTATAATTAATGCAAAGGGATGGGGTAAAACGGCTGAGCCATTACTTGTTCATGTGATTGTATTCATAACAGTCAGTAGCATAGGGGAGGCCGCAGACCTTTTTTTATTCCTGAAGGGCACCTATTTGTCAAAAAAAAATTTATAATAGGGCCCACACTCCAGTGAAAGGAAACCATGTTGGGACACTAAGCACAGTCACAACTCTCAAACATAATGTGCATGTAGGGTTTTGAACCGGACAACCCGGTTTTCAGAAGGGCTGCCTGGGTTAAAACCTCTTGCCCATCAACATGTGCAATGTTCCCCTCCCTACCCTCCCCCCTTTTACCTTCTGTATCCCTTCCCCATCCTTGAAAATGCAAAAATAAAGAATTATAAAAAAAAAAAAACCCCTTGCCCAGTTTCCCAAATTAGGGAAACCAGGCAGGACTCAGTAACATTGACGCGACGTTCGGGCAATCGCCAATCACCATGTCATAGTCCCACCCCCGTGATGACACAGCCCTGCCTCCTCCCTGTAATGTCACCCCCGCCCCCTGCCCGGCTAAGAAAGCTGGCAGAGGTGGCAATGCATGACATTACACAGATGCATGTAATGAGTGAGCTGGGAGCTCCCTTCTGGTGCAGGAGGCTTAGTGCCTGCAGAGGGCATTTTTTTTTTTTATAAGATATTATCTTCATCAATCATAATGCAGGCTGCTGTGGAAGGTAGGCTCGGATTTGTGTGCCAAGAGCGCACCTAAATTTGCTCACTTATGGAGCACTGGTACCAGGATGCACAGAAATCTTCAGAGCGTCCTGTCCCCAGTGCTCCTAATGTGCAATCCTGAGGGGGGTGGAGGGGGGACAAAAGAAGCTGTGCCAATCAAAGGGCACTGTAACCCTTTGAGAGGGAAAATTGGTGCCTCTGATGATGCCCACAAAGTATAGGGACTGATATACAATATGCATTATATATCCATACAAGAGCAGTGTTGTACTGAGCCACCAGTGGGCCCAGGGCAAATAGGTAGCAGGAGAACTTAAAAATAACAAGGCAGGCAACAAAGAAATGGTCTATACCTACTGAAGTAGATGCATTGCCCATGAACAGCCATGGGAGTAAATAAACCATAATCAAAATATGGAGCCACTATAAAAATCCAGTTATTTCAACAAAAGTATATCAAGTGCTGTAGAGTTCATCTAGTTGATAATAATATTGGGTCTGCCATTTCTGTGGGTTTCTTCAGTCTAAAGTTATAGATGAAAGGTCTAACTTTGCCAATTTAATACAGCCCTGTCAATAGGCACAAGCCAGGAATCAAATGTCCATGATGCCAGAGTGGTCTAGGTCATATGTATTGATTAATGTACAATCTTACTATGTACAAATGCACACACATGAATACCATATCATCCATTATCGGGAAACTTGATATCCAGAAATCTCAGACTTATGGGAAGAATATCTCCCATAGACTTCATTTTTAAAAATAATTTCCTTTATCTCTAATATAATAAACCAGCATCTTGTACTTGATGGTAACTAAGGTTCATGACTACACATTGCTGGCAAAACACTCCTACTGGGTGTTAGACTGCTAATAACAGGCTTTCAGCTCAGCAGCTCTTAAAGGCAGAGAGTGTCAGCAATCATTTCTGACAGGGCTAGCCCTGGGCAGTGGGACACGGGGAAAAAAAACAGTGGGCCCCGTGGGTCCTCTCTGGGTCCTGCTGACTCAGGCCACTCCCCAGCTGGAACTTGGGTACTTCACCCCAAACAAGTAAAAGGCTATTATCCCCACTGCTACTATAGGCACCATCTCTCCCTACTATACCTGCTATCCCACAACCCCAGTCCCTTCCCAGAGGCTATTATCCCCCCACTGCTACTATAGGCACCATCTCTCCCTACTATACCTGCTATCCCACAGCCACAGTCCCTTCCCAGAGGCTATTATCCCCCCACTGCTACTATAGGCACCATCTCTCCCTACTGTACCTGCTATCCCACAGCCCCAGTCCCTTCCCAGAGGCTATTATCCCCCCACTGCTACTATAGACACCATCTCTCCCTACTATACCTGCTATCCCACAGCCACAGTCCCTTCCCAGAGGCTATTATCCCACTGCTACTATAGGCACCATCTCTCCCTACTATACCTGTTATCCCACAGCCACAGTCCCTTCCCAGAGGCTATTATCCCCACTGCTACTATAGGCACCATCTCTCCCTACTATCCCACAGCCGCAGTCCCTTCCCAGAGGCTATTATCCCCCACTGCTACTATAGGCACCATCTCCCCCTACTAGAGGTTCTTGTTCCATTGATATTACAGACATTGCTCTGCATTGCCTTCATAGAAAAAAAATCTAAATTCTAGAATCAGTCATTAGGATTTCCCACATTCTTCTTACCTACAAGTGCTGCTCTGCTGGGAATCACAGTGGCAGGGAAAGCGTTAACATATCCGCAGCAGGTTGATCATCCTAATTCAGATTGTTCTGATTTACTTTTTATGGCAATTCATTTTCGTCTGAACAGTTATGATAATATGTGTAGGAAATTAGAACTAATCTGTCCAGATGTGTCTCTGTAATCTGGATGCCGGCTGGCAGCGCGCACACCAGTGCAGATAGCAAGACCGATAGGCAGGAAATCATTTTATCTCTCTGCCTTACTGTGTGTCCTGTAAATGGGTAATGAGATTACTGGTCGTTTCTGGAGTTAGGAGCCCGTCACAGATCCGGCTGCTGCTATCACACACGTACAAGATGTTAAGAGATGATAACATCCCGCTGGGCTACATAGCCCAGCTTTGCTAAACACCATCAACTGTTTTCCCTTCATACAAATAGAATATGACATTAATGTTTGTTGCACTTATGTTATTAACATAAAGTTAAGTTTAGGGGCATAGACCCAAAATCACAGGATGCCTCTGTTCCTCTGCGCAGTACCCTTATGTTGCAATAACCACCTCACTGACTGTTATTTTAAATTACATAATAGGGTACATTATCCTAAAGGAATGCATTTGTTTCTGTATGCTTTTTTTGTGGTTCCTTTTGATAATTTCCCCTGTGTGGTTTTGGTGACATGCTGTTTATGGCACAGTTGCAGCCTGCAGCAAGTGTCATTCTTTGTTCAATGAGAGATCAGCAACATTACAGTAAAGCTGTAATTACAGGGCCCAGCACACAAGTGATTTTCTTGGGTAGAAGACTATTAGGGATAGTGATGAGCGAATCTGTCCCGTTTCGCTTCGCCAAATAATTTGCGAATCGTTCAAAAGATTTGCAAAACAGCGAAAAATTTGCAAAACGGGGACAATGTCGCACGTGACAATACGGTTGGCGCACAACAATACGTTTGACATGTGACAATTCTTTTGCCGAGAGAGACAATTCTTTTTGGTGCAAGAGACAATTCTTTTGCCGCTCGCGACAATTCTTTTGACGCAGATAACAATTTTTAGACACTCGGCAAATTTTTCTGCAGCAAATTGTGTCACCCGTTTCATAAAAAAATCCGCCAATGGCGAAACGCGGAAGTTCGCCGCAATTTTTTTTGCCCATCACTAATTAGGGATGCTCCAAATCCAATTTTCAAGATTCAGTCAAATACCAAATCTTCCATGAAGGATTTGGCCAAATACCAAATCGCAATCAGAGTCATTTGATTTAAGTCACGCAATTTTGTATGTATGTATGTATATCTTTATTTATAAAGCGCTACTTATGTACGCAGCTCTGTACAGTAGAATACATTAATACAAACAGGGGGTTATTAAGATAATAGATAAGTACAAAGTATTACAATAAACACAAATAAATAAAAGATACAGTTGCGATAAGAGTCAAAAACACAAGAGGATGGAGGTCCCTGCCCCATAGAGCTTACAATCTATATGGGAGGGTAACTTACAGACACAATTTTACGGGTTTGGATGTGGTTTGACCAGACATTTGGATTTAGCCGAATCCAAATCCTGCCAAAAGAGATTCAGACTGGGCAAAATCCTGAACCAAATGTGAGATTTGGCACATCCCTAGTTAGTAAGCAGTTTTATAAACCCTGAAGTCTGGGGCAGGGCTCAGTAGCCAGGATGAAAGTGAGGGCTCCAATATTTAAGATAAATTACTATTACCAGTTCTTGGGAATACATTAATACGATCAAAACCACAGCATTTCTGCATCAGACAGACATCTGCTTTAGGCTGACAACTATAACCTTTTTGGGCTCATATGTTGACAATGGGGGACATTGCAAGTTTTGGACAAGTGGCATATCTAGAACTTCGTTCTTTCTTTTGCATGACTGGATCTGTGTTAGACCTTCTATCTAGGCAGTAAACTATGTTTTTGCTTGGGGTGGTCAGAACAACATAGTTGTGCCGTGACAAAGTTAGGGTAATAGGCCTTGGGCACTTTTGGCATGCCCCACATATTTATGTTTTTATAACTGAGCATAAATACTCATACAGATATGGGACCCATTATCCAGAATGCTTGGGACCTGGGGGTTTCCAGATAAGGGATCTTTCCTTTATTCAGATCTTCTGTCTTTAGGCTAATGCCAGACAAGGTGTAGGGCGTATATTTTCAGCAAGCGGAAAAGCGATTGCCGAAAATACCGCCCTATGCACAAGTAGGAGGTGTAGGGCAGTATTTTCGGAAATCGATTTTCCGCTTGTCGAAAATATCCGCCCTACGCTTCGTCTGGCATTAGCCCAAATTTCTAAATTTGCTAAAAAAAATATTTAAACTGTAATTAAACCCAATAAGATTGTTTTGCCTCCAATAAGGATTAATTATATCTGAGGGTCAAGTACAAGGTACTCTTTTATTATCACAGAGAAAAAGGAAACGATTTTTAAAAATGTGAATTATTTGATTAAAGTGGAGTCTATGGGAATTGGGCTTTCAGTAATTCAGAACTTTCTGAATAATGGGTTTCCGGATAAGGGGTCTGATACCTGTACCTGTACCCACAGAGAGCTAAATGCTCAGTATCTGAACTTCCTTCCCCTTATCTCTGCCCTCCTTTTTCATCACTCTACTTTCTCTACCCAATATCACATCTTCTCTCCTCTTCCTCTCTCCTTTATCCTCTTTACTTGTTATTCTCCCTCTTCTGTTTTTCTCTCTTAATATGTTATTTTCCGTAGTTCCTCATTGCACTAACCCCATTCCTCTCTATTCCGAATGGAGCACAGACCCCACACAACTGTCAGTGCCGGGTTAGAAACCAGAAGCCAGTTGAGAAGTTGAACTGATAAGTCACAGGAAATAAATCTACTTAGTAAGGAAGACATTTCCTTGTAAACTTAAATTAAAAGTGAATGTCAGTGGGACCCAATCCAAGAGTATTATAAGAGTTAAGGTATACACCTGTGTTTGATTAAAACCTGCCAATTCTCCTAACTGTGTTTTATTGGGATATAAATGTATGGTTTTATATTTATTTGCTTATTGGACTTGTTTAATCAGTCACTGTTGACAGCAGTTGTTACAGATAATTGGATCAAGTCACTGGAGAGTTGAATAGTTGTACAACTTTATAAAATAAGTAGTAAGGAACAGCGAAGGGACATAAATCATATCAGTAAAATCTTGAGATCCTCAGTATGTTTAAATTGGACCGCATCACAGAATTCAAAGTTCAGCAGAGGAATAATTTTTTTTTATAGACAAAGGAGAAAACTGAATGTTTATTAGCGGATGGAAGAAGATCAGACTTCTTTACTGAAAGAGTGGAAAATTTGCAGAATTTGCTGTGTAAGAGTTGGAATCTTAGGCAAGAGTGACTAAACATTTGGGATAGACTTATGGCTATCAGGGGAAAATCATTAGTATTATGCTTTAAAGGTAAAATATAGTATATTCTTGGTTTAACTTCGTTTACAGGGTAACCCTTTTGAAATAAAAAATAACAAAAGTGGTATAAAGGTGATACCTTTATTGGCTAACTAAGATAACCATAGCAAGCTTTCAGAACATTTTAGTTCCTTTTTCAAGCTGATTACAAAGAAGCTGTGGTGCTCTCTGATATATATACAACATTCAGCTCATCACTATCCAGATGAGCCAATTTCTTCAGCAGGGTCTTGATCTTCATTTGTGTCCGGTATATTCTGGTATCTTTCATTGTAGATGCAGGAAAAGGTGATGTACCGTGTTAGCCAGTCAAAAATGTTTACAGGGTAACCCTTTTGAAATAAAAAATAACAAAAGTGGTATAAAGGTGATACCTTTATCTTAGTTAGCCAATAGGTATCACCTTTATACCACTTTTGTTATTTTTTATTTCAAAAGGTTTACCCTGTAAACATTTTTGACTAGCTAACACGGTACATCACCTTTTCCTGGTTTAACTTCCACATACTCTTTTTTATTAAAGAAAAACTATACCTTCAGAATGGATACTTAACCAACAGAAAATGTATATAATTAAAAGTGACCTATTTAAGAATCTTACCATATTGGCATATTATATATTGCATATTGTTATATTGTTGGTAGTTTTACCTACCAGAACCTATATAACAAGATAAGGTAGTGTGCAGAAAAGAATGAAATGTATCCAGAAGGCTTCAATATGCTTCAAGTAATGTAACATTAGGAAAGGTATCTGTCATTCCACCCTCACACATGCAGGGATGAGGGATACGGGTGGGAAAGAATTAAGAGAAATTAGTGTTGATCAGGGACATATGTCTGGAGTGATGATAAGAAGGGGGCTCTGCATCAAATTTTGTAATAAGGTCCATGGGCCTTAAGGTATTTCCTTGCATAAACAGTTCCAGGAGGGATACCTTAATATAATGACTGAAATAAACCTAGAATAGTACATGGGTAAACCTGCATTATGTTAAAAATATACTGAATATACATGATTATGCCATAGTTTAGTTGTTAGCTTATCTTTCCTGCACTAGCCTAGAATATAAAGCCTATTTCATAAGGGCAATGTCAGACAAGGAGATCAGCTGCCTGTGATAAATCTCCTGGAAATGCTTTCCCACCAGCAATAATGTAAACTGTCACTGGGGAAACATATGCATTTCCCAAACAGGCTCCTGGGCTACTTTACAGACATTGGCTTTGCAAGGTAGCCCAAAGTTGCCCCTTTAGGAAACTCCAGGCAACTTCAGAAAGTAGCCACACAGTGTATGTTTCCCCTCTGGCGATTTGTATTTTAGCTGGTGGGAAAGAAACAAGGGACATTTAGTTGGCTGCGGTAGCCAGGGTTTATCGTGGGCAACAAAATGCCTCGTGTTATTACACTAAGGCAGTGATTCCCAACCAGTGGCCTTTGATGTTGCTTCCAGTGGCCTCCTGAATTTCCAACTTGGAGGCAAGTTTTGGAGGCATAAAAACCATGGGTACTACCAAACAGCACCTCCTGTAGTCTGCCAATCCAAATAGTGGCTACAAAATAACCAATTTTTACCAATAACCTTTTTTTGGTCACCCCCAGGAATTTTCTTCATGCCTGTGTTGCTTCCCAACTTTTTTTATATTTAAATGTTGCTCACGGGTTAAAAAGGTTGGGGACCCCTGCACTAAGGCATAGCCTCATAGCATCTAGGAAGATCTGTTGGTTGGCATAGCACCACACAGCTTATTGTAGGTTTTAGGGCCTCATTTTTGCCAAACCCACAACTATCTGTTTGACCAGAGCTGTCAGACAATACTGGGAAATGGAGTGAAACACAACAGTAAAGGCAGCAGATCCTGTGACTGCTGAGGGGACTGGGAGTGTAGAGGCCCAAAGGGGATCTGACTATATATATTCAATGGTGCCTATTTGCTAAAATGCCATAATGTCCCGTGCTAGAATTAACACCAGATCACTTCTGTAATTGCAGATTTTTGGTGCATATATATTTTATTCACTGTTGTCCTTGGCTTGTAAGGACAAATGTCTTTTCTACCACTGGTGTCCATGTAATCAAAAACGCCTTCAATCTGCTGAGCAGACATTCCTGCCATCTCTTTGTATCCATTTAATTGCAAATACAATTACGGTTTTAGCTGATGTGAAGTACACATGTAATATGATGAATGGCTTTGCAATAGCCACTGATCGGACATGTGTCATTTCAGACTGGCTAGGCCATATTTCTCCTGCCTCTGTGGGGTATTTCCCTATATTGAGATGTTCCGACAGTTGGGAAAAAAATATCCGAGATCAATTGCAAGCACTTGTCTTGTCACATTCCGGTTAGAAAGGTCAGCAGCTCCAGAAGGTACATTATGAGAAGGCCGCAGGGGAGGGGAGGTTAATGCAGGGGACTCCAACCGGAGTAATGATTTTAGAAACTGTGGGGAGTCTCCACACTGCACAAATTCTAATGGTGTCATGGGGGGGGGGGTCACAAGGTTGGGCCTAGCAGAACTGATTTCCTATTCACCATAAGCAAACGGAGACGGTACCTTTAATCGAGGACTGGCTCAGATGGCGAAGAGGACAAAATCATTTCGTTTCGTGCTCATGGAGTTTTTGCAAAGGTCATTTATGTTTCCTGCTAAAGGGAATCAATATCAGCTTGTTAATTATAGAGGAACTCTCTGCCCCCCTGCGGCCTGGCATGGTGTTATATTACCGAGGCATTCTTCTCGCCCTCTGTTTTTCAATTTACCCTAACAAGTCATACTTAAGAATGCTTCTGAGTCCCCCATATTTGAATGAGTCTCATAGTAAACAGCGGTCCCCCATTGCTCATCCCGCCATTACTTTTCATGCCTTGTCCCAATTGCACGCTGTGCTGTAAAACTATCCATCTTGACTCAGTCTGTTTTTGGGAATGAACGACTGTGAAGCATCCGGCTTGATTTCTCAGAAGCAGCTGCAGTAGATTATAGCAACTCCCTGCAGCTTTGGAATCTCTGCAGCAGTCTGGCCGCAACAAGCCATAAATCCTAATTAGAAGTCCTGTAATAGTCTAACTATCCAGTCTTTCAAGTCATTCATGGGAAGTTTTGGTTGTTTTTTCCATAATAGGTGAGAGAATCAAGGTGATAACAAAGGCCCCAAATATCTTGTATTTGTTACCTGAATGGCAAAGTACTGGAGGGCCACTATAACGTGCCAAGTTCAAGGTCTTGGGCCACATGGGAAAGGGACACTCATTCTGCCATAACCCAACTCCCAGTGATCCTCTGTCACAGCCCTACTTGGTTTAGTGCAGTGATCCCCAACCAGTGGCTCAGGAGCAACATGTTACCCACCACCCCCTTGGATACGGCACCAAGTGGCCTCAAAGCAGGTGCTTATTTTTGAATTCCTGACTTGAAGGCAAGTTTTATTTGTATCAAAACTATATGTACTACCAAACAGTGCCTCTTGCTGTCCACATAGGAGGTGCCAATAACTAAACACAACCCATATTTGGCACCCCAGGAACCTTTTTCATGCTTGTGTTGCTCTCAAACTCTTTTCCCATTTAAATGTGGCTTACAGGTGAAAAAAGTTGGAGACCCCTGGTTTAATGTACATATTCATGGTGTTCTGTACTGTGAATGCACTGAAGCTTAGGTTCCCTTTAATATGGTTCCACGTTCATAAATATATGTATAAAAATTTCAAAGTTTGAATAGTTAGACAATAAAATCAAACAGAGAGGATCTCAAAGCTTTGAAAAGGGTTGAACCACCCCTCAATAGTCACTGCCAGTAGTTGCATAGTATAATATATATAAATTCTTCACTGGATAAAGGCTATATTGTTGTGGGATCCATATTGTTATTACACTTAAGTAATTAAAGATGCCATCATGGGTCAGATTTCTTGGTTACAAGATAAAAGATCCTCACAAAAGCAAAGGACAGTTTGCCTTAGCTCCTAACTAGCTCTCTAACTCATCCCAGTAAATGGCCTGAAATTTCCATCTGCAGAAGGCACAGTTACACAGTTGCATTTGTCTACGGCTCAGTGGTGGGGAAGGCTCAAGGTACCTACTTCTTTTGCACCTCTAGTTCAATCCCTTATTCCCCCATCGTCTGCTCCTCAATTGCCAACCCTATCCAGCATTAGTGTCCTTTATAAAGACCTGGAGGAAACTTGACTCCATTGTTACCTTGTTTTTAAGAGTCAATATATATAGGCAAATATTTCTTCCAGCTATACTTATATTAACAAATAAATGTTTAATGATTACATAGAATTAAATGTTCTTCCTTTATATAAAAACTAATTTTGGATGGAGACCAAATTTCGTTTTGGACACGAAATAACCTTCCCAACACATTTTTCTATTGTGTTTGTCCACAGGTCCCACCCAAATTTTGTCCCAGTGTTCCCTATAAACTATGTTGACCCAAGTAGCAGGTAAAAGATAACAAAGAATGCAGACCAAGTGGCTGCTGTTCAGAACAGGTACTGTATATAGACAGGTTGGAAGAGGTTCAGGCTGCAGGTTCAGTATGTGTTCAGAGATGCCAACCCACAGAGGGCAGATATTTTGCCATATTACTATCACTCTCTGACTGTGCCCTATTATGCATAAAACTACAACCTAAAACCCTTGCTCCACAGAAGCTTATGGTATGAATCTTGATGACCCTCAAAACATGGCTAAGTGGACATATGTGTGTGTGTGTATTAGACATTTCCCACTTTAGAAACAATCCAGGGCCACTTTAAGATATGGGCAAAAGCAGTAATTATACAAGGCACACCAGCAGACCTTGGTCTGGTGTAACTTTTACAAAAGAAATCCACAGAAATAGCAGACTCCTTATTTTTTTACTCTATAACTTTTGTATTTTTATATCCACACCCATGACTGCTGGTCCAGGGCAGCTCACCTGGACCTTTATAGCCACTTCAATAAGCAAAGACCATTACTTGATTGCCTGCCCTATAATATTTAAGTACATGTGCTTTAGAGTAGTACTATTACAATTACTATTGGCTGTGGGGTGCACCAATGAAATCTCTGCCCTAAACCCACTGTACCTTAAGGTGGCCCCGAAACCACCTATGAGCTGCTACTGCAATGCATAGACAAAATGAAAAATAACTTAGTGGGCTGATGGGGGGCTGTTTGGGATGCAGAACCAGGGCCTGTTTTGAATCTCAGTCCTGGCCTGATAATGAAGTACTGGTTGCTATAAGTTACTAGGTTAATTTTACCCAGTTACAGTAACAAATCTTATTCAGTTTTGTTGTAGTTTGTTAATGTTCATTACAATCAAACGCAACTCTGTGAACCGAAGAACCAGATCTAGTATTTCATTCATGGTCTGACATCAACTTTCAATAACAATGTTATTATTTTATATCTTATACCACTGTGATATATATAAAGATTATACATCATTCACATCAGTCCCTGCCCCATTGAAGCTTACAATCTAAGGTCCCTATCATATTCACACACAGGAGGGTCAATTTTCTAAGGAGCCAATTAACCTGCCTGTATGTTTGTGTTTCCTATGATGAACTATAGCCAGGTCAACTGGTTGTCTCTTGTGTGTTGTCCCACCACACTTTATCCCCATCTAAAAATCGCATCCTGCCTCCCTTCCATTTTTGTTAATGGAAGTTACCAGCATTGGGCATTTAAATTGACAGCAGTGGAGAGCAGCACAAGGTGATTTAAGCCTCTATGGCAAATGCCCATAGAACCAATAATAATAAACCATAAGGTTACTTCAGTGCATCATATGTTTAGGACCATTTTTTGCATTAAAGAAAAGGATACCCATAAAGTGGGCCCTTAGGAGAAATGTTGGTAAATATATAAATAACAAGTGTTATTAAATGTCACTATATATATAACAAAGCTGTTTATATGTTTAAAGGCATTTTCTATACCAAATGTAAGTTACTAATGGCCCAACAAACAAAGGGCCTGATTCACTAAAGGGCGATAAAACGTGCGCTATTTTTATTGTGCGCTAAAATTTTTACCGCGTCTTAATTTGGGCGATTTTTCGCACGATTCACTATAAGCATACTCGCGCTTTTTTACGCGCGATATTGCATGCGTTATTTAACTTGCGAAAAGACTATTTCAATGCGGTATTTGCCGGTACATGCGCTAAATTACGCGAATAATCGCCGCATATGAATGGTAGCATAGAAATAGTGTATAAAAATTGTTGCCGCATATAAATGATGTATATAAATATTAGCCACATATAAATGGTATCATATAAATAGTAGATGCTTATAAATAGTAGCCACTAGTGATGAGCAAATGTGTTCTGGTTATCTTTGCTAAAAATTAGCAAATCTTTCGAAAGATCCACGAAACGGCAAAAATGTTGTGCGGGCAAAAAAATTGTTGCTGTGACTATTATTTTTTGATGCTTGTATAAATTTTTGGATGTGCGGTGAATTTTTGCGTGGCAAATTTTTTCATGCGTTTTGCCATTGGCGGAATGTTTTGAGAAACGCATGAAAAAATCCGCCGCGAAAAAAATTCAACGCACGTCCAAAAATTCGCTGCGAATCCATGCCTGGCGAAACATTTCATCACTTGTAGCCAAATATAAATAGTCGCGCAAATGAACGCACGCCATGTTAGCCATACACGCCAATACTTGCAGAAAATTACTGTATTAAAAATGAACATTTCGCTGCAAACTGGCGGCTGCGTCACTCTAGGGGAAACACATACTTGAATAAATAACACTGTAAGTCCATATTTTATTGCAAAAAATCATTTACTGTACTTTTCTATAATTTTTCGCCTGCCTGTAGTAGGTGTTAATTTTCGCATAGCCGAATGCGATATTTAGCGCGCAAAAGTTATAGTGAATCATGCGATCGTATTCTTTTCAGCGCGGAAATTAACGCAAAACGGTAAATGGCGATTTTTCGCACGCGATAATACTATGGTGAATCGCGCGCAAATTATTTTGCGCTTTTTAACGCGAAAAAGCGTGCGATAATTTTTATCGCCCTTTAGTGAATCAGGCCCAAAATGGCTTAAGTGCCTAAAGGTCACAATAAAAACCCTAATAACCCACAGCATCACCCTAGTTAGAAATGTTACAGTGCAGGAGGAATCTTAAGAACAGGTAGGAAGGAAGGGGTTAAAGAAGGATACAAAAATCTGGATGAACACATAATCACAATGCTAATTTTATTCTTATTAAACATATTGCTCACTGTTAGATGGTAGACAGATCCTATTAGAGCACGATACATTTAGCTTTTGTATTTTACTGCCTTCCCTAAAATTGCCAGAGAAGTAGAAAACAGTAGTTAATAATTTATAGGCCTTTGTGATAGGCGAGTTGGTTGTTTTAATTCAGCTCTTCAGCCATAATCCCCACTTTAAAAGAATGCAGCTAAAATGAGAATTCCTTTAACGATCACTTTCCTTGTGCGCTATGCTTAACAATCAAGAGCTGCTTGTTAATGTGTCCACATGCGGCTTTACGTCGGCTGCGTTCATCTACAGTAATTAATATCACATAATGGGCAATACTGGAATATTTGGTAACCATGCAACAGCACTGGGTCATTAATGGGGCAATTTGCATGTTTAACCTAAGCCCAATGAAGGGTTGAAAATCAGCATTTTGTTCTGTCAACAATGCGCAGTAATTCCAATGTATAATAATCTGGCCATATCTTATTCCAGAGAGCACAGGCAGCAGAGCGGCTGAAGAAAGAGCTGACACAGAACTCCGGCTGCCTCCTAGAGTCAATGAAAGTCTGTATAAGGTTGAACTTGATGGATTTGTGACTTCTTCCAACGTCGGCTACAATCGTCACCCAATGTACTGTTCTGGAATGCTGTGTATAAATGTTATGACTTACCAAGGGGGCTCTTACTTTGACTCCAACAAACAGAGATTAACGACGCGGTGCCCTCTGTAGTAAAGCTGGGTTTATGTGACTGGTCTCTTGCTGATTATTTTGGAGCATTCCCGAAATTAGAAGATCTCGCAGCTGTTTTTGTATTATTTTATAATCCTAGACTTATCACTTCTAGGGCAGAGGAAGGGAGCCACATGGGACAGGCAAGGAGACACATGTCTGTTCTACATACAATACATATGTTGCTCTCATTAGAATATGGTTTCACACAAGGGTCCGATCTAGTTCCAAGCGGAGCACTTCCAAAGAGGCCAAGTTTACAGGCTCTGTTTTATTAACACGTTTAACATGCCTGTTTCATAGTGTTACACGTTAGGTGCTCATAAAGTTTAACTGCATTGTGACTCAGCCAAGCTTCTTCTTAGAAAGACGGCCGAACTATGAAGTCACCATGGAAGAGGCTGTGAAGGAAAGAACCGCTTGAGAACAGACACAGAGATGCCAACTCCCTGTATAATACCTCTCATCCGGCTGCTATTTGGAAAGCATCATCAGCTGCCTTCTCTCCTCCAGCATTTCCTTATGGGGCTCTCACCTCTTCTAGTCAGAGAAGGACGCCCAGAAGGCTGTGATACGAAAACAACATTTTTTCACTATAAATCCCATGAAAGGACAAGAAACTAACTGCACAGAGATGTAGAGTTGGGGAGGCTGGATCTGGAATCCAGAAAGGGAAGGAAGCACCATGGAAATAATGAAAGATGTTACACACAGGAAAAGGGATTGGAAACTCTCAGCTGACACTAAAATTCGTATGTGACATTAGGCTGCCTATGTGGCCCTGGATGGTTTTAGATTTAAAAGAACAGTAAATTTCCTTATTGGGGTCTCTATACCTCTGTCCCTGCAACCCACCCAAAAAGCCACTGGCACAGCGCAAAGTGACACTTAAGGTGGCCATACACAGGCCGATAAAAGATGCCAAAGGACAGAGTCAGCAGCCCATGTATGGGGCCCTCAGATGGGCCTACCTGACATATCTGGCAGAGAATTGGGCAGATGTCAATCAGGCAGGTTTAAAAATCCCATCGGGGCAAGGCGCACATCGGGTCTTTGAGGCAACCCTCGCCCAGTGGGCTACATCCCGTCAATGTGATTCGATTGTTTGGCTCTTGGGTCAAACGATAGGATCAATTCACTTTAATGTGAGAATAATGGGTGAATCTTTTAGTGTGTGGCCACCTTAATAAGCAGTATGG
Source organism: Xenopus tropicalis (assembly GCF_000004195.4). Taxonomy (NCBI): domain Eukaryota; kingdom Metazoa; phylum Chordata; class Amphibia; order Anura; family Pipidae; genus Xenopus; species Xenopus tropicalis. Next base: position 42,339,108 of record NC_030684.2, on the reverse strand, counting down.
CAGGAGTTGGTGCAGGCAATTAAGGACAGAAACAGACAAAGATGCTGACTACTGTCCATAGCAGATACAGAAAAGCAATGAATACAAGAACAGAAGTGAAATTACAGTAAAAAGAGAGGGAAAGGTCACATTCTGCCTGACAGATTTAGCTAAGCGCCTAGAAGATGGTGGGAAGCGTTTTCCTAATTATCTCAATTTTCAATAATGTTATCCACTTTCCCAACATGCAAGCAGGCAGATTCAACTTGGACAGAACCTCATATTCAAAAGCAGCCAAATCTCAGCTAAAAAAATCTCATGCAGCATTTTACCCTCCAACACACACAGACACATACAACTTTCAGTATAAATATTTCATCTGTCTCCATCTGCAGCCCTCAGGGCAATGTTGTGATCTGACTCATAGCTCAAAGTGTCACAAAGTTACATCTGCTCTAGACAATTCAGCCTTGCAACAGGATCTCCCATGGGACAGGCAGGGAGGGAACCAGGGAAATGCCTACTTGAACCTGTCCGCTTTCCTAGGGCACACACAATGAAGAACCAAGAAAATGCCTACTCTAACCTATCTGCTCTCCTAGGGCACACACTGCTCTACCACTGTCGGTCTCCCAGGGCACACACAATGAAGAACCAGTGAAATGCCTACTCGAACCTATCTGCTCTCCTAGGGCGCACACAGCTCTACCACTGTCGGTCTCCCAGGGCACATACAATGAAGAACCAGGGAAATGCCTACCTGAACCTATCCCCTCTCCCAGGGCACACGCTGTTCTACCACTGCCGGTCTCCCAGGGCACACACAATGAAAAACTAGGGAAATACCTATCTGAGCCTGTCTGCTCTCCTAAGGCACACACAATGAAGAACCAGAGAAAAGCCTACCTGAACCTATCTGCTCCCCCAGGGCACACACAGCTCTACCACTGTCGGTCTCCCAGGGCACACACAATGAAGAACCTGGGAAATGCCTACCTAAATCTATCCGCTCTCCCAGGGCACACACAATGAAGAACTAGGGAAATGCCTACCTAAACCTATCTGTTCTCTTACAGTGGAGAACCAGGGATATGCCTACCAAAACCTGTCCGCTCTCCCAGGGCACGCACAGCTCTACCACTGCATTTTCCACTTACAGATTGTCAGCTCTTAAGATGAGCCATCATCCGGTCTATTTAATTCGCAACAATGCAGTTAAATTATGTTTTCAACTAATTCTAGCAGTATTCCACTATTCTACTAAGAACAAAGTCTATTCGTTTAAAGTCTAGTCATTGCCTTCAGGGGAACTAAGTAGACTCTATGTTTCACAGCAAATGATAATTTCCTGTGGAATGTTTCTGTTTTTTACATAAATAGAGTACTATCTGACCTTTATATGGGCCATACTATATATTGGAATATGGAAGCTACTTGCAATATACTGTTACTCGAAAGGAAATGAGAATACAATGAAGGCCCGTTATTAACCATTTTTTTTTTATCTCTGTTGAGGCGATTGCCAGTAAACTATCGCAACCATCTGCCTAATATTACAGCTGAAATACAATTTTCTCTTTATAAATGTGACAAAAATATATTTGATTATTTCCATAACTGTACAGTAGTAATGCAATTTTGTGATAACAATCAAAGAGCTGGTTTACTTGCTTTGGAGGAGTAGGGAACTTTGTATAGCAAGGGAAGGGACAGTATCCATTATTCACTTAATATAGATCATTGAAATTATATGCACATATACAGGATAATCAACTGTTATCCACCAGAGTAAACAGGTTTTTGAGGTAATTCTCCATATTTTCCCCAGAATTCCAAGTTTTCAAGCCTGTGTACTGATGTGAGCACAAGCAAATGTGTTCCCATCAATATAAGCATCCCTGATGGCAGGCACTGTATACAAGTAGGGGGATACAGCATGACTGGGTGAAGAGGTAGGGGCAGCAGGGTCAAGTTCGCATTGGGAAGGAAGTGACGTCACACAGGACATTTTCTTCTTGGCACAAAAGAATCCCTCCTGGCCACCCTTAAGCATATACGGGTCGTTGTGTGTTTGTAATACTGGTGAAGGTGCATTACTGTAGTGTCACAGCTAAAGGGGAATGCTTGCCAGTTGGGGGCTTAGGCCTGGTATGGGGGTTTAGGCAAGCTAGACAACTGGTAGAGAATAAGCTTTTGGTGGGCATAGGTACCATAAATACAGTGATCCCCAACCAGTGGCTTGTGAGCAACATGTTGCTCTCCAACCCTTTGGATGTTGCTCTCAGTAGCCTCAAAGCAGGTGCTCAATTTTGAATTGGCTTTTGGGCAAGTTTTGGTTGCATAAAAACCAAGCATAATGCCAAACAGAGCCTTCTGTAGGCTACCAGTCAACATAGGGGCTATTAAGTAGCCAATTATAGCTCTTATTGGCACCGCAGGAACATTTTTCATGCTCGTGTTGCTCCCCAACAATTTTTCCATTTAAATGTGGCTCACGGACATAAAAGGTTGGGGATCCCTGCATAAGTAGATGCCAACTGGTCTCCTATTTCTCACTTGCCCGCCTGACCCCTTCCATTGGGTGGACAGCCTGACAGGTAGCCCATAGATTGAATGTGGTGGGTAATTGTGGCAAGCATTCCTTGGTGGGGTTAGTAAAGTTATTAGTCATTATTGACATTTGCACAATATACATTTGTTATAAAAGCTGTGGCCTTCAAAGCGTCCTTGTCTTACTGTATAAGGCAGCGATCCCCAACCAGTGGCTCAGGAGCAACATGCTGCTCACCAACCCCTTGGATGTTGCTCTTAGTGCCCCTCAAACCAGGGAGTTATTTTTGAATTCCTGACTTGGGGGCAAGTTTTGGTTGAATAAAAACAAGAGTTACTACTAAATAAAGCCCCCTGTAAGCTGATAGTGTGCATAGAGGCTGCCTCATAGCCAATCACAGCCCTTATTTGGCACCTCCATTAACTTTTATGGTGCTTGTGTTCCTCTCCAAGTATTTTTACATTTGACTGTGGCTCACCAGTAAGAAAGGTTGGGGATCCCAGGTATTAACCTACCTTAACATCCTGGGTAAAGGTGATGGGTATTATGGTCAGAGATGGGGAGTTCATACTCCCTTCCCCCCCATTAATGATGCCAGGTCATTACATGCAAACTCTGTAAGGTTCATTATGAAAGAAGGCGCAGTGTACAAAGTGTAATCCTAAGTGTGATCCAATTGGGCCTGTTTTTTACCCATAATTAGGATGGCCACCTGTCTGGTTTTGACCTGGACAGCCCAGTTTTTTAAGGGGCGTGCCCAGGTCACAACCTTCTGCCTGGTTTTCAACATTCAGAAAACCTTTCAGAAACCTTTCAAACTGCATCTGGCGGAAGCAATAACCCCGCCCCCGACATTACCACAAATTTACTCACGTGATGTCACACAATGGTTTGTCCAGGTTTATAACCCAACAAAGGTGGCAACCCTACCCAGAATTCAGTGTTCCACCCACACACAATTCCAGTGCAATTGTAGCCATTCAAGGATTTGTGCTCATTGCAATTGTGCTAAACATTTTCAGAATAAGAAAGATTTTAGATCCAATAAGTTCACAGGATGGTCTGCTGAAACTGCCAAACAATGATCTGTTGAAAGAGGCCAAACTACCCAATCAAATCTGTGGTGGTCACCATAAAACACAACTTCAGAGGCACTGAGAACCCTATCTACTTACAGTGACACATGCATATCTAATATAGGTACCATGTCTGCCACTTTCCCATCCAAAGGCGTGAAGAAGTGATACAATACCTATTACTGCCTACCTGCTCTACCTCCTGGTTCTGTGATTAGCCAGACTTAGGGGGTAGAAACTTAAATGCTAACATGGCTAGGGCTTAGGTTTTACATCAGTGATCCCCAACCAGTTTTACATAATGCCCTTGATAACCCTTAGCACAGCAGAGATGCCAATCTTTTTGCTAAAATTTTTGGCCAAACCCCTGTCACACCCTGCCAAGCCCGGTTTTGCCCCACTCACACCCAGCTATGATGCATATTACTTAAGCCTAGTATATAAATCTTGGACACTCCTGAAATATACAGGATTCATTATCTCTGGCACAGAGCCACATTTTACCTATAAATGGTAACTGAAAGTTGTTTTTTTTACGATGATGACAACTATGTGTAATTATCTAAGGTTGTTTAGCTCTTCTGTGGGAACGAGTAACCTTGGAGCAGAGTCCCGTGTAAACAGTGGCAGTCATGTCAGCCCGAGCATCTGTGCCACATTATATTTCTTTAATTAGGACTGGAAAGGGTAACTAGATACTCTTTTGAAATGGAAGTCGGTGTGCGCGCAAGTATCTAGGTTTGAAAGAGGGTGTCAATAACTGTGACTCGCTCTGTTCTGTTTAATGGGAGCTTGTAAGTGTGATTTAAATGTGCCTGATGGGATTTACAAACAGTAGCCCCATTTAAGAGCCGCCTGGTAATAATGAATTATGGGGGAAGTCATACAATACCCTGTGCAGATTCCTAAGCCCTCTTGCTTGGTGTATCTACCATTAAAGCATGTTCCACTTGCACACAAGTTCTGTAACCAGTTCACTGCCGGGTTAAAGAAGGTGAGCCCTTGTGGCACTAGTGCTTCTTGCCTATTATATAAACTGCATGTATAAATACACTAGAACAGTGCTGCCCAACTTATTACATGTAGTACTCACAAAGTATCTTATGTGCTGTCATCCCTATTCTTTTGCATTTAAGATACTTTTGTATCTTGCAGATACAGGCAACTTAGTATCACTAAAATATGATTTATTAATTCTGATTGGGTGCTCATAAAAGCCACAGAAGTCCTAAAAATCCTCATAAACATGTATGCACCAACACGCTTGCAAATGTATCTAGACTGAACATGCAAGGAAACCGCAACTTGCCTCAAGTAAAATGTATTATCACTATGTAATAAAATGCAGCCAGGTTCATAGTTCAGCACAGAATTCCTTTCTATATGGATAATATAAATTAAATGTATATGTAACCTGTCGCTCTCAGCAGCCACCAAATACTCAGTTCTTTAGGTCTGAGGCTCCAGTTTGCAACCATAATGCCAACAACAATGCAGGAGATTTATTGAAATAGCCTTGAATTCTACTGTATTATCAGGTTTGAAGGCCTTAACACAATTTAGCATATATATATATATATACAGGCCCAGATTTGCGGAGAGGGCGCAAAGGCCCGGGCCTAGGGCGGCACAAATTTAGGGGCGGCATGCCGCCCCGCCGCAACGAAATTTTGAAATTTTGCTCCGATACGGAGCAGTGGGGATTTCTCCCCACTGCTCCGTATGGGAGTTAAATGCCTGCGCATGCGCAGGGGGCGCGAATGGGGGACAGCCTAGGGGCGGCTGCTTTTGAAATCTGGCTCTGTATATATATATATATATATACAGTATATATATATATATATATATATATATATCTAGAATATAATAGAAAGAGTGCCGCACACACAGGGACTTGATACAAAAGAAAAAGTGTGTTTATTGAAAAAATTCCAACGTTTCGAGCACAACCAGTGCTCTTTCTCAGGGACAAACCTGGTTACAAACTGATTATTACTATGCCCAGTACATTATGCCAGGTACAAAAGGGCAGGTACTGCTTGTATGCCACAGCTGTGGGGAGATCAAATCCATGAATATTCAACATACCCTAGTATTGTGAAATAGGCAAGTGCTGTAAGATAATGCAATATAAGGGGTAGCTTGTAGGCACTAGAGACTTCTCGCTAAGCCATGAGTCTTTACAACAATTACAGGCCCTTTTCCAGAGATTTTACTAAGACGTTCTTTACAAGAGACCTTTAAGTATCTGTAAGGGTGCATTATTGCCGTTTGACCTCTGACACAGCTCAAAGCTCTTCAGACCTGAGAGAGATTAATGTCACCGGGAGGGCCACTTAGAGACAGAGAAATGGGAGTAGCCAGGGTCCCCAACCCGATGGTTAAGCGATCAGTCCAGTTAATAGCAGATCTATTTCTTAGTGTACAGTGGAAACGAGCAGCCTTGAGTTATACCGCTCCCCTGTGATTTCAGCATAAACCATTTTTTTTGTGAAAATATATGCAAGCCCACCATGTGGGCCTCAAGGGTCTTTGTTAGTTTAGAGGTTGTAAACCCAAATTCAATTTTGAATAACAACAGCAAATGTAATTATGCTATTTTCCAATAAATATTAATTCATCATGCTCAGTGATTCAAAGTGATGTGTAAATGCAATCGTTATTGAAAGCTGTGTCTGTCTGTCTTTTGTACCTCTCTGTACTGCTGGTCCCGACTACATGAACTATTAAAACACTGTTGCATTTGTACCAGTCAAGACTCCATTAGAAACCTATTGAAGCACTGATTCTGTACAGATATACAGTGATGCAAGATATAGGTTCAAAACTAGCCAGGATATTAACATTGCTATTATGAACACATATTAATAAAGCACCAGCATATTCTGCAGTGCTGTAAAAAAGATGGGTGTGTACGTAGATGATACTGACAACATGAAAATAGTGACCCTTATTGGAGGTAAAGAGGGCCGTGATTAATAGATCTTACAGCCTAAAAGATACTATTTGCAAGGGTTTGGTGGGCTGATTTTCCTACTGGTAGGTCATAGGCAAAGTACAAAAAAAATGAGTGATACGCCATTTTCTTGCACTTTGCACACTGCCTTCCTTCTTTCCTTGATGAATTGCCACAGATCTCTGCAATTACAGCACTATATTCATGAGGGGCAGGCTGGGGGGAGATGCGGAGGCACCCCATCAAACAGGCCAGCAATGGCAGATGCAGGCTGCAATGGGGACTCTGAACCTTGCACCTAATGCTGGATTCTTTACCTGGCACAGTGCTCAACCAGCACCCCAACAAGAGCTCTGTGCAAAAGTGCTTATGGGGCACCCTCTTGTGCCTCTAGTGTTCTTTCACTTCTGCCCAGGATCAGAATAAACACCCCCCCTGTATGTTCTCTATGTGCTTGCTTGGGTTTTAAATCCAAAAACAAACAGGCAAGTGTATTGGCTACTGATAAAAATTGTCCCTATTGTTTGTGAATGGAATAGGTACCTTAGATTGTAAGCTCTGGGGCAGGGACTGCTGTGAATGATGTATAACGACTATAAAGCGATGTGTGTAATATGTCAGTGCTATATAAGTAAATCATTTAAAGTAATGTACCCTAAAAGTTCTAAAATCTCTCTCTATCTATGATATAAACTTCCGCTGCAATATCTGCATGCAGGTGAAACCCTGGAATATTCATTTTATCTTGGCCACGAACAGCTCTGGCAGTTATTAAACTTGTTTATTAGGATGTAAATATTTAATTTGTGCTTTAAATAAAAAGCTCTAATTTTAGGAGCATTACTAGCCCTGGAGAAAAGTCAGCTAATGGTGCGCTGTTATCTGAACATCGAAGAATCTGTCAGAAATAGGACTTTTCCTCCCTTGATTTTTCCATTATTTAATTAACATGTTTACTTAAGAGCGAACTCTACAAAATAAGTAATTACATGTCGAGCCAACGGATCTACTAAGCTCTGACCGCAAAATAGCAGCACTGACACATTTGCAGTTTCATTCTGACATCTAGTGGCAAAGTTGTAAATGACAAGTCCTCATTTGGCCTGATAGTAACATTTATATAACCATTTATACATGGAAATTCCGAGTCATGTAACACAGAGCAATTTCTGCAGTGCCTCAGTGCCAGGGTCAATTCAAGTCTGTGTCATTTTTTACTGTTTTATTTGTTGTATTCTTAGAACCAAAGTCTTGTTGGCTTTTGGGATTCTAATGCCCCTCAGCGCTGACCTATGCTGGACTTGATTGTGACAGCCTGTTTTACTATAGAACAATGATGGCTGATGCTATTCTATCATGTAGGGAGATGGATGGACTGTCTTTAAACCTATTTGTGGGCGATTAACATCAAGGTATTTGCCTGGATCTACTAGCAAACATGTGCTGCTATTGATGCATTTTATGCCATTTTTCCAAGTACAGTACGCAAACCCCCTCCTCTTTAAAGAGATATGTGCAGTCACTTAGTAGGAAGTTATAAACCCTCAAAACAAATCAATATCAAATGGATCAGAGCCGTTCTTCTGAGCACTTCTGCAATTTACATTCATTATTTTTTCCCTAGTTTTCAAGTCATTTTTAAACTGCTAATACAATGCATTCACTGTTCTTTTCATCCAACTGAGCAACTGGATAAAGACATGATACTGAACAATTTGGCTATTGGGGTATGTAGCCAATGTGAAGAATGATCTGTCCATACATCGACATCGACTATAAGTTTGCAGCCATAAACTCTGCAAACAATTACCAGAAATGTGATATTATATGTGCAGTTACCACTGCATTTATCCTACCATGTTTTTAGGCAGGTCTGGCCTGGCATTTCAAGTACACAGAGGCCCAAACAGCCCCCACCAGCCCAATACATAGTGACTGTCTATGGCATCTTACAGCAGCCCCTCTGGCATTTGCCAGTACCTACAGATTGCCAGTCCAGGCCTGGTTCTGTGGTTATTGCACATGAAACTGACAGTGTTTAATACTACCCCGTTCTCGGAGTATTGTATATGGAATTGACTCTGGATCTGTCCTCCATGTGTTCTTATTTGTGTGAATTGCCACTGTATTTATTTTGCCATTTGTCCTAGGGGTTATAATATATGAAACTGACCCCACATTTACCCTGCAAGGTGTTCAGGAAAGTATTTTACATGCAATAGCCACTGTGTTTATCTTGCTATGTGTTCTGGCTGGGGTATAATACATAGAACTGGCCTCTTAGACTACACAAACCCTATATCTATGTTTGCAGTTTCAGAATACATGGGTCAGCAACTTAGTAGGAGGAGCACCAAGCTTATCCTTTCTTATTGTACACATCAGGAGGCATATAAAAGAATAAGAGGGGGTTCTTGGCATTATGATACCAGGCAAGCCTAAATCATATTATGGTCATGTTATAGCACGTAGCCACGCCTTTATCTGTAACCTTTAAGTGTCAACATTATATTTTACTGCATGGACAGTACAGTACAGCTAGAACTACAATGACCATATTATTTTTCCACACACTGTATTGCTTCTAAAATGTGCCCACGTTTTCTATAACCAGTTTCATATCTTAGCTCAGGCAAATGCACATACCAAACAGCTGCAGGATTGGGTTTCTGACCCCCTGGTGCATCCAACTGCCAACAGGTCGACACGGTGTGGCATCTGGTGCATTGCGTAACTGGCTCCTTTAAGAGAAAATGGAGTGAAAGATGATAGGGTTCCATTAAAAGCGATGAAGTTATGCAATGTGTTTAATTAACAAAAAAAAAATCCTTTATTGTCTGGGAGTCGAAAAGCAAATCTGACAGGTTTTTCCTGTATTCTGGCAGGTCAGTGGGCTTTAAATGCATTAGTCATCTCTTTTTTCCTATTATATAGCGGCATTATACATCACTATTATATACATACATTATAGTATACATACATATTATATACTGTATATTATATAGTGGTATGCCTAAACTCAACAGCAAAGGCACCACAAATGATAAGGTTATAATGGTATAATCATAAGCGCTGCGGAGTGTCCCCTAAGCTTCCTGAACCCCACCAGGACCCTGATCGTACCTTAAAGCACTGAAGCAACTGCTGTTTAAACACCTTTAGTTTCCCCTCAGCAAAGCACAGGGCATGGCAGCTCCCACACAGATATATAAGCATAAGAATGAAGAGATTAAATAGCCATTGCTCAAAAAACACTCCCTGCTTCACTGTCTGGCTGAGTATATATTCAAGGTAAAATGTGTTTTCAAATAGGATTTCGCCTTGGGAGCGGGTGAAACACAATTGGCGGCCCTCCAGCTGCTGAGGGTTAATAAATCGATTGACTGGCTGCGGATGCTATTAACTGTAGCTTAACATAGCTCAAAGAATGACCACTTTATATTTCTGAGTGGCACACAATAAAGCCAATGAGCTTAGGAAAGGAAGTGATCAATAAATGGCCTAACTCAGGAAGCCACTTGTAGGGAACAGGTCTTACCCCCTAATGGTTTAACTACAACTCCCAGCTTCTCCTGTTAATTTCAGCTGACTACTCAGAGGTGCTAATTACAGAGGTTTATTGTTAAATCTTAAGTCCAGACTCATCTAAAGGGCACATTGACTTCAGTCATAAGAACCACTCTGTTGCTATTGTGCTGTGCTGCCACTAATACTTTATTTTTGTATTATTGGGATATTGAAAAAATACCCAAAAGCTACAGCTCATCAATGAGGCCATATCCCGAGTATATGTTTCCTGGTCAGGCTGTTTCCTAGCTTACAGTATTTTGTATCTTCACCTCATGAGTAAATGTTGGTAAGACGAGAGGCTTGAAGGAACCAGACACTCTACGCTTGGCAAATTTCATTGTCTCAGGTGTCACAGAACTCCTAGACCATGTAAGAAGGGACATCTGACAGGCTCCCAGGGAAGTGACATACTGTCTGCTCTTGTATGGAGGGCCGGGGTAGAGCGTCATTAATCTCCATCACTGCCCTTATCTTTGCCCGCTGAGCAGGTTCTGCTTGTCTCGGCTGCCCAGTAGTCTGGAAGTCTCAACCTTCATCACCTCAAACAATAAACCGGTGTCAGTCCTTCAGCAGGTCAATTCCCCCCCCAGCATTCATTTGGCATAAACCTCAATCCTCATGCCCTCATTCTATTAACTCTTCTGACTTTCACCATCACTAAAGTCATCATTATGGTATATACAAATCTCAAACCTCTCTATAACTATAACCTTGCCCCCACCTATCATCTTACACTCAATGAGCTGCAAGGGTTCTTCCCATCCACCTTAAAGCCATCTTCACAATCTGCTGAGCACACAGTATGGATGCAACAGCCTCAGAACAAAGGATTTGGGAATTGTTACACTGACATTTTCAGCAAAAGACAAATTGCTTCCACCACCCTTGGATCCCACCAGCAAAGATTTCCTAAGAGACTTTCATAATATTGAGGGTCATGTTGTCACATAAATCCCCAAACATATCAGTAGAGGCAGAGGGAGTGCAGTTGCATGGGATTAACTGACCCCCTTTTCCAATAACACTGACATCAGAATGTAGATTGATTGTGGGTCTGGATTATTATTTATCTGCCTGTCATTCAAACCAATGGCTCTTTGCTAAGGTCATGTACCAGACAGCCTGTCACAAGGACACTCACCAGAAAATCAAATTTGTATCTGTAAGTGAAAACAACTTGGAAATCCTAAAATAATGAACCAATTAATGTGTGTAAATTATTAAAAAAATGACAGTCCCTCTGCTGTTCTGCTTGGTCATTGCCAGGGACTAACAGCAGGGGGCTCTGGGGCTACACATTGATCATAGTCTTGGTGTAAAAACTGTTATGGAATCTAAAAAAGAAAGTATGTACATTGCAAAAGTGATAAAATGAGCTCTCTGAGCAATCTGACACTGTTATATCATAGCACTCTCCTTGCAGTCTCTCAAACACCAGAGGTTCATTCATGGTTTATGGATGATATTCTAGCAGAGCATTTATTCTACACTAGTCAGAAGTTCCTATCTGAAACCCACTGTTTTAGGATTTTGAGCAGGTACGGGTCAAAGAGAACAGGCACACAAGGCAAGGGCATATGTTCGCCTCCCACCCACTCACGCCCCCCACCTTCTTCCACCATAGTTAAACCACTCCAACAAGCTACTCCTTTACCCCTCTACCACCATACTTGATGAAATACAGCTTTCATCCACCAGGTGTGCAATATTCACAGAGCTGAAGTTGTGCCCTATGTCATGCCTCTTCTGCCTACCCTCTGATTTTGAGCCTCTATGAATAGAGGTGGCCATATACAAGCTGATAAAAGCTGCTGACTTGGTCCCTCCAGCTTATTGGTCTATGTATAAAGCACACTGGCAGACCAGTCTGACAGATATATATCTGCAACATTGTAATAGGGCAGGTTTAAAAATCCCATAAGATGAGAACTGCATTGCTGTGTTGATGTGGTCCTCATCCAATGAGTCTACAAAGACCCCAAAACACCCTGATTTGGACCTCTGTGTGACTGACCAAACTGCGCTCAGAGGTCCCAAAATGAGCAGATTTGTCAGTTATTGACCAGCTTTAGAGTATTCCACAGCAGGAAAGCGCATAAAAAATAAACATACAAAAAAGGACAATTATTCAGTAATAGTATCCAATTAAAAGGACAGCAGAACACCAATGAAAAAAACCAACAAGTAAAAACTGGAGTCAAACTGCAAAGTATGTTAGATAACTACTGTCTCCACCATACTTTAAGTTTATTTAAGGCTTCCCACTGAGTGAAAAAGGTGATAAACAGAGAACTAATAGACAGAGAACATTTGGAAAGGGTGGTGTGTCTGCTGCTAGGTGCGATTTACAGGCCGTTGGGTTGGGGTGAGGAGTTACCATACACATATTAAGAGAAGAAATAATCAGCTACATAACAGTGCAAGGTGAGATAATATTTATGGGAGATTTTAATATACCAGATGTAGCCCGGCAGACTCACTTTGCTCAGTCAGGCAGGATCCTGGTTTTAGCATGGAGCATTAGACAAGTAAATCTGGAAAGCAATGCTGCATTCTGACCCTAGGAACCCCTAGACAGATCCCTATCCAGCTACTTATATCACTGGGATGGGCAGCTTGGAGGGGAATTATGCACAATTAGGTCACTAATCAAAAACAATCTCTTACACTGTCTCTTCCTTTTTGAACTTCCTAAACTGGAGGAAGGGCTATCATTTAGTCCCTTTCTACTTCCCAGTGCAAGGATGGATAATGATTTAAGAATAATTTGCCTATACTCTCAATAATAAATATAAAACAGTTTATTATAGGTGGAGGTAAATAATTTGGAAGAAATCTTTTTGCTATCTTAGGAATTTACTACATAAGCCACTTGCAGGGAATATGCTGTGATTTTTGGCCCACAGAGAAACAGGGTGCAAATATGGTTGAAAGATATACAAGGTTTTGTGCTCTAAAATAATTTGAATATGTAAGTTAAAAGGAATGCAAGCTATGACATTATCTGTGCCAAAGTGCTTACAGCACATGATCACGGTGCAAAAGACTCTAACTATGCCATGTTAGCTAAGCCACATTCCCTCTATTTACTTTCTGAACTCCAAGGTGCTCGCCTCCCAGGGTGACCCCTGTTATTTGCAAGGACTGCCAGACCTGTGCAAGCCCTTGCACGGTTTACACAAGCAGACGGATCCTTTGTGATGGCCCAGCTTTGCACAAAAATCCCTTTGAAGAGTTGATCTGAGCTGTTTCTATTGAGTTACCTTGAAGCAGAGAGCAGTGAATGGAAGGTGTGAGGGGCATTATGTGTAACTGGACTCTCTGCTATGCGTGCCTTTGTTACCTGAGGGTGCGGAGACAACAATATATTGTTCTCATCAATCACCTTTTGTGAATCATATCAACTTTTCATCTTTACACTTTACTTTCCTTGAAGGACACAAAGCAGAAGTGAAGCCAGGGCTATGAGAAACATATTCAGGCGTGAAAAGCAGCGTGCGGGGAAAAATACAGCCCAGTAAATAAGCTTCTTCCTCCCCCAGCTCCTTAAATAAGAATCTGGCTGTGCAAAGATGTAATTACTTGTTACACCAAACAGCTTTAAACATCTCAGTTACACAGGGCCCAGCACTGGGAGCAGGTAAATATATAGTATGAAATGAGGTGTGAGAAAATTGAAGACATTCCTTTGTATGGGGGATTATGTTCCTAAGCACAAAATCTTAGGGTAATAATAGGGAAACAACTAGCTAAAACAAGAGGCACAATCATTTATCAATTAACACACCAACAATGCCCAGGGAGCCATGTGTTACCAACTTTCCATGCACCAACAGCTTTACCTGCCCAAATAATATGTCTGTCTCTTTTTCACTTTCTAGCTGGGTGCTAAAAGTTACTGCAGATGCCTACTGTAATATCAAGCACTATTGCCACACGTATGGAGTGAAACCATGATTCTTATGACAGTCAAACTGGTCTTATGACAGTCAAACTGGTTAGAAATGTCATGTATAGCACTCACTGACTCATTGACAAGCACTCATTGGTCCCCAAACCTCTAAAACAATCCACACCAGGGTTTCAAGGATTGCCTAAAGTCCCTCTATGTTCCCCATACTTGTAAACTAATGTAAACCACTGTGACTAGAATTCCACCATGTTCCTCAATGCAAGTGATTGACTAGAGTCCCTCTATATACCCCATACCTCTAAACCAGGGCATAATAATGATTGCCTGGAGTCCCTCCATGTCCCTTCATGATCCCCATTGTCGTAAACCAATGCATACCACTGTCACTAGAATCCCACAATATTCCCAAATACCAGTGATTGACGAAGAGTCCCACCACGCCCCCCCCCATACTTCTAAAGCTCCATACCCTATTTCTCTTGCACTTTCATATTGCACATTCCCACATCAGAAATTTTAGTCAAAATGTACTATTATATATAAGGATTTCCGAATTTGCCTTTAATTGCCCAGTATGATTGTATTTGTTACTTTAATTGGTCACGGAACTACTAAATAATTTCTAAAATACTTTATAATACCCAATTCAGCTTTGAATTAACCACTAACTATATTCCTGTAAACAGTGTTTTGTTATTACATCAATTATAGGTATTTAGTGATGCCATTTGAGTCACCTGCCCTCTCCTTGTTTTGGTTGTTGGTTGTGCTTATTTGTAATCTGTATGTTTAATGTATACACCTATTTATTCTACAATGCAACACTTTATAAATATGTGTTAATAATAATGACTAGCTGACTTGTGTATTATAAGAAATAAAGTACCTCCCACTTCAATGTATAATGACAGTGCTAGCTCACTGTCTGTCTAGGGGAACCATAATCCTGCCCATATTAGTATGGTATTTGCATCTACCTCTGCGCCTTTGCAGCATCCTTCTTCTGGCAAACATAATAGGCATCACCCTGGCATGCCATTCCATAACAATGTTATGTGTGCAAGCGTAATCTCAGCCCACAAGCTCCCTGTTGCCTGTATGTTGCCAGTTTGCCAACCTTAGCATATTGTTGAGCTTTCTCCAGAGAATTGTAAACATTCATATTTTGAACTGGCCATTTAGTCTTCCTTGGCATTGCCAGCGTTACTTTGGCAAGTCGCAGATTCTCCGGCCATTGTGTATTTTAAATGAGCACATTAGCCTTCCCCTGGGCATTGTGGGTATTCTTTTCTGTTGGCATTATATGAATTCCATGAGTAAAATGGATACATGTTAGTGACAAAGCTGCACAAAGAAACAATGTATGGCATTAGAAAATATATAGCAACCAAGGGAATATCACAAAGAAGCAGAAATGTGTATGCTCTCTATGCCAGGGACCCTATTTCTCTACTGCTAAAATGTGAAAGTGAATACAATGGACGGCGTTTGCTTGGCACTACAAACTGTGATTTCTGGCCCCTTGTGTGCTGTCCATTTTGGGTGAATAATGCTAAAGAACAAAGACACAGGGAAGGTCAGAAGAAGCTACCACTGCTCCAATGGGGCTAATTCTATAAGGCCATTACAGTGACCTGAAGGTTATTAGGATCTGCTTCCAGACGCCAAATACATTGCAACCCTAAAACATTACAAAATCAGAGAAGGGAAAATCCATAACTATTTCCCAAGGAAGATGTCAAACAAGAAGCAGCAGAGAGGATGGACAAAAAGAGTCGGGGTCGGGTGATATATCACTGTCACATCCATCTGTCTTAGTCCAGGAGAGACAAGTCTCAAGTAACAAAGGGACAAGGGTCCATCTGGAGCCACAGTCTGGATATGATGGGCATGGAACCAGGTGCTCCCACTGCCCCCCCCCCCCCGTTCCGCCCCTACCCCATCCTGTGTTTGGTTGCATGCTCAAAGTTAAAGTCACAGCGTGTCTCCCAGCGGGGGGCATTCCATAGCGCTCACCTTTGTGCTGCTATCAGTTGCTTTCATATTTGTTATATATTATAGTGATTCCAGGGATGCCAGAACTGGAAAGCAATCTCTCAGATATTCCCTTCAATAAACTCTCAGTCCATCTATTCCCTCTAGGTATACTAGAAAAGCTAGCGAGCCAGAGGGGTTATTTTTTAATCACCATAATTCACTGGAAATAAACACTCCTCACAGAATGAAAAATTGGCCGGCTAAAGCCTCACTGACATCTCACAGCATAGTAATGTGTGTCCTCACTGCCCAAGGATTGCACCACACACACGTGTATATTATATATATATATATGCATCAGGAGAGAGCCAGCACTCACGTCAGTCGGGTCACAATAGCCTGGGTGCAGGTCCAAGTGAAGAATTAGATACAGCAGCGAAGAGATCCGCACTCACAGGACTTATAGAATTCATCTGGTGTTTATTGAGAAGACTAGTGAGTGTGAGTGCGGATCTCTTCGCCGCTGTATATATATATATATATGCTACCAATACAGGTATGGGATCCCTTATCCGGAAACCCAGAAGGTTCCGAATTACGGAAAAGGCCATCTCCCATAGACTCCACATTATATTTTTCTCTGTAATTATAAAACAGTACCTTGTACTTGATCCCAACTAAGATATAATTAATCCTTATTGGAGGCAAAACAGGCCTATTGGGTTTATTCAATACTCATATGATTTTTGGCAGTCTAAAGTTAAGGAGATCCAAATTACGGAAAGATCCCTTATCATTTTATATATTCTGGATAACAGGTCCCATACCTGTACAAGCGTAGGGTTAACTGAAATGCAAAGGATCCACTAATTCTGGGCAAATATCCAAAAATGGGATGAATAATCAGGTATCCAACACTTAGGGGAGCATTTACTAACATTGACATTTTTCTTTTACAATTTGTATTTTTTTGTGCCAAAATGCAATTTTGTCACAGAAAAAAAGGTTTCTGCGATTTTTTAATGCTGCAAAACTTCGGTAAATCCAAAAGAAAAAATATTCCATCTAAAAGCTGTCGAGATCATGTAGAAGTCAATGGCAGGTATCCCTTTTTCAAATGGAAGATCTTACTTTGCTTTGTGGTTTTAGAGATTTTCAGGGTTTTTTGACACTTGCATACGTGTGACAATATAAAAACGTTATTGTTTTCGCTTTTTTTTCACATTTTTTTTATTCAGATTTTTTTAAGTCCAGATCTTTCAATAAAAGACTGCACATTTGTAGTTTTAGTGGAAATGAGTTTAGCCATGGTTTCCAAAAAACCACAAATATCAACGTGTCAATAAATCTGCCCCTACATTTTCACATATATATTATATATAATAAATCCAAGTATATGGTGTAATTGCACACACCAGGCCTGTATAATTTATGAATGGCCCTATACACACTCCATAACTGGTCACTGGTCAATCGCATTCCATTTTGGTCAATTTGGTCTATACCATATATTGTTGACACAAACTGATTAAAATGCCTAAATGAAAATGGGTATTCAAACACAGGCAGAAAATAGATTGGAGTTTTATGGAGACTTCCTTTCCCAGCATCCCCCAACTTCAACCAATGCTAACAGGAGAGCATGGCCGACCTGCGTCTGTGCAGGTAACCAATACATTGATGATTGTTTTGTTGATGAAGGTAATTTGCATTAAAGAAATCTATAATGGACACTGTGAGGAATGAACTTAGTGGGTTGTCTATTAGATCAAGGCTAGACAAGTCATTGTAGCCAAGCAGCTCCCATTTCTCTTTTGGCTCCTATTGTATATTATTGGAAGCAGAACCTAACCTGTTACACTGGGGTAGTACTTCTGTGGCTAGAATAGCAAGTTTTGTAATGTTGCATGCTATTTGGGGCAGGCACGTAACACTCCAGTAAATAAATACAACAGGTTAGGTTGTGTTGCCCATAATATACAATAGGAGCCATCAGAGAAATGGCAGCTGTGATTTGTCCAGCCCTAATCTAATGGCCAAGGCTTGAAACTCAGACCTTCATTTCCTTAGACTTCCCTGCTGAACAGATAATGGGTTGATGGTGCAACATTTGCTGGGATTCATTTTCTCACAATAAACCTTACTTCATCTCCTATTAACCCGGCCATCCGTCATCCTGGCTATATCTTTTACTGCTGGAAACCCGATATTCAGTGACTTCACATGGCTGCTTAAGAAAAGCCTTCATACTGTGGCCCATGTGCAGATGAAATGGCTGTTTACAGCGGTAATGCATTAAGGTATTTAACCCTTTACATTTCAAAAGCCAAGCTGCTTGCGTTTACTGTATCAGTTACCCTTTAGCGTATGTTTGTTCCATGGTAACACACCGTGTAATCTGTTCTTATATTATTAATGCTATTGAGGGGCCCTGTTACTACAGGTTGAAAAAAGCAAAGGTGTTTCTTCAAAATGATGTTTTCTCCTCTGCAGCAAAAGGTTTTACATTTTACATTGTTTTTTGTAAAATCTATTTTTCTCATGCAAATGACACTGCTAATATCAAGGAGGTGTAACGTGAGCACCCCCTACTGTTCACTGAGAGAAAGGAGCAGACAAAATGGTATTAATATGTTCAGGTATGGGACCTGTTAAACAGTATTCTCGGGACCGGGGGTTTTCCAGATAAAGAATTTGGATCACCATACTTTGTCTACTAAAAAATCATTTAAACAACAGGATTGTTTTGCCTCCAGTAAGGATTAACTATATTATAGTTGGGATCAAGTACTAAGAACTGTTTTATTATTACAATGAAAAAGGAAATCATTTTTAAAAATGTAAATGTAAATTTCATTAAAATGGAATCTTTGAGGAGATGGCCTTAGTGTAATTCAGAGATTTTGCGAGTGTTGGACCCCATATCTGTATTAGAGAAGCATCTCTCAAAGCATTCCTGCTCAGTGCTATGGCTTCTTTCAGAGAGATGATATCAAGAAACTAATATAATGATGTTATTTGCAAAAGTGCTTAGAAGGACATTAAGTTATATGGTAGGGTATATGTGCCCTTTCTTCAAGCCAGGCCAAAAGGTACTGCCGCTCAATACTGATCACCACCCTCCCCTCACTTTCCCAGCCGCACCACCTAACCCCCTTCCTAGCTCACACAACAGCCCCCCACCACCATCATCACCTCACTTACTTAGGGCCGACTGGACTTACAATTGACCAGGAACTCGGGTAAATTCAGGGAGTGGGAGAAGATATTTATGTGTATTATTTTCAAAGGGGAGTAATTCCTGCCATTGCGCCCTAGGCACAAGCCTCTTGTGTTTAACCCTAGTTCTGGCCCTACTTATAGTAAATGTATCCTAGGCAAGCACACATGTATGTATGTATATCTTTATTTATAAAGCACTACTTATGTACGCAACGCAACAGGGGATTATTAAAATAATAATAGATAAATACAAAGTATAACAATAAATACAGATAAATACAAGATAAATACAGTTGCAATAAATAAGAGTCAAAGACACAAGGGATGGAGGTCCCTGCCCCATAAAATTCTATATATATATCTAAAATTCTCCTATAGATTCTGTTCAACTGCATCTTCCACAAACAGGAGAGTTGTAAATTAGCATTTGAGGAAACTCAGACTGACCTTAATTTTTAAATACTGAGTTTGTAATTACAAAGTAGAACCAGGATTTCTTTAGTGAGGATCAGGATAGCCAGCTAAGGCCATTACAGGTTTATTTAAGTTATCATTATAATGCAAGCTGGCAGGCAGGAGAGATTACTACAATGACAAGTCAGTTCAAACATTGAGTTTTATCCTGTATGCCAAAACTATGGAAGATGCACTACACTGCATTATTTAAAGCTTTTTAACGGGTAAATAAATAATATAACAAATGTGGTTTCTTTTAGTTTTAGCAAAAATATCACAATGCATTGGAAATGATTTGAAGTGTTCTACTGCCACCCAGGGGCAGCTTTGTGAGTGCCGGCAAGTAGCGATGGTGATAGAGATCCCACAGGCAGTTGATAAAAGGCATAATGCTGCCCCACTGGATGTGCAATATAAATATGAGTACATACGGCTCACGGTTCAAAAATCTGACATATCTGATGAAAAATTGAGCTCTAGGTGGACAAAACGATTTTTGATGGGCTCTTTCATGTGCAGCAGAACACACAGCTGCTTTGTACTTAGAACTATTCCCTTCTTAACTTATTTAATTGCAGCCTGGAGTGAAAGGCAGCCATAGAAAATTGGCTACGCTCAGTCAGTATTAAAAACATGTATTTTCCCTGCTAGCATTCGTTCACAGATTCACAGCATAGAATGTTACGAGTCACGCCAGCTTATTTAGACACGGGGCGTAACAGCAAAGCTAGTACTGTGTATTTGCCGTTGTACTGTCAAGCCAAGCATGAGATAAAAGAGATACTAACCTTCTATGTATTGGGACAAAGGATCAGCAAAGTAGCAGGGACCTAGCACAGGCAGGATCAGGGTGTTATTACTGCTACGACCTGGGATAAAACACATTTTACATCAGTAAAGTAGAATTATGAATTCTATAGCCTATTTGCTGTTAAAGGGGTTGTTTAAACGTTTAATTTATCTTTTAGTATGATGTAAACTATGACATTCTGAGACAATTTGCAATTGGTTTTCATTTTTTATGGTTTTTTTTAGTCATTTAGCTTTTTGTTCAGCAGATTTCTAGTTTTGAATTTCAGCAGCTATCTGGTTGCCAGAGTCTTGTTTACCTTAGCAACAAAGCAGTGGTCTGAATGAGAGTCTCAAATATGAATAGCAGGGGGCCTGAATAGAAAGCTAAAAAATAAAAAGGAACAATAATAATACAATTGTAAACTCAAAAAGCAATAGATTTTTAGCTACCAAGGTCAGTGACCCCCACTTGAAATAATTCCAAAACTATTAAAAAATAATGAAGACCAATTGCAATGTTGTTAGGAATAGGACATTTTCAAACACATTTAGAGGTAACTTAAAGGTAATCCACCCCTTTAATTCCATTGCAGTGCCGGATTAAAGGAGTTTAAAGCAACACATATTTTACCCCTGAGTATAGAAGGCATTCAGTTTGCCCAGTTGCAGTAACCAATAGCTGATTGGTTGCTATAGGTGATTAGATATGTAGCAAATTGTGCCCCTTTTATTATATTTCCCCATTAAGTGTCTAGCATATAATCAAGAACTTAGCTAGTATATACATAAACTAAGTGGAGTAGTATTCAGAGACACCCCCTAGTGATCAACGGAGGGTAATGCATCTACAAAATATAAATTTTTGTACTACTTTATATTGGGAAAAAATTATACATTTATTTCAGTCCAACAGTAGCCACCCCATACATCTGGCCTAACATGCTTCATGCTAACACAGCACTTAATCATAGGCTCCTGTGTGGCCCTTCTATTGGTTATTACTCCATTTTTTCCAGATCTCCCCTCAACGTAAAGGAGGCATTTTTTTAAACTCAAGAGCAGGTTGTGTGAACACTGTTCCACCCAATCCCCTATTCCAAAGGAAACTTGGCTTCTGAACTAAATAATCACAGATTTTACCTGTACACAAATAAATTATATGCTAGCGATATTTTCATTCCTACTTGTATAAAAACTATTTGTATCACATAACTATAATAGGTGGCAGGATTGTAGTATCTAAAAATATTTTAGGGAATATCTCCACTGACATCTACAGGCAACATTAGGGTACTACATACACTGATCCTAATTAAAATCATACATCACAGATGCCACAAACTTGTAACACTTTCAGGATCAAAATATGACGTTCTATGCCATTAACTAGAGCTGTAAGTCATCACTGAATCCTTAAGTGTTTCTAAGCATCTGTGGTTATGCTGATATATGAATTTAATTGTTGTATCACTAAAAGGTATGATCCGTAATAGTTATGTGTTATGTTTCCCTGTTAATTCTTGTAAAGGGTGCTGTTTCCAAAATTAATTTACAAATAAACTAGAGCAGAAGTAGGTTTAACAATGGGTAGTTTTCCAAACCAAGTTACTGTGAGAATATATATAGTAAATTT
Organism: Xenopus tropicalis; assembly: GCF_000004195.4. NCBI lineage: Eukaryota > Metazoa > Chordata > Amphibia > Anura > Pipidae > Xenopus > Xenopus tropicalis. The sequence continues at coordinate 42,316,983 of NC_030684.2, read as the reverse complement.
AGAAACAGCATTATTAATTTTTTTACGACACCTTTCTAAAGGTTTTGTGGTAGGAGACTGTAACCAAACAATCCGTGCTACAATCTCAGACCATAGAAAGACAACCCCCTATTATGAAGTTATCCACTAATTCTGGACGTATGTAGATTTTGAATCTGTCAGATTTCCATCTGCCTAGCTTTTTAATCACATCCTCATTGAAGCCATATAATGACAATCGCGTGGCAGCACCAATTCTGAAGGAGTGAGTGCCATAGCACTCCTGATCTAAGCCAAGTTACATAGTTACATAGTTACATAGGGTTGAAAAAAGACCATTGTCCATCAAGTTCAACCCATCCGAGTAAACCCAGCACACAACCTATACTAACCAATCTATACACTCACATACATAAACTATATATATACAACCAGTAATACTAACTGTAGATATTAGTATCACAATAGCCTTGGATATTCTGCTTGTTCAAAAACTCATCCAGGCCCCTCTTAAAGGCATTAACAGAGTCTGCCATTGCCACATCACTAGGAAGGGCATTCCACAGCCTCACTGCCCTCACTGTGAAACCCCCCTACGCTGCTTCAAATGGAAGCTCCGTTCCTCTAATCTAAAGGGGTGACCTCTGGTGCGCTGATTGTTTTTATGGGAAAAAAGAACATCCCCCAACTGCCTATAATCCCCTCTAATGTACTTGTACAGAGTAATCATGTCCCCTCGCAAGTTTACTAATAGTATTCTTTAAAACTTGGGAAAATTTAAATTTTGATAAAAATTTTGGTGCATGAAGAGTGGCGCCTTAATTGGGCAAGCTTGGTGGGAAAAAAGCCTAACCTTATTAGTTCTCCTTTCCCTTCTATATCAGTTTTTGACTGTTTAATCTTAATTTGCAATTTATTTGCAATAATAGCTCAATCCACCTGGCCTATTTTTACTTGGAGATACTATTTCACTAACTCTCAAAGCACCGAAGAATGCAACAATGTATAACAATTTAAACATGACATACTCATAAACTGAAAGACACATTTGTTTCAATTCTTTAAGCATTAACAGCAACAAATTCAAAGTTATAGGTTTACGTTTATCAGATAGTGGTTTGTCCTTTTGATGAGCCTTTTAGAAGTTGTTTTACAATTGTCTTTTTTGTAAGATCTGGCCTATCAAATAGCTTGAAAAAGAAAGAAATTCCAGCCATGTGTTTTTTAATGGTATTAGGAGATTTGGCCTGTTGTTGTAACTGAACTATGAACTTAATCAAATGATCTAAATCAGAATTTTTAGGGTTGTGCAATAACTGCTGATTCCACAAACACCAGCTGCATAGATATGCTGACCACAAAGTAACTGCTATGGAATTAGCAATTATGACTCCTAATCTGCTCAGATCAGCTCCCATAGATGAGTTGGCTGATCCCAGTTTCCTCTGCCTAAGGTACCAAACATTTGAAGATATCTAGCTGAAAACATGAGCATGCAACTTTGTTCTTACAACCAGGAATATGTTTTGCTTTGAGCCAAATGTTTAATTCTAAAGTTTTCAGTACTATTTGCCTGAGTATGGCAAAAAAAAACAGAAATGAAAACCCAGAAGGTGATAACATATTATATATATATATTATATATATATTATTATATATATATTATAGGTAATAGCCTGAAAGCTGCCTCAATGTCAGTATTGGCCAGCCATGCTCCACAGCCACATTCCCTTATGATTTGAATTGCTTTGCCAAATAATGCATAAGACAGTACACAATTCTGGGTCAATGCCATCATTTATGGATAAACCTTGTGGGTATGACAGATGATGTATTAAAAAAAACGATCCTGGCACTTTTTTAGGAACTAAACCTAATGGGGAGACCCTAAAATTTAAAAATGGTGGTTCCATGAAAGGGCCGTCTACCCTATTTAGGTCTATCTCTTTTTGAATTTTAGCTTGTACTATGTCTGGATTCTCATTTGCTGATTTTAAATTATCAAAAATAACTGTCGAAAACTTATGATCATCTGAAGGAATCCAAAAACCATTAGAAAAACCTTCAGATAGCAGCTGCGCTTTCTGTCGGTTTGGGTACAATCTTAGGAAAGGTAGCATTTTTGCCACCTTCACTGGAGTTGTCATCTTTTGTGGGCTGCTCTTTTGATTTTCCTGTATTGGGGAGTAGTGATGAGCGAATCTGTTCCGTTTCGCTTCGCCGAAAAATTCGCGAATCTTTCAAAAGATCCGCGAAACGGCGAAAAATTCGCGAAAATGCGAAAATGCCATGCGACAAAAAAAATTGTCGCCCGCGGCTATTATTTAGTCGCGCGGCTATTCTTTTGTCGCCCGCGGCTATTCTTTTGTCCCACGGCTATTGTTTCGTCGCCCGCGGCTATTGTTTCGTCACGCTGCTATTGTTTCGCCGCCCGCGGCTATTGTTTCGTTGCGCGGCAATTGTTTCGTCGCCCGCGGCTATTGTTTCGTCGCGGCTATTATTTCGTTGCGCGGCTATTATTTCGTCGCCCGCGACTATTCTTTTTTGACGCCCGCGACAATTTTTTGACGTGCGGCAAATTTTTCCGCGACAAATTTTTTCATCCGTTTCGCGAAACAATCCGCCAATGGTGAAACGCGGAAATTCGCCGCGAATCCATGCCTGGCGAAATATTTCGCCCATCACTATTGGGGAGTAATCTTTTAATACAATGAAAAGCAGGATGCTGTCCAGTGCTAACTGTACACTCATATTTGAATCTACAATTATTTTGGAAACTGCAAATACTTTCATAATATGCCAAGCAGCAATTGTGTTTTTGCTGCCTAGATGGAGTTTTATGTCCCACTGGTGGGGTTTGAGGCCTGGGAACCAACATGCCCATCCATAAATCAATGTCTTTAACTCCCCAATTTAATGTTTTATGGATTGACATTTTTTGACTAAATTTATTGTCATAAATAAACCAAGCTACTCCACCGTAGCTTTTGTATGCCTCCAGTATAGTGTCCACATGTTTAAACAACCCAGGAGGTAACTCAGGACACTTGTCTGTCAAAATGTTAGCATAAATACAGTAAGCCTGTAGCCAATTAGAAAATGTTCTAGCCACAGGCCTTCTGCGATCTTCCTCATTATCTCCCTTCTTCTCATTTTTTAAAAAATCCTTAGAAGAAGGGAGTAATGACAAAAGATCAACATAATCGCCTTTCTTATCCCTAACTGTACTAGACAAATGCAGACCTAAAGGAGTAACCTCACATGTAAAAGAATCCTTAATAATGATGTCGCCCACGGCTATTTTTTTGTCGCAAGGCTATTCTTTTGTCACCCACGGCTATTCTTTTGTCGTCCGTGGCAATTTTTTTGCCGCGCAGCTATTCTTTTGTCGTCGGCGGCTATTCTTTTGTCGCGGGCGACAATTTTTGTATGCTCAGCGAATTTCCGCGGCACATTTTTTCATCCGTTTCGCAAAACAATCTGCCAATGGCGAAACATGGAAATTCGCTGCAAATCCATGCCTGCCGAAATGTTTCGCCCATTACCAATCCTTAAAGCTTAGCTCTGATATCCCTGCGCTTAACATACTTGACGCTGTGGCAGGGGTGCTGTTAGACAGGTAAGACAGTAAGCAAGATTTGAAACCTGGCAGTAAGCTGTCCAGCATACCAATGTCATGAAGGATAGCTGAATCTGATGGCGTTGCCTGAGATGCTCCGTCTTGTGGCTGCTGAATGAGACTGAAGGGTAGGCTGTTGCTTGTGCTAGGTGCTGGAGGGACAGGTGCTGCTTGCTCTGTACAGGCGTCTTCGGCAAGGCCTGTCTCTTTGTGTTGCTCCCTATCGTCGCCGGCTTCCGTTTCCTCCCTGCTCCTGTGCTGAATGAAGGGGCTGATGATGCTGCAGACGATGAACATGGTTGTGGCGCCGCTGAATCCACCGATTCCTCCGCGTCTTCGGATGGGCAGGCTTCCATCTCCCCAACCTCTGTTCCTTTGTTGATTAAAGGCTTCCCTAGAAGAAGCAGTGGAGACAAGGTTGGATATCATGCTGGGAAGGTCTTGAGACCATTCCTGATGTTGCCCAATTAATTAAACCCCATTACAAACCAGGTGTGTAAGTGTTAACCCCTTAAATGCTGTTCCCCAGCTACAGTCCCATGTTACCTACAACCCTAAAATTAGGCCTTCCGTTTGCATTCTTTTCAGATCAAAAGGATATGGTAAATAGAGTAGCGGTAAAGGCAACTGCCTATATAGCACAAGGTCCTGCTTTCAGTTCCCACCTGTGAAAAAAGAGACTCCTGGATGAAAAGCCTGGTCAGACCTCAATGTGTCAGAGGTTGGACTTCAACTTTCTGTTGGCAAGGCAGCCACCTTAACACCAAGGCTGCTAGAGGCATTGCTCAGGTTGGGTATGTGTGTTGGCTGGTGGTTCTTCATGATGATGATAAAGCAAAGTCAATGTACCAAAAGCATATAGTAAAAAGATATGAAGCAGGTATTGAACTTCCAACCTTCTTCCCACTACACCGCTCAATGCATACGGTCATTTGGCAAAAAGGGCACAATTCTTTGAAAAAATAAAAAAAGGCCCCAGCAAAAGAGTAGCGGTTGAGAAAACATCCTACATAGCACAAGGTCATGGCTTCAATTGCAACCCATGCCCCAAGTGACCCCTGGAAAAAAAGCCCAGTCTAACCTCAATTTGTAAGAGGTGCGACATGAGTTTTCTTTTAGCAAGGCAGCCACCTTAACCCCTAGGCTGCTGGAGGCATTGACCAGGTTGGTTATGTTTGTTGGCTAGTGTTCCTTCTTTGACCAGGTTGGGTATATTTGTTAGCTAGTGGTCCTTCATGAAGATAAAGTCAATTCACCCTAAAAAAAAAGGATCCCAAAAGAGGAAAAAAAACAGAAACCACCTTAAGACAGCCGCCTAAAACCCAAGGCTACTGGAGACACGCAGCAACCCTTAAATAATTGTTGGCTGGTGGTTCTTCATGATCATGATGATGATGATGATGAAGCAAAGACAATGTACCAAAAGCATATATTAACAAGGGACAAAGAAGGTATTGAACTTCCAACCTTCATCTTATAACACAGCTGCTCTTCCCAATACACCACTCAAGCTGTACAGCACAAGGTCCTGGGTTCAATTCCCACCAGTGCAACAAGAGACCCCTGCTAATGGTCCTTCTTTAAACAGGTTGGGTATGTTTGTTGGCTAATGTTCCTTCTTTGACCAGGTTGGGAATATTTGTTAGCTAGTGGTCCTTCATGAAGATAAAGCAAATTAACCCTACAAGGGTAGCCTGGTCCCACCTCAATAAGTCAGAGGTGAGACTTGAGTTTCCTGCTACCAAGGCAACAACCTTAACCCCTAGGCCACTGAAGGCATTGACCAGGTTGGCTATGTTTGTTTGCCTTCTCTGACCTGGTTGAGTAAATTTGTTGGCTAGTGGTCCTACTTTAACCAGGTTGGGTATGTTTGTTGGCTAGTGTTCCTTCTTTGACCAGGTTGGGTATATTTGTTAGCTAGTGGTCCTTCATGAAGATAAAGTCAATTCACCCTAAAAAAAAAGCATCCCAAAAGAAGAAAAAAAACAGAAACCACCTTAAGACAGCCGCCTAAAACCCAAGGCCACTGGAGACATGCAGCAAACCTTAAATAATTGTTGGCTGGTGGTTCTTCATGATCATGATGATGATGATGATGATGATGATGATGATGAAGCAAAGTCAAAGTACCAAAATCATATAATAACAAGAGATGAAGAAAGTATTGAACTTCCAACCTTCATCTTATAACACAGTTGCTCTTCCCACTACACCACTCAAGCCGTACAGTCATTGGGCAAATTAGGCAGAAAGGGCACAATTCTTTTCAATTAAAAATGGCCCTGCCAAATAGGTAAGGCAACCACCCACATAGCACAAAGTCCTGGTTTCAATTCCTACCAGTGCAATAAGAGACCCCTGAAAGAGCAGCAAGGTCCCACCTCACTAAGTAAGAGGTGAGATTTGAGTTTTCTGCTACCAAGGCAACAACCTTAACCACTAGGCCACTGAAGGCATTGACCAGGTTGGCTATGTTTGTTTGCCTTCTCTGACCTGGTTGAGTAAATTTGTTGGCTAGTGGTCCTTCTTTAACCAGGTTGGGTATGTTTGTTGGCTAGTGTTCCTTCTTTAACCAGGTTGGGTATGTTTGTTGGCTAGTGTTCCTTCTTTGACCAGGTTGGGTATATTTGTTAGCTAGTGGTCCTTCATGAAGATAAAGTCAATTCACCCTAAAAAAAAAAAAAAGGATACCAAAAGAGGAAAAAAAACAGAACCACCTTAAGACAGCCGCCTAAAACCCAAGGCCACTGGAGACACGCAGCAAACCTTAAATAATTGTTGGCTGGTGGTTCTTCATGATCATGATGATGATGATGATGATGATGATGATGATGATGAAGCAAAGTCAATGTACCAAAAGCATATAATAACAAGAGATGAAGAAGGTATTGAACTTCCAACCTTCATCTTATAACACAGCTGCTCTTCCCACTATACCACTCAAGCCGTACAGTCATTGGGCAAATTAGGCAGAAAGGGCACAATTCTTTTCAATAAACATGCCCTGCCAAATAGCTTAGTGGGTAAGGCAACCGCCCACATAGCACAAAGTCCTGGGTTCAATTTCTACCAGTGCAAAAAGAGACCCCTGCAGGGGCACCCTGGTCCCACCTCAATGAGTCAGAGGTGAGATTTGAGTTTTCTGCTACCAAGGCAAAAACCTTAACCCCTAGGCCACTGAACGCATTGACCAGGTTGGCTATGTTTGTTTGCCTTCTCTGACCTGGTTGAGTAAATTTGTTGGCTAGTGGTCCTTCTTTAACCAGGTTGGGTATGTTTGTTGGCTAGTGCTCCTTCATGAAGATAAAGTCAATTCACCCTAAAAAAAAAGGATCCCAAAAGATGAAAAAAAACAGAAACCACCTTAAACAGCCGCCTAAAACCCAAGGCCACTGGAGACATGCAGCAAACCTTAAATAATTGTTGGCTGGTGGTTCTTCATGATCATGATGATGACGACGATGATGATGATGATGATGATGATGATGATGATGATGATGATGATGATGAAGCAAAGTCAATGTACCAAAAGCATATAATAAAAAGAGATGAAGAAGGTATTGAACTTCCAACCTTAATCTTATAACATAGCTGCTCTTCCCACTATACCACTCAAGACGTACAGTCATTGGGCAAATTAGGCAGAAAGGGCACAATTCTTTCCAACAAAAATGGCCCTGCCAAATGGCGTAGTGGGTAAGGCAACAATCCACATAGCACAAAGTCCTGGTTTCAATTCCTACCAGTGCAACAAGAGACCCCTGCAAGAGCAGCCTGGTCCCACCTCACTGAGTCAGGGGCAAGATTTGAGTTTTCTGCTACCAAGGCAACAACCTTAACCCCTAGGCCACTGAACACATTGACCAGGTTGGCTATGTCTGTTTGCCTTCTCTGACCTGGTTGGGTAAATTTGTTGGCTAGTGGTCCTTTTTTAACCAGCTTGGGAATGTTTGTTGGCTAGTGTTCCTTCATGAAGATAAAGTCAATTCCCCCTAAAAAAAAAGGATCCCAAAAGAGGAAAAAAACCAGAAACCACCTTAAGACAGCCGCCTAAAACCCAAGGCCACTGGAGACATGCAGCAAACCTTAAATAATTGTTGGCTGGTGGTTCTTCATGATGATGATGATGATGATGATGATGATGATGAAGCAAAGTCAAAGTACCAAAAGCATATAATAACAAGAGATGAAGAAGGTATTGAACTTCCAACCTTCATCTTATAACACAGATGCTTTTCCCACTACACTACTCAAGCCATACAGTCATTAGACAAATTATAACACAGCTGCTTTTCCCAATACACTACTCAAGCCATACAGTCATTAGGCAAATTAGGCAGAAAGGGCACAATTCTTTTCAATAAAAATGGCCCGCCAAATAGCGTAGTGGGTAAGGCAACTGCCCACAGAGCACAAAGTCCTGGGTTCAATTTCTACCAGTGCAACAAGTGACCACTGCAAGAGCAGCCTGGTCCCACCTCACTGAGTCAGGGGTGAGATTTGAGTTTTCTGCTACCAATGCAACAACCTTAACCCCTAGGCCACTGAAGGCATTGACCAGGTTGGCTTTGTTTGTTTGCCTTCTCTGACCTGGTTGAGTAAATTTGTTGGCTAGTGGTCCTTCTTTAACCAAGGTGGGTATGTTTGTTGGCTAGTGTTCCTTCTTTGACCAGGTTGGGTATATATGTTAGCTAGTGGTCCTTCATGAAGATAAAGTCAATTCACCCTAAAAAAAGCATCCCAAAAGAGGAAAAAAACAGAAACCACCTTAAACAGCCGCCTAAAACCAAAGGCCACTGGAGACATGCAGCAAACCTTAAATAATTGTTTGCTGGTGGTTCTTCATGATCATGATGATGATGATGATGATGAAGCAAAGTCAAAGTACCAAAAGCATATAATAACAAGAGATGAAGAAAGTATTGAACTTCCAACATTCATCTTATAACACAGCTGCTCTTCCCACTACACCACTCAAGCCATACAGTCACAGGTCACTGAACACATTGACCAGGTTGGCTATGTTTGTTTGCCTTCTCTGACCTGGTTGAGTAAATTTGTTGGCTAGTGGTCCTTCTTTAACCAGGTTGGGAATTTTGTTGGCTAGTGTTCCTTCATGAAGATAAAGTCAATTCACCCTGAAAAAAAGGATCCCAAAAGAGGAAAAAAAACAGAAACCCCCTTAAGACAGCCGCCTAAAACCCAAGGCCACTGGAGACACGCAGCAAACCTTAAATAATTGTTGGCTGGTGGTTCTTCATGATCATGATGATGATGAAGCAAAGTCAATGTACCAAAAGCATATAATAACAAGAGATGAAGAAGGTATTGAACTTCCAACCTTCATCTTATAACACAGCTGCTCTTCCCACTACACACCTCAAGCCGTACAGTCATTGGGCAAATTAGGCAGAAAGGGCACAATTCTTTCCAATTGCAACGGACCTGCCAAATAGCATAGTGGGTAAGGCAACCGCCCACATAGCACAAAGTCCTTGGTTCAATTCCTACCAATGCAACAAGAGACCCCTGCAAGAGCATCCTGGTCCCACCTCAATGAGTCAGAGGTGAGATTTGTGTTTTCTGCTACCAAGGCAACAACCTTAACCCCTAGGCCACTGAAGGCATTGACCAGGTTGGCTATGTTTGTTTGCCTTCTCTGACCTGGTTGAGTAAATTTGTTGGCTAGTGGTCCTTCTTTTACCAGGATGGGTATATTTGTTAGCTAGTGGTCCTTCATGAAGATAAAGTAAATTCACCCTAAAAAAAGAATCCCAAAAGAGGAAAAAAAAACAGAAACCACCTTAAGACAGCCGCCTAAAACCCAAGGCCACTGGAGACACGCAGCAAACCTTAAATAATTGTTGGCTGGTGGTTCTTCATGATCATGATGATGATGATGAAGCAAAGTCAATGTACCAAAAGCATATAATAACAAGAGATGAAGAAGGTATTGAACTTCCAACCTTCATTTTATAACACAACTACACCACTCAAGCTGTACAGTCATTGGGAAAATTAGGCAGAAAGGGCACAATTCTCTTCAACAAAAATGGCCCTGCCAAACAGCGTAGTGTGTAAGGCAACCGCCCACATAGCACAAAGTACTTAGTTCAATTCCTACCAGTGCAACAAGAGACCCCTGTCAATCCATGCTAGTCCATGCCTCCTGCTGCCCACTTCTTGCAAAGCACTACTACTCAAGCCACTACATCGTTGAAGACTCACAATTGGCTGGGCAGATTTTGTGGCAAAAGGTCCTTTATGAAGAACCAAGGCAATTGTGAGGAAACCGTCCTAAAAAGACAGATGTGGGAAGGCTCTGGGATTTAACTCACAACCTTTTTCTTATAAAACAGCCTGGCTGGTCATCACATTGCTAAAGCCCCACACTTAGGTTGGCAAATTTGGCAGCAGATGGTCCTTCACAAGCATCCTCTAGGCTGCCGGTGACGTGAGCTCATCTTTGTCAATTTGTTGGCCGGTGGCTCTTCCCGATGAAGCAAAATCACTCAAACAAAAGCATCCCAAAAACAGTTTCAAACCAAGAGCTGAACTCACAACCTTCTACTTACAAGGCAGCCACCTTTTCCACCACAACGCTGAAATCGCAGAGCAAAGTGAAGAAATTATGTAGCAGATGGCCCTTCATGATGGGCCAAAGCATCTCAAAAAGAGGAGAGCAGAAATTGAAGCCACAACCTTCCGGTTGTTAACAGAACCTACATTATCTCAAAGAGACCACAGCAGGACTTGATGTCACAACTTTCAACGCAGCCACCTTAACCCCAAGCCAAAAGGAGGCATGTAAGCACTCAAGGCAGGTGGCTCTTTACAATGAAGCAAAGATATTCCAAGAGGAGAGCAGAAATTGAAGGCAAAATGTCCCTTTTGCAAGCAGAGCTTATGCTATCTTAACAAGGCTGCAACAGGGCTTGAACTCACACCCTTCCATTTGCAAGGCAGCCAACCTAACCACGTGCCCAAAGGAGGCATGCACCTCCGTTGGCTGGTGGCTCTTTACAATGAAGCAAATTTATTCTAAGAAGTGAGCGGAAATGGTAGCCGCAACCTTCTGTTTGTAAACAGAAATTACATCATCGCAACGAGACCGCACCAGGACTTGAACTCACAACCTTCTGTTTGCGAGGCGGCCAGCTTATCCCCGAGCCCAAAGGAGGAAAGCACCTTTGCCACCAGGTGGCTCTTTCCAATGAAAACAAAAAGCATCCATTAAACAGGCATAAGTACGGAGGTGCTGGAGCTGCAGGAAAGATTTGCTCATTAGATAGAAAGGGAAAACCAGTGTCTAGAAAAAATGGGGGTGGGACAAGTAGAGCAGTGGGCAAGGTAACCGCCCCCAGAGCGCAACATCCTGAGTTCAATTCCCACCTCCGCCGCCACACCAAGCAAGCTGCATACCCAAGGTCCATGGCAGGGGCACACATGGAAGAAGGCATGTGTCAAGTCAAGCCCAAGGAAATGCAATCAAAGGAAGAAGGCACGCGTTGAGTCAAACCAAGCAAGCCGCAGCCCCAAGGAAACCCACATGGAAGAAGGCATGCGTCGCATCAAGTCAAGCCCAAGGAAATGCAACCAAAGGAAGAAGGCATGCGTTGAGTCAAATGCAACCAAAGGAAGGAGGCATGCATTGAGTCAAACCCAATGCGCATGGAAGAAAGCCAGTAGGGATGTAGCGAACTGTTCGCCGGCGAACTAATTCGCGCGAACGTCGGGTGTTCGCAAATTCGCGAACTTTTGGCGATGTTCGCCATTTGGGTTCGCCTTAGCCGGCACCAAATTTTGACCTCTCACCCCAGACCAGCAGATACATGTCAGCCAATCAGGCAGCTCTCCCTCCTGGGCCACCCCCCCCCCCCTTGGACCACTCCCTTCCATATATAAACCGAAGCCCAGCAGCCATTTTACATTCTGCCTGTGTGTGCTTGGAGAGAAGCTGTGATTGATTTGAGGGAGAGTTTAAGTAGGATTTCTGGCTAGTAATCTACTACTGCTCTGTATTTGTGTGGGGATAGGAGCTGTGCATTCATTTGAGGGAGAGTTTAAGTAGGATTTCTGGCTAGTAATCTACTTTCTACTGCTCTGTATTTGTGTGGGGATAGGAGCTGTGCATTCATTTGAGGGAGAGTTTAAGTAGGATTTCTGGATAGTAATCTACTACTGCTCTGTATTTGTGTGGGGATAGGAGCTGTGCATTCATTTGAGGGAGAGTTTAAGTAGGATTTCTGGCAAGTAATCTACTTTCTACTGCTCTGTATTTGTGTGGGGATAGGAGCTGTGCATTCATTTGAGGGAGAGTTTAAGTAGGATTTCTGGATAGTAATCTACTTTCTACTGCTCTGTATTTGTGTGGGGATAGGAGCTGTGCATTCATTTGAGGGAGAGTTTAAGTAGGATTTCTGGATAGTAATCTACTACTGCTCTGTATTTGTGTGGGGATAGGAGCTGTGCATTCATTTGAGGGAGAGTTTAAGTAGGATTTCTGGCTAGTAATCTACTTTCTACTGCTCTGTATTTTTTGTCTAAATAACAATTTGTCTAAATAACAATAATAATTCCGTGTCCAGAAACATCACCTGAGTGACGGTTTTCCACCAGCAATAAAATATTCCGTATCCACTACTGTATACGTTGCCCTTGCAGGCCTTGTTGCCCGGTGTCTGCAACCAAGTGCCACCTAGCTGTGTGAGCTTTTTCACAATTTGTCTAAATAACAATAATAATTCCGTGTCCAGAAACATCACCTGAGTGACGGTTTTCCACCAGCAATAAAATATTCCGTATCCACTACTGTATACGTTGCCCTTGCAGGCCTTGTTGCCCGGTGTCTGCAACCAAGTGCCACCTAGCTGTGTGAGCTTTTTCACAATTTGTCTAAATAACAATAATAATTCCGTGTCCAGAAACATCACCCAAGTTGTTGTTGTTTTGTAAAAATAAAAAAAATGCCAGGCAAAGGCAGGCCGCCACGCAGAGGCACTAGGGGCCGTGCTGCTATGATATCCTGTGGCCCTAGGAAATTGCCCAGTGTTCCGAAGGCACTTACCCTGAACTCCCAAAATGCTGAAGAGGTAGTTGACTGGCTTACACAGCACACCCCATCCTCTACCGTTTCTAACTTTGCCACAACATCCTCATCCTCCTCTGCTATAGACACCCCACCTACCACTTCCTCCACCACCGCCGCCCCTTCTTCACTGGAGTCAGAGGAGTTATTTACTCATGAGTTTGCTGAAATGAGTGATGCGCAACCATTATTGCCAGAAGAAGATGAAGGAGATGAGGACGTTACACCAGATATAACTCAGGCAGGCAACACAACAGAGATGGACATAAGGTGTGATGAGGTCCCCGCTGCTGCTGCCTTCTGTGAGCTGTCAGAAGAAATTGATGCATCTGAGGAGAATGATGATGAGGAGATTGATGTTTTGTGGGTGCCCACAAGAAGAGAGCAAGAGGAGGATAGTTCAGATGGAGAGACGGAGAGTCAGAGAGGCAGGAGGAGAATAAGACTTAGAAAAAGCAGGGACAGCTCGCGGGGAACAGTAGGGCAACAACATGAATCGGCACCTGTGGTCAGCCAGCCAACGCACCCGCCAGCTTCTACTGTTACCGCTAGAAAGCCCGCATCAAAAGGCTCAGCAGTGTGGCATTTTTTTAATGTTTGTGCCTCTGACAAAAGCACTGTAATTTGCAATGAGTGCAGTCAGAAACTGAGTCTTGGGAAGCCCAACACCCACATAGGTACAACTGCTATGCGAAGGCACATGAACGCCAAACACAAAGCACTATGGGAGCAACACCTCAAAGGCAGCAGCCAAACTCAAAGCCACCCTCCTTCTGGTCCAGCATCTTACTGCTCTACCTCTGCTGTCCTTGACCCGTCTCAACCACCCTCCACTCTGCCTTCCACCTTGACCACAAGTTCTTGCTCATCTGCCCCCAGCCAAGTTTCTTTGAGGGCCATGTTTGAGCGTAAAAAGCCAATGCCTCCGAGTCACCCCCTTGCCCGGCGTCTGACAGCTGGCTTGTCTGCGCTCTTAGCCCGCCAGCTTTTACCATACCAGCTGGTGGACTCTGAGGCCTTCCACAAATTTGTAGCAATTGGGACACCGCAGTGGAAGGTACCCAGCCGCAATTTTTTTTCCCAGAAGGGAATACCACACCTGTACCAGCATGTGCAGAGCCAAGTCACCGAATCTCTGTCATTTAGTGTTGGGGCAAAGGTCCATATGACTACTGACACATGGTCCTCCAAGCATGGTCAGGGCAGGTATGTCACCTACACTGCCCACTGGGTGAATCTGGTTATAGCTGGGAAGCAGGGAATGCGTGGTTCAACAACAGTGGAGTTGGTGTCACCTCCACGGGTTGCATGCGGGTCTGCCACCACCTCTACTCCTCCTTTGCTCTCTAACTCGTCATCTAAGTCATCTTCTAACTCGTCTTCTAACTTGGCTTCTTCCTCGGCTTCTTCCTCCTCTGCTGCTGTGTCCTCCACACCTGTGCACCCCCAGCTTCCCATAGGCTATTCAACGTGCCAGGTACGCCGTTGTCATGCTGTCTTGGGCATGACGTGCCTGGAAAGCAAAAACCATACTGGATCTGCACTCCTGTCATCTCTGCACTCACAGGCCGATCGGTGGCTGACCCCACACCAACTGAAAATTGGAAAAGTGGTGTGTGACAACGGAAGCAATCTGTTGGCAGCACTTAGACTGGGCAATTTAACACATGTGCCCTGCATGGCACATGTTTTAAATTTAATAGTCCAACGGTTTGTCTCAAAGTACCCAGGATTGCAGGACATTCTCAGGCAGTCCAGGAAGGTGTCTGGCCATTTCAGACGTTCCTACACAGCCATGGCACGCCTTGCTGACATTCAGCGGCGGCACAACTTGCCAGTCAGGCGTTTAATTTGTGACAGCCAGACTCGCTGGAATTCAACGCTCCTCATGTTTGAACGTCTGCTGCAACAACAAAGAGCCATTAACGAATATCTATTTGAACTGGGTGGTAGGACTGGATCGGCAGAGCTGGGGATTTTTTTCCCCCATTACTGGGTGCTTATGCGTGATGCCTGCAGGCTCATGCGCCCTTTTGACGAGGTCACAAATATGGTTAGTCGCACTGAAGGCACCATCAGCGACCTAGTACCCTTTGTGTTCTTCCTGGAGCGTGCCGTGCGACGAGTGACAGATGAGGCCTTAGACCAGCGTGACCAGGAGCAGGAAGAGCATGATTTCTGGGCGGAATCACCAGAACGTTCCCAGGCACCTGCTGCAACGCAGGGAGAGCTGTCAGAAGTGGAGTCAGAGGAGGAAGGTGGCTTTATGGAGGCGGAAGACCAACAGGAGCAGGCTTCCCGGGGGGCTTGTGGTCACCTTTTGGGGAGCCCTGGTCTTATACGTGGCTGGGGGGAGGAGACGGTGGTGGATGAGGACGTAGTCCTTGATAACGAGGAAGGGGAGATGGATACCTCTGCATCCAACCTTGTGAGAATGGGGTCTTTCATGCTGTCATGCCTGTTGAAGGACCCCCGTATCAAGAGGCTTAAGGAGAAGGACCTGTACTGGGTGGCAACGCTACTAGACCCTCGTTACAAGCATAAAGTGGCAGAAATGTTACCAACGTACCACAAGTCCGAAAGGATGCTGCATTTCCAAACCAGCCTGCAAAACATGTTGTACAATGCTTTTAAGGGTGATGTCACTCCACATTCCAGGGGCAGGGCTGCCGGTAATCCTCCCACGAGCACACCTGCAAGGACAATGCACTTTGGCCACTCTGTAACGTCAGACATGCAAAGTTTTTTCAGTCCAAGGCAGCGCCAGAACCCTTCTGGATCCACCCTCAGAGAACGCCTCGACCGGCAGGTAGCGGACTACCTGGCATTAACTGCAGATATCGACACTCTGAGGAGCAATGAACCCCTGGACTACTGGGTGCGCAGGCTTGATCTGTGGCCAGAGCTGTCACAATTTGCCATAAACCTCTTGTCTTGCCCCGCCTCAAGTGTCCTCTCAGAAAGGACCTTCAGTGCAGCAGGAGGGATTGTAACTGAGAAGAGAACTCGCCTAGGTCACAAAAGTGTGGATTACCTGACCTTTATTAAAATGAATGAGGCATGGATCTCGGAGGGTTACTGCACGCCGGAAGACTTGTTCTGACTGCCCATGCAGCTGTCCTTCTCTGCAAGTCGCTTGACACCACTCACAGCTGTCCTTTAGCGTCCTCCTCCTCCACCGTACAAACTAGGGTGCAAATCCTACTGGTTTGAGGCATGGATCTCAGAGGGTTACTGCACGCTGGAAGACTTGTTCTGACTGCCCATGCAGCTGTCCTTCTCTGCAAGTCGCTTGACACCACTCACAGCTGTCCTTTAGCGTCCTCTTCCACCACCGTACAAACTAGGGTGCAAATCCTACTGGTTTGAGGCATGGATCTCAGAGGGTTACTGCACACCAGAAGACTTGTTCTGACTCCCCATGCAGCTGACCTTCTCTGCACGCCGCATGACTCCACACACAGCTGTCCTTTAGCGTCCTCCTTTTTGAACAGGTAAATCCTGAGTTTTTCTGGCCTCTGTGCTTCAGTGGCTGCGACAAAAAAAGACTCACAATTGGCTGGGCACATTTTGTGGCAAAAGGTCCTTTATGAAGAACCAAGGCAATTGTGAGGAAACCGTCCTAAAAAGACAGATGTGGGAAGGCTCTGGGATTTAACTCACAACCTTCTTCTTATAAAACAGCCTGGCTGGTCATCACATTGCTAAAGCCCCACACTTAGGTTGGCAAATTTGGCAGCAGATGGTCCTTCACAAGCATCCTCTAGGCTGCCGGTGACGTGCGCTCATCTTGGTCAATATGCTGGCCGGTGGCTCTTCACGATGAAGCAAAATCACTCAAACAAAAGCATCCCAAAGACAGTTTCAGTTTCCAATGAAAACAAAAAGCATCCATTAAACAGGCATAAGCACGGCGGTGCTGGAGCCGCAGGAAAGATTTGCTCATTAGATAGAAAGGGAAAACCAGTGTCTAGAAAAAATGGGGGCCGGACAAGTAGAGCAGTGGGCAAGGTAACCACCCCCCGAGCATAACATCCTGAGTTCAATTCCCATGTCCGCCACCACACCAAGCAAGCTGCAGCTCCAAGGTCCATGGAAGGGGCACACATGGAAGAAGGCACACGTTGCGTCAAGTGAAGCCCAAGGAAATGCAATCAAAGGAAGAAGGCACGCGTTGAGTCAAACCAAGCAAGCCGCAGCCCCAAGGTCCATGGCAGGGGCTGAGCTGGAAAGGTGCCCCAAGGAAACCCACATGGAAGAAGGCATGCGTCGCATCAAGTCAAGCCCAAGGAAATGCAACCAAAGGAAGAAGGCATGCGTTGAATTCCTACCAGTGCAACAAGAGCCCCCTGAAAGAGCAGCAAGGTCCCACCTCACTGAGTCAGAGGTGAGATTTGAGTTTTCTGCTACCAAGGCAACAATCTTAACCCCTAGGCCACTGAAGGCATTGACAAGGTTGGCTATGTTTGTTTGCCTTCTCTGACCTGGTTGAGTGAATTTGTTGGCTAGTGGTCCTTCTTTAACCAGGTTGGGTATGTTTGTTGGCTAGTGTTTTTTCTTTGACCAGGTTGGGTATATTTTTTAGGTAGTGGTCCTTCATGAAGATAAAGTCAATTCACCCTAAAAAAAAGGATCCCAAAAGAGGAAAAAAAACAGAA
This sequence comes from Xenopus tropicalis, assembly GCF_000004195.4. Taxonomy (NCBI): domain Eukaryota; kingdom Metazoa; phylum Chordata; class Amphibia; order Anura; family Pipidae; genus Xenopus; species Xenopus tropicalis. The sequence continues at coordinate 42,299,639 of NC_030684.2, read as the reverse complement.
ACCACCTTAAGACAGCCGCCTAAAACCCAAGGCCACTGGAGACACGCAGCAAACCTTAAATAATTGTTGGCTGGTGGTTATTCATGATCATGATGATGATGATGATGAAGCAAAGTCAATGTACCAAAAGCATATAATAACAAGAGATGAAGAAGGTATTGAACTTCCAACCTTCATCTTATAACACAGCTGCTCCTCCCACTACACCACTCAAGCCGTACAGTCATTGGGCAAATTAGGCAGAAAGGGCACAATTCTTTTCAATAAAAATGGCCCTGCCAAATAGCGTAGTGGGTAAGGCAACCACCAACATAGCACAAGATCCTGGGTTCAATTCCTACCAGTGCAACAAGAGACCCCTGCAAGAGCAGCCTGGTCCCACCTCACCGAGTCAGGGGTGAGATTTGAGTTTCATGCTACCAAGGCAACAACCTTAACCCCTAGGCCACTGAAGGCATTGACCAGGTTGGCTATGTTTGTTTGCCTTCTCTGACCTGGTTGAGTAAATTTGTTGGCTAGTGGTCCTTCTTTAACCAGCTTGGGTATGTTTGTTGGCTAGTGGTCCTTCTTTAACCAGGTTGGGTATGTTTGTTGGCTAGTGGTCCTTCTTTAACCAGGTTGGGTATATTTGTTAGCTTGTGGTCCTTCATGAAGATAAAGCAAATTCACCATAACAAAAGCATCCCAAAAGAGGAAAAAAACAGAAACCACCTTAAGGCAGCCGTCTTAAGCCCTAGGCCACTGGAGACATGCAGCAAACCTTAAATAATTGTTGGCTGGTGGTTCTTCATGATCATGATGCTGATGCTGCTGATGATGATGAAGCCATATGGTCATTTGTCAAATTAGGCAGAAAGGGCACCATTCTTTTAAAACAAAAAGGTTCCGGCAAATAGAGTAGCGGTCAAGGCAACTGCCTACATAGCACAAGGTCCTGGGCCCAATTCCCACCTGTGCAACAAGAGACCCCTGCAAGGGAAGCCTTGTCCCACCTCAATTTGTCAGAGATAGGACCTGAACTTTCTGTTGGCAAGGCAGCCACGCTAACCCCTAGGCCGCTGGAGGCATTAACCAGGTTGGGTATGTTTGTTGGCTAGTGGTCCTTCTTTGACCAGGTTGAGTATATTTGTTGGCTAGTGGTCCCACTTTGACCAGGTTGGGTATATTTTTTAGTGAGTGGTCCTTCATGATGATAAAGCAAATTCACCCTAAGAAAAACATCCCAAAAGTGGAACAAAACAGAAACTACCTTAACGCAGCCGCCTTCAGCCCTAGGCCACTGTAGACACACAGCAAACCTTAAATAATTGTTGGCTGGTGGTTCTTCATAATGATGATGATGATGAAGCAAAGTCAATTAACAAAAGCATATAGTAAATAGAGATGAAGGAGGTATTGAACTTGCAACCATCTTACTATAACACAGCTGCTCTTCCCACTACACCACTGATTGAAATGCAGGAGAGAAGGGGCACCGCTTGTGGAATTGTGGGAGAGAAGGGGGGCACTGCTTTTGGAACTGTGGGAGAGAAGGGGGGCACCGATGGTGGAACTGCGGGAGAGAACGGGGGCACTGCTGGTGGAATTGTGGGAGAGAAGGGGGGATCCGCTGGTGGAATTGTGGCAAAGAAAGGGGCACCACTGGTGGAATTGCAGCAAAGAAGGGGCACTGCTGGTGGAATTGTGGGAGAGAAGCGGTCACCGCTGGTGGAACTCTGGGAGAGAAGGGGGGCACCGCTGGTGGAACTGCGGGAGAGAATGGGGGCACCGCTGGTGGAATTGTGGGAGAGAAGGGGGGATCTGCTGGTGGAATTGCAGCAAAGAAGGGGGTACCACTGGTGGAATTGCGGAAGAGAAAGGGGCACCGCTGGTAGAGACATAAGGGTTCAGTGAGTGATAAGGTTGCCACCTTATTCAAATAAAAATACTGGTATGGACAGGGATTGGATGAATCAGGGGTTCGGTACTGGGCAGGCCAGGAGTATAACAGGGGGCTAGGGATGATAAAAGTGGGAGCTGTTATTTTATCAGGAATGCCCATGTCAGATAGAAACCCTACAAAGTGGACCTCTGCTAACCAAAAACTGTGTACAAAACACAGAAAGAAGTCACCAGCGCTCGGTCTAACCCACGCTGTAGTGTTGACCAGCTGCTAGAAACACACTATTGTGCCAGCGCTCGGTCTAACCCACAATCTGGAGTTGACCAGCTGCTATAAACGACAAAAAGCCATTAATTATACACAAAGAGAAAGAAAGTTTGCCAGCGCTTAGTTTGCCTTTAAAAATAATTTTTACAAAAAATGAGGTGTTAGTACCACACTTTGGCCAAAATATGTAAGCTCACGTGCCACGTCAAGGCCCCTCATTGTACGTGAGTCCTACACTGTCTAATGACTTTGAGTCTGTGATGCAATTAAAATAAAGTCCCCCAGAAACCAATGTGACTGAGTAGTAAGACCTATTGCACCTACCTTTAGCTCAAAAAGGCTCTAGTGGGAAAGCAGGGAGCTTTTAAGCCCCAGCTCATTAGCACACACATGAAAGTGATTCATTGGTTTAAAGGCTACATAGCAGCTAGAAGCAAAATTTGGCTACAATTTGTACACAAAACACAGAAAGAAGTCGCCAGCGATCGGTCTAACCCACGCTGTAGTGTTGACCAGCTGCTAGAAACACACTATTGTGCCAGCGCTCGTACAAATTATAACCAAAAACTGTGTGGAGGAGCAGAAGTTAAATCCCCATCTGTATAGCCCTCCCGGGATATATTCCTTATCTATATATATAAAGTTTATTATTGCTATATCTGTGGGGTACTCGGGGTATGTTGTAATACAGTCTGCCCTGGAATATATGGCAGGCAAATGTTACACTAGGAAGCCACAGCCTTCGGCTGAACCATCAGAGATCATCTGCTTGGCTCTACCCTGCATTCAACCCTTCTCCCAAAGAATACAATAAAAAGTGATTTTTCATAGAAAACTAGGAGAAAAAAGGCAAAGATGCAGCCCTAACTACAGGAAAAATAGGATGCATCCTACCCACATCTACTCTTACATGTGGTAGGATGATGCACTCCCTAGTTTACCTGTACTCAGATCTTTGTTTTCTTATTTTGTTCTACACAACTCGGAAAAAATGACATTTTCATTATTATCTTTTTTTGCTACTAACTATTAATGAGCTGTTTCTGAACAGTGAACGGAGATATAAGCAATAAAACAGAAGATTTTTTCTTTGTTTGACCAGAAGGTGGCAGTCTGGCTCTTTTAAATGTCAAGTGTTCTTTGGATTGTGCCCAGCTGTGCATTATACCTGCTAGGGGGAAAGATAAAATTAGTCTTTTTAATCCCATATCATCATAATATCCCAGAGCTGTACAGTACAGTACTTATAGGGCCAATTTAAAGCCAACTAAATCCAAAGCGGTGAACCCCATTTCTTGAAAGAAAGTAATCCATCAATTGTACCATCATGTTAATGCCACTGTTGATAAATAATCTTTAATCCTATGCACCAACAAGTGCTTAACTTGCCATTGCAAGTGCTCTTGCATTGAACCCCTTCCTTTTACAGATGGAACCTCCCTGCTACAAAAGAACTTTTGTTCTTTTGTATAAAATCTACACAGCCGTCAAAAAGTGAAACAGGCACCTAGAATTTTCATAACTGGGGGAGAAATGTAGGATTCATTTTTGTAGCAATATTAATCTTAATTGGGCAAGATTAATATGAATCCCCTAATTTGGTATTTGCCTTTATTTTGCATTAATCTTTTTAACTTATTGTTATCTTATTTTAGCTTACCTCATTATATCCTCATAAAACAAAGTTCACCTTATATCTAAAAGATACATGTAGTGCTTTCTGGATTTTCATCTTCCTCCATGAACCAGAGACGGCATTTGTCCAGGCCCCAGCATCACAGGGACCACTTCATGGGAAGACCCATGGGTGCCTATATTCTGAAAAGAGACAATTCTTCCTTTTTTTCTGGAAGTTCTCAGGCTGAATGTTACAGTTAGTGCCTGGTGGTTTTTGGGGACCCAATGATCTTGCGTAAGGGCCCAGTATCTAGTCAGCAGTAGTTCATATAAATATTAAAAATGATGAATTAATGTGATAATAAGTCTGTCCCTTTATTGTGGATAAGTATAAATTGCCTTAAATGAGGAAAGGCAGGCATTTTGGCAGAAAGGGGATAACCAGAAGGGAGGAGGTCACTGAGCAGACTTGCAACTTGCCCTGAAGGATTTTTCTGAGAGCAAGTCGTTTGACACTAAAAAGCAGTACAAAGTAAAAGTAAAGAGCAGCAGTTCTGTAAGTGTTTATGGCTGTATTTACATAGATCTTTCTGATAAAGCTTACTTAGTTGTACTCCTTTAAGCTTTTGTTAACTTTCATTGATTTGGGCTTAAAGCTGGAGAGTGAGGGTGAGAGTGAGTTTGCTCAATACATTCCCTAAGGGGGAGGCACTGGATAAACCAGACTGTGAAAGGGAGAATCATAAGGCGTATGTGTTCTGTCCCCTGTGGTGTGCTGGTTGATTTGGGTCCTTCAGACCCTTTTGGCAGCTTATCTGTCCACATATTGGCACTCCCAACAAGCATACTTGTTAGATATTTGGCCTCAAATTGGCCACTTCTCGATCGATCAGGTTTGATTTTCTGTTGGATAGGGGACGTCATTGCCTCATTGATGCCGTCCTTGGTCTGACGCTTCCTATACCCGTCGTTTTAATTTGATTGAAATAGCCCCATATCATCCACCTTAGGTGGGCATATCGGGAAAAGATCTGTTCGTTTGGCGAGGTCGCAAATGAGCAGATCTTACCATGTACCACCTTAAAGGAGAAGGAAAGGGTTTTACTCATTTTTTAGTATGTAATAGAGGGCCCCTGCCCCTACCTGAACGCTGAAATCATTTCTTCTAAAAATGCTTCTTTGCCCAGTACAGTCCTCCCGATGTACACACTATTTCTCCTTGTCTGCGCCGCCATGTTTTAAACATGGCACTCCACTAACTTCCCTGCTTGCCTCTCCCCCCCCCCAGCACCTGTCAGCTGTCACCGTTCCTCACCCCTCCCCTCCCTGCGTCCTCTCATCCCTGCTCCTCTCCCCGCTTGCCTCTCTGCCCCAGCACCTGTCAGCCGACACCTGTCAGTCCTCACCGCTCCCCTCCCTGCACCTGTGTCCTCTTGTCCCGCTCGCCTCTCCGCCCCAGCACCTGTCAGCCGACACGTTCCTCACCCCTGCTCACCTCTCCCCCTCCCTGCACCTGTGTCCTCTGGTCCCTGCTCGCCTCTCAGTCCCAGCACCGCCAGCCGACACGTTCCTCACCCCTGCTCACCTCTCCCCCTCCCTGTACCTGTGTCCTCTGGTCCCCGCTCGCCTCTCCGTCCCAGCACCGCCAGCCGACACGTTCCTCACCCCTGCTCACCTCTCCCCCTCCCTGTACCTGTGTCCTCTGGTCCCCGCTCGCCTCTCCGTCCCAGCACCGCCAGCCGACACGTTCCTCACCCCTGCTCACCTCTCCCCCTCCCTGTACCTGTGTCCTCTCGTCCCCGCTCGCCTCTCCGTCCCAGCACCGCCAGCCGACACGTTCCTCACCCCTGCTCACCTCTCCCCCTCCCTGTACCTGTGTCCTCTCGTCCCCGCTCGCCTCTCCGTCCTAGCACCGCCAGCCGACACGTTCCTCACCCCTGCTCACCTCTCCCCCTCCCTGTACCTGTGTCCTCTCGTCCCCGCTCGCCTCTCCGTCCCAGCACCGCCAGCCGACACGTTCCTCACCCCTGCTCACCTCTCCCCCTCCCTGTACCTGTGTCCTCTCGTCCCCGCTCCTCGCTTGCCTCTCCGTCTCTGCACCTGCCGGTTGCGTCCTGTAATGGCCCCAGCTGCTGCTTCTAATGGCAAATAGCGACTCATAACCAGACGCTAGGGGGAGCGTGCCTGCTTGTGCGCATGCGCCGCCTTTAATAGTAAGTCTCCAAGTCCTGGAAAAGAGCGATGCATTATGGGAATCTTTCTACCCTGCTCAGCGTTTTTTTTTTCCTGTTTTGCTTCTGATCTTCTGAACTGGAGATATATGGGGAGACTTAAGGGCACTATTGAGACAACTGAAGGTATGCCTGCATTTTGAGAATAACTCTTTATTAGCCTTTCCTTCTCCTTTAACTCTCATCATATTATTGGCATTTCCAAAATTGTATCATTGTTTACTTAAATAAAAGAGTAATAATACATTTAATACATATTTTATTAGTACGGAGCTTTCAATGCCAGTTATTGTAGTTACTGCCTCAAATACTACATTGTATATAAGTATATTTATACACAAAGTCACTTTTATTCTAGGAGTTCTGGTTAGTTAACAAAGTCTCCTTATTCCCCGTTTTATGCCAGCTTCTTACTTGGTTTAAACAATATATCCATAGACTGCCCTCTGTTAAAAGAAGCCTATAAACAAACACATACATCTTTCTAGATAGCCTCTCCCCAGAGCTTTTCGCTACATGCTAAAAGCATCGCATATGGACTTATTAGGAAAATCTGTAAAGTGACCGTTCAGTGCTCTGCTGCTTGGAAAAGAGGAAAATGATTGCACTTGTTTGTGACTACATTTTATTTTTTTGGGTCATCCCTGTTCCCTGCTGAATAACAATAATTTACAGTCAGGGGCCATCATAGTGATTGTCATTCATAGAAAAGGAGCGACACAGTGCTTCTGTGGAGCTATTGAATCAGACTCAAATAATAATGCTCTTATTTTTCTCATAGAGCACAATGAGCTAAAGGGTAATAATGATTTTTCTCATGGATTCAGTGCAATTAAATCATGATGGGCTTAAATATATACTGTATATATGCAGTAATTTCAAGCCTTTGAACCAAATGAATTTAACATTCAGGCTTTGCACCGGTTTAGTAACCCACAGTAGCTGAATTATAAGATAGAGCTGTTAAAGCAAAGACTTATTAAACTGGTGCAACATGCTAACTACGATAGTAAATGGGGGCCAATGTGTTTTAACAGTTAAAATGTCATAAAAATAAATAAAGTACCACTAAACAACAATCTGTTGGTGTCACCTCCTTACTTTACTTGAACACCTGATATCTGCATTCTCCATGTGAATTATAAATATTCTATAAAATATATTCTATTTGTCCGTTTGTCTATTTGATCGTGAGTATTGTGGTGACATTAGGATACTTTGACACATGTAGACAGTTATGTTGCTCTAGGCAAGACCAGTACATTTTTAATACTAGCCCTGGCCTCAGCTGGAATTTGTGGGCAGATATACATCTGGACATTTTGACATCTCTGAGCTTCAACTGTGCAGGTCACCACAGATCCACAGCCATGTCAGTTTTAGGTGTTTGGTTTCCAGGGAAAAAGGTTGCCAGATTTATCCATTTAAAATGGAATAGCTTCATATTGATTGTACCCAGGCCTGTGCTGAAATTTAAAATAGGCCCTGGCATTTCAAGTACACAGAGGCCCAAACAGCCCCCACCAGCCCAATAAATACTGAGTGTCTATAGCATCTTACAGCCCCTCTGGCATTTGCCAGAATCCACAGACTGCCAGCCTGGGCCTGCTTGTACCTACCAGTAAAGGTGCAATCTGGTCATTCTGTTTCATGCAGGTGTGGATTATCTTCCAACCTTAAACCTGCAAATTAGGGCACCAGTATCTGTAAAATAACCAGTTGATGCTTTTTCAGTCATTGCTTTGCCTTCATGTTAGTATGTTATAGAATGGCCAATTCTAAGCAACTTTTCAGTTGTTTTTTATTATTTATTTTGTATAGTTTTAAATTATTTGCCTTCTTCTTCTGACTTTTCTCAAATTTCAAATGGGGGTCACTGACCCCGGCAGCCAAAAAAACTATTGCTCTGTGAGGCTCCAATTTTATTGTGTTGGGTTGAAAACCCCAACATATTGTTCTTCGACTTTGGCTTATTCTTCCGCTTCTTCTTATTATTATTCTTAGCGCCCCCCATTTTCTAAATGCTACTCCTCCTACAGTTCTAGGGGTACAATACCCAAACTCCCCACACATCTTCGCCCTATAGCGGAGCAGGTTGCTTGTGCTTTTCTAAGCAATCCCGCCCCCCGTCTTTTTGTGGCGCCGCTCCGAACCCCCCAATTTTCCCTTTGACTTTGACAGGGAAGATTTTAAAACTGCTGCCACACTTACAGATTTGGAGCTACACCCCCCAAACTTGAATAACATAATAATGGGGTCACCCCGAATGAAACAGCAACATTTGTTGGATGACCCCAAAGTGGGAGGGGCCAACAACAGCCAATCAAATTTCACCCATTGTCTTTTATGGGGAAATTGAAACTGCTGCCAATCTTACAGCTTTGAGGCTACGCTCCCCAAACTTGAATCACATGGTCATGGGCTCAGCCTGAATGAAAATATGATGATTGCTGGATGCCCAAAAGTGAGCGGAGCTGTGAACAGCCAATCAGATTTTACCTATTGACTTGGTGGATATCCAACCTGCTGCCATTCTCAAAGTAATAACGCCGGGGTCCCCAAACTTTGCAGGGTTAGGCACCAAGTAACTGTGGTTCAAGGTAAGAAAAAGTGGGTAGAGCCACCAACAGCCAATCAGATTTTACCTATTGACTTTCAATGGGGAAATCCAACCTGCTGCCATTCTCACAGAATTAACACCGGGGTCCCCAAACTTTTCACAGTTGGTCACTAGGGGACTGCAGTTTTCATTTTGGGAAAGTGGGCGGAGCCACCAACAACAAATTAGATTTCACCTATTGATTTTTATTGGTTTGTTGCCAGGGTTCCCAAACTTTGCACAGTCAGGCACTGGGTGACTTCGTACTCAAGGTTAGAAAAAGTGGGTGGGGCCACCAAAAGCCAATTACATTTCTTTCATTGTTTTCAGTGGGGAAATTTTAACTGCTGCCATTCTCACATGTTTCATGTCAGGGTCCCCAAACTGCACAGTTTGTCACTGGGTGACTATGTTCAATTCAATTCAACCTGCTGCCATTCTCACAGTATTAACACCAGGTCACTAGGGGACTGCATTTTTAGGTTTTAAAAGTGGGTGGAGCCACCAACAGCCAATCACACTTCACCTACTGATTTTTTTTGGTTTAAATTTAAAATGCTGCTTTTCTCGCACTATTTATGTCAGGGTTCCCAAACTTTGCACAGTCAGTCACTGGATGACTACATATTCAGGGCTAGAACAAGTGGGAGGAGCCACCAGCAGCAAATCCATTTCCACCCATTAGATTTCATTGGTTTATATTTAAACTGATGCCATTATTTAAATATTAATTCCAGGGTTGTTAAAGTTTCCAGAGTTAGTCACTGGGTATTTGCTGTTCCAAGTTAGAAAAAAGTGGGCAGTGCCAATAAACAGCCAATAACATTTCACCTATTTACTTTCAATGGTGAAGTGTAAAATGCTGTCCCCAAAATTTGCAAAGTTGGTCACTGGGGGACTGCAGTTCAAAAATAGGAAAAGTGGGTTGGGCCACTAAGAGCCAATCAGATTCCACCCATTGAATTTTATTGATTTAAATTTAAAATGCTGCCATTCTCACACTATTTATGCCAGGGTGCCCACTGTTTGTCACTGAGTGACTTCGACTTAAGGTTAGAAAAAGTGGGCACACCCACCAACCACCAATCACAATTCACCTATTGATTTTTATTGGTTTTAATTTTAACTGCTGCCATTCTTTAACTATTAATCTTAGGGCCCCTAAACTTTGAGTTAGTCACTGGGTAACTGCAGTTCCAGGTTAGAAAAAGGGGGCGGAGCCACCAACCGCCAATCAGATGTCACTCGTTGACTTTCGGTGGGTAAATTTAAGTTGCTGCCATTCAGACACTATTAAAACCAGGGTCCCCAAACTTTGCACTGTGGTTTTAACTATATAACTGTGGTTCAAGGTCAGAGAAAGTGGGCGGAGCCCATTCAGTGACTTCATGTTTTTAACCCAACATGAAGTTTGTTCTCAAACTTCCCTTTCTAGTTGTTATTGTTACTTTGTATGACTTATTTTTCTGCTCAGGTCCTCTACTAATCATATACCAGTCTCTCATTTAAAAAGCTCCCTGCTTGCTAAGGTAATTTAAACCCTAGCAATCAGATAACTACTGATATGTCAAACTGGAGAGTTATTGAACAAAAAATGAAACAATTAAAAAAACCACAAATATTAAAACATGAAGACAAATTGAAAATGTTCTTAGAATATCTTTCTTAGAATAGTATAATACTAAAAGCTGACTCAAAGGTCAACCCATCTAATGAATGAGTGACATGCAACATTTTTAGATGCCTAGTACTAAAAGGTTAATGTGGTGACTTTCATTTATAATAACCTCCATGCTGCAGGGCTAATTTTTCATAGCATCAAAAGAACAAGGACATGATTTTCAGAGCTTATTATATTTTATAGTATGGCTTATTTCATTTGTAATATACCAATGGGCTTCAATCAATATATTGTAAGAAATCTGTTATATCTACAGCATTCACCTCTTTGTACAGCTCGCGCCCTCTGTGCTTCCTTTCCACTCATTCCACCAGATAATTATTCCCCCAGCTCAATGCCCAATTCTTTTTAAATCCCCTCTGCAATACATAAATACATATTAATGGTGATTAATCCTTCTGCAACCAAACTTATTACACACAGGTGCCAATATCATGTATAAGACAAAGGCTTTCAGCACAGTCGGAACAGAGGGTGATACTCAGTATCTGGGAGAACAAGGTGACTGTGAAATGCAGAAGTTGTGGGAGGTTTGTGCTGGTCCATTACAATCTAACAAATATGAAATGCTTCCACTGGCTTATTCGTAAGCAGCAGGAGAGTTTTTATGCACATTCCACACTAAAACTAAATCAACATTTTTATTTTGGGGTGAGGAGATTGTTTGTTTTATCATCCTGTAACCAACGGTGATGTCAAAACTTTTACCTGCTCAATATATCAATTTTATATGGAAACTCTTCTTTTACTGTTTTCTTACTACTGCCAGGAAATATGCACTGTTGTGCAGCCAAGAAAACAGAATCACAGCTGTGATAATGGGCTTTGAAATGCTTTCACTGTTTTACTTCTGCAACATATATCAGGGATCTGCAATTAACCTTGGAAACTTATTTGCACAAAAATACATCAGTAAAGTAAAAAACCTACATGCACATACTTATTGTATAGGTGCTGTTATGTGTTCTGCACATATTTACCCCCTTCCTCTGGGCCTCCCAATTGTTAGACCTATCACAAATACATATAAAATACTCAAGAGACTTAGTAATAGTGGTGAGTAATAGCTTTAGTGATGTTACCGGTTATTTTTAGACTTAGTGATGTCATTGAGGTCCCATTAACGGGGTCTGAAAAGATATTAGAAAACACTTCATTGACCATTACCAAAACCAGAAATGTCAACCTCCAGGGAACCTAAAGTATTTACTTGTGATTTTTTTTTCTACCACGCTTTCAAAATAAGGCCTATCACAGCTAGACCCACATCTTCACATGGAGAAGGGAGACGGGAGCTCCCTAAAACATGCAAGTCACTAGGGATACTCTGAATTCAGGATTTGGTTCGGGATTCAGTAAAGATTCGGCCATTTTTAGCAGGATTTAGATTTGTTCAAATCCACGCTCCTGGTCTGTCCTTATCCTAATTTGCATTTGCAAATTTGGATTCAGTTCAGTATTCAGCCAAATCTTTATCAAAGGATTCATGGTTTGGCCGAATCCAAAAATCGTATGCATGTATAACTTAATTTATAAAGCGCCACAAGGGTGCTTGCTTCTATTCTGTTCTATTCTATAGCATATATATGGTCATGGAGCTCCTGAAATGTTATAATCTGTTTTTTATAGGGGTGCCTCTACCACACTTTACACTCTGATTCTGATTGCTCTCAAATTCAAGTCTTCCAAACTCAAATTTTCGAGATTTTAAAACAAAGCTAAAGTTTGAATTAAAAAACACAAGAAATAAAAGTGGGTGAGTTTCCTTATTATTCAGTGACAGCTGTATTTTCAAAATTCAAGCTATTTTAAAATGTAAAACTAGAAATACAGAAATGTGAGTTTTCAGATCAGATTAGATGTTTAATAAATCTGCCTCTCTTTGCTGTTTAATATACCTTTTTACAGCAAGCTGCTGTACCAAATGTGCATTAAATGTGGCATTATTATAACAAATAATTACTTACTATATAAAAATATTGCATCATAACTATGGGGTACTGAAAGTTAATTTGTTGTCTGACATTTTAAATTCAGCAGCCAGTTAAATAGATTAAAATTGAAGGCATACCTCCATTTACGTATCTGAATACCAAAATTTGGCACAATCTAGGCCTTGACCCAGTCTCTCCCACCACAGCCAGGCTTAGTTATGCCTGACCACATTCCCCCTGGTCCACCTAAAACCCAAAAACTTTCTAGCAAGCCTGGTGTCCTGACACAATTGCTATTATTTGGCTATATGGGCTTGCTATGTTGTATTCACTTTTGCCTGCAGTCCATTTTAATGCTTACTACCGCACCACAAATAGAGAACATGCTGGAACTTTTAATATTTGTGGTGGTGTCTGGAAAGAGTGGAATTTTGGAAGATGGATACAGCCCCTACCATGGTATCTGTCCACTTGGCCACATCTAAGTCGGCCATACATGGCCGATCGGGAACAGTCTCCGATCAGCCCACAGGTTCAATGGACAAATGGCATAGCCACCTTTCTATTGTGACAATCATTTGAGCAATGTGCCAGGTAAACCTGGCTGGTAAAAATGATGCTTGATCCCAAAGAACATAAAAATATAGAAAAGTCAGTAATTTTTCAAGAAAAAGTGGCAACCCTACCACCTTAACATTGTATAACATAAACAACCTAATAGGGTGATTTACTTCAATGCTTTGACATTTGAGGGGTTACTGAATTTGTTTAAATCCTTGTGACACCCTACAGACTTTAAGCTTTTCTTAAACCACAATGTCCAGCAGCATCTCTGACAGACTTTTAGTCGAGGTAGACACCCAGAGGCACATTAATTAACATTCTAATATTCCACTAAAACCATGAATGCCTAGCCATTTATTAAAATGTCCAAATATAAAAAGCACAAACAAATTAAAATGCAGGACGAAATAAAAAAGAACACAAAAACCACATTTTTTTGGTGTTTTACATTTTCTAAAACCACCAATTAAATCAAGATTACAATTTGCTTTGTACAGTTCCCATTGACTTCTACAAGACCTCAGCAGCTTCTACATTTGTGGTTTTTACGCATAATAAACGTAGAGAAATTTGTGGAATTTTTATAAACAAAAAATTGAGTTTTACCGCCAAAAAAACCCAACAAAAATAAAACTGTTAATAAATGGTCTCCTAAGGGCCAGATTTATTAAAGTTCGAAATACGAGCACGATTTGCCAAAATTTGCATTAAATACAAAAATTTCTGATGTGTGTTAATTTTGCAAAAAGTTGCGCTGTGCTTGTACGAGAATATCGTTGTACGATCTGAAAGTTACGCAATTTTCGTATGCGAACGATTGTAAACAGCGCAAAAACCTTTCTGACTTTGAACCTTCAGTGCATGCTTTTGGAAGCCTCCCATAGGACTCATGGCACTCAGCAGATCCAACCTGGCCCAAGGAGTCACAATACCAAAAAAAATACGATTTTTTTTGTAACCTGACCTGTGGTACTTTAATGAATGTGACGTCACACGTACACACGGGCGCAACCTTATAAAAGGGCCTGTCGCCGCCGTACGAGGAGCAGAATAAGAAGCAGGAGCCACAGGACTAGCGCATCCCGCTGGCCTGGATAGTTTAATGAATGTTCTACATTTCCGTAATGCGGGACATTCATTGAACAATCCAGGACAGCGGGATGCGCTGTAAAAACCGGGACTGTCCCGCGAAAAGCGGGACAGTTGGGGGGTATGACTAATCCATGAATTTGAATCCCAAATTCCGGATTGGAAACGAAAATTCGCAAAATGCTTACGAAAAAATCGTATTAGTCACGATAATATCGTATTGGCGATCTGAAAGTCACAAAGTTTTCGTAGCGAACCATTGTAAACAGCGGTAAAGCCTTTCTGATTTTTTCGCGCAAGCATACGAAAAAGTTGTGCGGTGTACGAAAACGTGCGGCGTGCGAAAAAGTCGTGCGGACGCCCAGAAAATTCGTGCTTTTGTAAATGTGAGTTGCTGCCTGAACGTCTCAGTCAGATGTAAAGCAACGCAAATGAAGAAACACAGAGCAGCAGCTCGTATTATATTTATACGTGTTTACAAAAAACTGGCAAACATGCCCACCAATTAGAGATGTAGCGAACTGTTTGCCGGCAAACTAATTCGCATGAAAATCGGGTGTTCGCAAGTTCGCAAACTTTTAGCGATGTTCGCAATTTTTGGTTCGCCTTAGCTGGAGCCAAATTTTGACCTCTCACCCCAGAGCCAGCAGATACATGGCAGCCAATCAGGCAGCTCTCCCTCCTGGACCACCCTCGGACCACTCCCTTCCATATATAAACCGAAGCCCAGCAGCCATTTTACATTCTGCCTGTGTGTGCTTGATGAGTTAGCATAGGGAGAGAGCTGTGCAGGGATTTGAGGGACAGTTTAGGTAGCTATGCTGACTAGTAATCTACTTTCTACTGCTCTGTATGTAGCTGCTGGGGACAGCTGTCCTGCTGATCTCATCTGCTGTAACCCAATAGTCCTTGTAAAAGCAGTTTATTACACAAGTTTAGAAATGTAGTGTGATTTCTGCCCTTTACAGCACAAAACGCAACGCTGTGTCAACAAAGTATTTTTCAGAGAAATTTTTGCCCTTGATCCCCCTCCTGCATGCCACTGTCCAGGTCGTGGCACCCTTTAAATCAGTTTTCTGGCTAGAAATGGCTTTTCTAGGTTTTAAAGTTCGCCTTCCCCTTGAAGTCTATGGGGTTCGCAAAGTTCGCACTTTTTGGCAGAAGTTCGCAAACGGGTTCGCGAACTTTTTTTGTGAGGTTCGTTACATCTCTACCACCAATACTGTTGCAGTGAATAACGGGGATTTCCCTAATGAACTGTATGGGTACAAACTCTTTAACTGCGCTACTATAATGCTATGAATTAGCTACACCTCCTTTGCCCACAATGTCATACTCTGCTTTGTGTGATTGTCAATAAAGTTTTGCTTATTAGCGACGGCAGGCTTCGATACGTCATCATTTCGCGACCAATGTTCGCTTTGCCTTCTTCCTCTCAGTAAGGGAGCAGGAACATAAGGATGCCGAAGGTAGTGTCACGGTCTGTAGTTTGCTCAGATACCCGGGACCGAGAGGAGTACGATGATGGGGAGAAGCCGCTACACGTGTATTACTGTCTCTGCGGGCAGATGGTGTTGGTGCTTGGTGAGTGGCTCTCGGAGCATTGTGGGAGTTGTAGTTGCGAGACAGTTTTTTCTACTTGTTGGAAAACGTGATTTTTCAGTGTTTAATTCTGTGGAGCGATGATAGTCAGTGTTCCCCGAATTTATTTTCAAACATGACTGTCACGAACAGAGCGAATAGTAAGCAATGTCTAGGAAACAGTGCGAAGTGTATTATTGTATGTATTGTATATACTGAGTACAGAGTGACAATATCATTTGAATTTGAAAGAGAGTATTGTGGTTGTCTCAAGATTCTCAGGATACATTTTCTTATTTCTACCAATGAGGAAGCGTTGCTGCTTTTTTTTATTTTATTTTTTAAAATTTGACAATTTTTATTGTTTTTCAAAACCATACACAAGCAACAAAGTGATACCAGATTAGCCTATAACATGCTTGTCAATGTAATTGGTACCCTGAGGCCATACAACTTTATATTAACCGTAACTTACACTCTTTAAAGAGCAAGATTGGGGAATAGAAAGAAGGGGAAGGGAGGGGCATGAGAGAGAGTGAAAGAGAGAGAGGGGGAAAAAAAAAAAGACAGGGAATATAAGTGTTGCTACTTTTAAGGGATTTATAATGTCTGTATACCTCCCAACATGTGAAAAATTGAAAGAGGGACAAAAAAATATGGTGCATCTAATGCGCTATTTTTTAACCACACCCACTCATGTACCATATCTATTTTACAAAAACACACCCTTTTCCGTGGTTGAAATGGCAGGATCAGATGCAGAATTAGCACTAGCCTTTTTAGACCGGCACAGTGGCCACCATTATTATATGGGCAAGAGGGAGCAGCAGGACCATGGCACTTATAACTGACTGCCTGGGACTGCGGGATGACATACGTAAATTGGGAACGTCCTGTGAAAAAGTGGTACAATTGTGAAGTTGTGAAATGGTGGCTCAAGGGACTAGCTGTCAAAAAGCAATATTTACATATATGTATATAATAACTAAAATTCATTACTTTATCAATGCATAAAAATAAACGCAAACTTGAAATAACCATTTAACTTTAACATAACATTAACCCTAAAAGCGGTACAATTTGGAAGTACAGTATGCTCAACCAGGGTATAAAGAACAGAGCAGTGATCAAAGATCCAGCCCGGAATTCTACGCAGCAGCAGCCAGCACAACAGTACTTTCTCCCAGAGCACTAGAACCTCTCTTTTCCGGACTTTTGCAAGGTGCGCCAGAAGGAGCCAGGAAGACCTGAAGTCAATTGTTGCGTTACATCACTCTCATTTTGCAGATTTTCGGAAGGCAGACAGAAGGAGTCGGGAAGACCCGAAGACAAGTGGGAGAGTTAAAGGTGCCATGGGGCATTTAAGTAACTTTCTGGGACAGCAGGATGGACTAAAAGCGGGACAGTTGAGAAGTATGTGTCTGGGATATTTAACCATAAAACTGGTTTCAGAAATATTCCATACAATTAGAATTGCCTTGTGCCTGATCTTTTGGACTTAAATAATTTAAGATCCCTATATCCTTATATTTAATGTGTACCTTTGCAATATCTTAAAAATAAAGACACTAAGGCAGTGTTGGACTGGCCCACCAGGATACCAGGAAAACTTCCGGCTTTGTTTGGGATCATTGTGTTGCCGAAATCTCCACCATCGTTTCATATTCAGCATCCTGTTAGATGGCAGCAGATTCTTATCAAGAATGTGCTGGTACATTTCTCCATTCATCCTTCCTTTGATTATATGAAGTCTGCCAGTACCATATGCTGAAAAAAGCCCCACACCATGATGTTCCCACCTCCAAACTTCACTGTTGGCATGGTGTTTTTGGGGTGCTGTGTGGTGCCATTTCTCCTCCAATTTGTGTGCAATGACATTCAAAGAGTTCAATTTTGGTCTCATCTAACAAGACTTTATTATCCCAGAATTTCATTGGCTTGTCCAGTTGTTGTGCAGCACTTTAAACTAGCTTCAACATGCTTTTACTTCTGCAGTGGAGCGTGCATAGAGGCCATGTCGGTTGATTGCATTTAGATTTATTTTAAACAACTGTACCTGCTTACTCAAGGTCTTTCTGAAGCTCTCTGCGAGTGATCCTTGGAAAACTCTTCTGATTATTCTTTTGACTCCTCTGTCAGAAATCTTGTGAGGAGCACCTGGTCATGGCCGGTTTAGGGTGAAATGGTGTTCTTTCCTTGAACTTGAACTTAAACTTTCAGAAGCTTAGAAATACATCTGTAACCAACATCGTCAGTATGTTTCGCAACAATAAGGTTGCAAAGGTCTTGAGAGAGCTCTTTGCTTTTACCCATCATGAGATGCTCCTTCTGTGATACCTATTTATAGGCCATCAATTAGGCCTACTAAACCAGCTGATATTGGTTTAGTAGGCCTAATATAGGAATGTGGGATCTGAGCCATACAGCAGGAAGCTTCCTCATAGTCTTACAAACTGTGCATGTACACGGGTCTTGGTGCTGGAGCGTGGCATTTTGGGAATTCTGTTTACAGAGCTCAGCGATTTTTTTCCTATGCGGCTTCTGATCATCTAAACAGGTGAAATATGGGGAGATTTAAGGGCACTATTGAGAGAACTGAAGGTATGCCTGTAGTTTGAGATTAACACTTTATTAGCCTTTCCTTCTCGTTTAAAAAGGATAAGTAGTCACTGTTCATGTGGGCACAAGCTAGTGGTGTAATGAGGCGAGAATAGACCATGTGAACTTTGTGGTGAGGGGGGGGCTGCAGAGAGAAGGGGCACGGTAACAATCAATGGCTCCCCTGCAATGCATTTTATGTGCTCCACCTGAAAAATGAATTAAATTGGCCACACACAAAATGATAGAGGTATGTGAGTAGGGAAGGTGTTGGATCAACATTTTGCATCCTACAAGTGGGATGTATTTGCCTGTGGGAAGGCAACACTGCATGCTGCGTCTGCATCCGACAAGATCTGTTGTTGTGCCTGAAAGACTTTTTTGTTTAATTGAAATACATTGACTGTAAAATGTGGATGCATGAACAAAAGACGCCATCCGACTTTATCTGATCCAACTTACATTACAGCTGTGGATCCTACAAAATCCATGAAGTTTAGCCCTTAGATTCTGGTCTTAAAACTTAAAGGAACAGTAACTCCAAAAAATGAAAGAGCTTTAAAGTAATAAAAATATAATGCACTGTTGCCCTGCACTGGTAAAACTGGTGTGTTTGCTACAGTAACACTACTATAACTTATATAATAAGCTGCTGTGTAGCCATGGGGGCAGCCATTCAAGCTGGAAAAAAGGAGAAAAGGCACAGGTTACATAGCAGATAACAGATAAGTTCTGTAGAGTACAATAGTGTTGTATCTGTTATCTGCTATGTGCCTGTGCCTTTTCTCCTTTTATAGTAGACTTTCTGAAGTAAACACACAACTTACCAGTGCAGGGCAGCAGCACATTATATTTTAGTTACTTTTATACACTTTTATTTTTTGGTGTTACTGTTCCTTTAAACAAAGTTTCCCCCCGCGAATGCAAATTGAAGTGAATTTTGAACTATAGGAGTTCTGTTATCTGGAATGCTAATGAAATTGGATTTTCCAGTTAACAGAGGTCTTTTCAATTGGATTCCCATGCCTTAAAGGAACAGTAACACAAAAAAAATGAAAGAGCTTTAAAGTAATAAAAATATAATGCACTGTTGCCCTGCACTGGTAAAACTGGTGTGTTTGCTACAGTAACACTACTATAATTTATATAATAAGCTGCTGTGTAGCCATGGGGGCAGCCATTCAAGCTGGAAAAAAGGAGAAAAGGCACAGGTTACATAGCAGATAACATATAAGCTCTGTAGAATACAATAGTGTTTTATCTGTTATCTGCTATGTGCCTGTGCCTTTTCTCCTTTGAATGGCTGCCTCCATGGCTACATAGCAGCTTATTTATATAAATTATAGTAGACTTTCTGAAGTAAACACACAACTTTTACCAGTGCAGGGCAGCAGCACATTATATTTTAGTTACATTTATACACTTTTCATTTTTTGTTACTGTTCCTTTAAGACTGCTAAAAATCATTTAAACGTTATATAAACCCTGTAGGATTGTTTTTCTTTCAATATGGTTTCATTCAGCTTACTTACCATCACTTACAATGTACTGTTTTATTAGCACAGAGAAAAAGGAAATCAGTAAAAAAAACACGTTTTACTCTATAGAATTATACGGTGCTTTTTTGAAAATGACAATCCCATATTTCAGAGGTTCTGGATAACAGGTCATACACTTGTATTACCTCAGCAAAATTTTGAGCAATAGTATTGTCACTGTTTTAAGAATTAAAGTCTTGTGTTGTAGCTAGAGGCCTGCATTTCTGATTGGTTGGCAGTTGTTCAAATACAAGATACACATTTTCAGTATATATATTAATCTTAGAAATGGCCTATAAAGAGAGTTTTTATTTTGAAATAAAAAACAAAACTTCCCTGTATTTTGCAGATTTTCAGGAGGGTCCAGTCAGGGCAAATATCTATTTCATAAAATGATCTATGGACTAAGATGTCTGTGTTTAATAATTGTATTATTTCCCATTAAAAGCAGTACATGGTAGGCTCAGGAGTGTTGTGCTTTAAAATGATGCAGTGTGTGAGAACTTGTGAGGCATATTGCAGTCTGTCTTGGTACTAAAGTGCAGGGTCCATTTCTGACCATTAGTGGGTGGCAGCCACATGCTGCATTATGAAGCAGAGAGATCATTTCCCATTATCAGAAAGACAGTAATCCAGTCCTGGCATTTTAAGTGCTTATTCTACTATGCACCAAGTGTTAACATGAAATAAGGTCTTAAAATGCCATGTACTGTAACTGGATCATTATCTCTCTGATGATATGGGGTTGTTTGATGTCTCTGTATTCATTGGATTTAAGTGTGCCTTGATATAATGCTTGCAAGCGCAATATTGCTTTCACTGCTCAGTTTCTTTATTCCATGGTCTTGAAAGAGTCCGTTTAGAAATTGCCAGTTGCTTTATTCAAGGACACTTTTAGGTCACTGTGCCCACACTGACCATTAGCTAAGTATCTGTAGATATTAACCTGGCAGCAAAGCCTGGCTTTATCAACCCTGTACAGCTACATATAGCATCCCTAGGCGGGGGGCATAAAGGCACAAAAGCTGCATGGTACAGGAGGCAGACGCATTTCTTTTTATGGATGAATAACCCACCAGGTTCTTAAGGAATTTATCAAATCATATAAATGACTCTACTCATTCAACTCACTTATTAGAGGTTATTTGTCTTAACTCTAAAACCAATCATCTTTTGTCCAGAAGAGGGAGATTTAGGGATATGCAGGACTTTATAGACCTTTCAAGCTCCCCAAATGGTATCTCCTGCTATGGTTATTAGAGTGTTATATTCACTTTCAAATGCTGCACTATAAAATAATGTGTTCTTGGTCTCCAATTGTTTATGCTATTTGTCTCAGACTGGAAAATAGTAAGCAGGAAGCTCACATAACCTTCTAACGGATTATGGCCTGCTGAGGGATATCTACTAAACACATATGGCTTCATTTCTGATCTCTTATGCTCTTTGGCAAGTGCAGAGAGGGGTATATTTAACTTTCTGATTGTAAGTTTAGTGCTACAAATAGCTTTTATATCAAAGCAAGAATGATAATTGCCTGAAGGCCTGTCATGGTGGTTTAGAGGCAGTTTATTTTGAGCTATAGCAGGATGGTTAAAATAGGGCTCATTTACCATGGAACAAATGCATTTACCATGGTACAGGGGCAATTAATGGAGCGCCGGGGGCCCAAAATTGCACAACTTTGGGCCCACATATTATATAGGACACTTGCTTAGATGACCAATAAAGGTGCACGATGCACCACTATTCATTGTCCCAGACTTCAAATCCAGTGCGGAGTGCAGCTACAAAAGGTGCTAGGGTGCTCTGTACTAGGGATGAAAGTATATCCCCTTATGGAGCATCTGCCTATATACATACCTGCCCTTTTTCATGTGTGTCTGCCTTTTTATTTTTATCATGTAAATACATGATTTTTAATTGCAAGAAAAAACAAACTGTGACACATTCTCAGCAAGGAATTGTCTTGCTGGCAACTGGTTATCTGTAAACCAGCTATTCAATAATTTTATAGGTAGTAAGATCCAGGTAGGGTACAGGCACATTTACCTGCAGCTCTGGGTCCTGTCTGGATAGGTATTGCGCTTTCCATTCATAAATTTAACTTTACCACTCCCTTCTTCTGACATCTCTGTGTCACCCTTTGGTGTATTGTACAGTCAATAGTTTTATTGGTCTGTTATGGACAACCTGCTGTCTTTAGCTACTTTGCTGTTCATTTTAGAGGCATCATTACTATTATTATGAAGTAGGTCCACCAGCTTACAACTCTTGCCAGGCTCTCTGTGTTTGCTTGTTTGCAAAGTGTTTAATAGTGAATGACTTAAGGGAGGGTATTTTAAGTAATGTATCAGTGTTTGCAGATGACCAAAAGCTATGATAAGATGTATACATATAAGGGGGCCATATAATAATCTCTCCAATGTCTCTAAACTTTATTTACCAGTAGGCCCTTCCAGCAGACACAAGGGCATCCATTCCATTTAAAAGAAAGGAGTTTCCATCTAAATATTTGGAAAGGGTTTTTTTACAGTGACAGGCTGAGCTGTGGAATTCTCTCCCTGAATCAGTTGTACTGGGAGATACATTAGATAGCTTCAAGAAGGGGTTGACATACTTATTAGCAAATGATGAAGTAATTTTACTGTTTACATTTACATCACTTCACCATTTATACTGTAGGTTCTATTTTTATTAATGCAGGTCTTGCTACCTTCCCACTGTTCTGCTGATAGACTGATGGGGATGCATGGAGGGCGGTAATATCACTCCAACTCGCAGTTCAGCAGTAAAAAGAGAATGAATTTTTAAAGCAAGTCACATGGCTGAGGGCACCTGAGAAACTAAGAATATGTCTAGCCCCATGTCAATTTTTAAAATTACATTTAAAAAAAAGTTTGAAATTAATTTCAGTGCTGAATTCTGTAGGAGCAGTGCTGTTAACTGATGAATTAAAAAAAAAAAAAAAAAAAAACACGTTTTCCCATGACAGTATCCCTTAATGTGCCCTTTTTCAACCTAATCATTATGTATTAGTGGGTCCGCAAAACAGTTGTTGTAAAATGTGGAAGAATTTAAAATCAGGGGATGTAAAATTGAGGTTTCACTTTAACACCAATTACTGCTAATGTTCTTACAATAGTTCTTTGGGTTTTATATAATCTCATCGTACAGTTCTGTTGGCCATTCTGATGTTCACTGAGTTAGGAATGAGAAACATGCTTCTAAGTAAGAAAAATACAGTGTTTACGTTGAGCTGAAGGGTGCAGCTATAGAGCTGTGTCATTTCTTTGTAATCATTCTTAATTTATTAAATAAAATGCTCACATTTCTACTTGGCCATCTGTTTTATCTCTGTCTCTCCCTTCTTTTTTATCTGTTACACAGTGTGTTCTGGAAATCTCCAAGTATATATCTGTGGGGTTATATTTATGAATTAATTTTAGAGTCTAACCGAATAACTCACAAAGATCAATATTCATTTAAAATACAAACCTCTCATATTACAGCATGAATTTTCTGCTACGCATTAAATTAGTTTTAAGATGTCTGTACTTGTTTAGTTTGGGTGATTTTAATCATACTGCTTGACTTTCTGGCCATATTTCTAACCTTCATGTCTTGAAAGACCACACCATGATCCTATTTATTACAATCAGACTGTGAAAACAAACTTTCATCTGCTGATTTGCTTGTTCATGTTGAACACATGGAGCACTGCAAACACGCAATATCCAACCTTTCAGACTGTAGGCCCATTGCTCAGAAAAATGACAGGTTGGCTTATGTATGGCCATGTTTGGTGTAGCATGCAAGCAAGTGCTTCCTTCTGTTCCTACAGAGCAGTTAAGGGAAAGTTCAAATAAAATGTGCTTCACTGAGTCAAGTGCCCTATTTAATGGATATAAAACTCAGCTTTCTCTCAGTAGAGGGGTATCTAGGAAAGTAAATAGACTGGTTCGCTCTTGCAGTCTGGGAACTTGTGCTTTAGGGTAAAGACACACAGAGCTACTAGTAGCAGCTACTTGTCATGGCTACTGGAATATGGAGTGCTGATCATTTACTGAGGCAAATTTCAGTATTTTCTGGCGTTTAGTAGCCGTTACAAGTAGCTGCTACGAAGTAGTTCTATTTGTCTTTACCCTTAGGTGAAATCTAGTGTAAGCGCTTCTGCACCTGTGCACTGTCTTCTGTTAGCCGCATCAGTCAACCCGGTTGCTATGCAGAGGAAAGATAAGAGATCACACATGCAGTAGCTCGTAATGGCGCTCTAGGAAACTGCTTTGCCCTCTCTTACCACTGCTAATCTCTGCATCCACGCTTATAAGCATCTCGTTTACTTAATAAAGGATGCCTTTTTTAAAAATGTATTATATTGGGTAAAGATCTTATTTTTCAAAGCCCTACCACTCTAGTAAGGCTTTGCAAAAAGTGAACTTCCCCTTGAAGTAGGGCACTTACTGTAGAACATGAATGTGTAACCATGCAGCCCTGCTGTTCATTCAGAAGGCTCAATGATTGTATTTTTTAATTTGTTATGACGAACATGCCTTGTCATATAGTTGATGTGTATATTTTGATGCAGGTTAGGTTTCTCAACCAATATTGCCATATGTTCATCATACTCAAAGTACCTTTTGCCTTTAGTTTAGCAGCACGGTTTTGTTAATAAGCTTTTATGCAGCTAGCCTATCATATTTCCTTTTCCAAGAAGCCAATATATTTTAATATCAGATTTGAATAGTAGGTCTCACATTTAGGGAGGAGCAATAGGAACACATTTTTCAAATAGCTAGCATATTGTGAATAAAAAAAGTGCTAGTAACCTGCGGTGGGTAAGGTGTCATGAACGTATTCAAAAACCTCTCCCCTGCATTTCTTGACAACCAGTGGTCAGACTAGAGACTTGACATCTGGAAAATCCCAGCCAACAGACAAAAATCAATACCAGCTGCCAGAACGTGAATGAAAGAACTGATACACCAGGAGTTACATATATTTTTTTGTAGTAGAAAGGTCTGGATTGATTTCATCCATATGTTATTCATGTCTATGATAAGATTATGTAGTTCAGTCTATATGCATTGGAGCTACCTTTGCCCAGGGTCACCTCATAACAGGTCTGCATATATATATGGTTAGTAGTATTTTGTCCAGCTTCTCATTCTGGTAAGGCTTTCCACTAGATGTTGGAAACAATCTTACCTTATTTTTTGTGCTGTGTGTGCAGAGAAGTAGGTTGGTCATAACAAGGACAAAATTATTTTATGTTTTTTGTACAGTTGTTTTTGCTCACCGCAGTATGCTTTGTGCACTGGATCAACCCCTTGGATGTTGCTATCAGTGCCCCAAAACGAAGTATTTACTTTTGAATTCCTGACTTGGTGACAAGTTTTGGTTGAATAAAACAAGATTTACTACCAAATAAAACCCCCTGTAAGCTGAAAGTGTGCATAGAGGCTGCCTAATAGCCAATCTTAGCCTTTATTTGGCACCTCCATGAACTTTTATGATCCTTCTGTTGCTCTCCAAGTCTTTGTAGACTTGATAGGTTCACAAGTAAAAAAGGTTGGGGACCCCTGGCCTAGAGGAAACATTCGTAGAGATGCTGTTGAGGGTATTTGTTTCTATTCTGCCCTGAGAGTATTAGTGAGGTTGAGTGCTTATTTTAGGCAGTTAGGCATGACTAGCAGTCAGCTTTCTAGTTTGTCTTATCTAGATTAAAGCCAGTCAAGTTGTTCCTTTCCCATCTCAGCAAACCAATGCAGATCGCCATGCACAAGGACATTATTGTACTGAACTGTTGCCACAAAGTAGGAAGCACAGTATTATTAACAATGTAATTGCATGCTTTAGCAGTTAGATTTGCTATCACTGGCATCAGGGACTCCAGACCAAACAATAACAAATAACTCTAACCACCTTAACTAAACATGACAAAATGACATTCCAGTGGTGGTGACCATTGCACCGCAGCATCCAACATTTGTGATTCGTGATGTAAGATTGTGAGTGGATAATTGCTTATGGAAACCTATGTTGTTTAGCTCAGAAATAGGTGTTGTGCAGGACATTGTTTCCAGAGAGACCAAGCAATCTACTAGGATCCCAAAGCCAGATAGTCCAGACACTTCTTCCAAGTGTCACGTCTACTCAATATACAACAGGAAGCTAGACCAAGCAGAAAATTACTGCTAAAATGCTTTTATTCAGGCACTGACTCATGAATAAAAGCGCTCTTGCCATTATTTTCTGCTTGGTCCACTTTTGTATTGTCCTACATTGTTTCCAGCTTGGAACTCCTCAGGGAGCAGTCCAGTTGAACAAAAGCATTGTTTGACACGCGTTTTAGCACCTCAGCTGCCCCTTTCTGTGAGTTTAGTGCGTTGTGACTGAACTGTAGTTGCTCCTAGATGTTTCCACTTCACAATTGATTAATTTAAAATGTATTGGGGTGCGCTCGTTCATATTTCAACATTTTTAACATCCTTTTTTTTCTGTTTTTATTTTGTTATGCAACAAGAAGACAGGTTGGTGAATACATGCAGGACCAAAACCAGAAAATCGTTGTTTATATTTCAAGGCTTTTCTAATATCAGCAAGTATTTGAGTGTTTGGCCCTGCTTATTTGTGCTTCTAGATAATTAATGACAGATTTATATTTTACTTATAAATCCCTGCGATCACTATAAACCAGTGTGATAATTTTATATTATACTCTGCATTCTTTTGCTAAGAAAAATTTGTACCCTTTCAGCTGGCCACATAAAATGATCCAGCTTCATTCCAGCTTGGTTTAGCCACTTAGGATGCAGATAACGTCCTATTGGTTAAGAAATTATTTTATATAAACGACCCCAGCAGATTCAGTTGCGCGTTATGACCAAATGAAGTCTTCTGAACTTCTCTCAGCTGTTTGGGAGCAGGACTGTGAGGATGTAATTGGATTTGGGTTCCACGGTTTAGCTAGAAACCACTTCATGCTGCTCTGCTGTAATTATTTAATTTGTGTGCAAGCTCCGAGGGGAGGCGATAAGAGTATGCTTTTTTAAAATTTAGTTTTTATTCAAAGACCTGCTGCGACTAATTACTTTATAAAATAAGATAACCCTTTTACTGCTGGACAGAAATGTCCCGGTGTTTTCTGCACCAATTCCTTCTGTCGGAAAAGTTCATTTAACATCTGAAGCCAATAATCTGTTAAAGCGGCTTTTATGAAGCTGCGTTTAGGAAATCAATACCTCTCTGTAAAACTTCCCAACAGAGGTCATTTGTGCATCGTGGGTCCCGACTGCTCAGGGAAATGACATGGAGATGTGTTTTAGTTTGAAATTTGGTGGAGAAAGAACTGTGTAGGCGGGCCCATTGGGACTTCCATTTTCTGTTTTCTCTCTGAAACACTGACAAGGTTAGTTGAAAAGAATGTTAGAAAGGTAAAACCATTTGTATGTGAAAAGAAAATCCCATTTTATCCATTTTATGTGTGGACAAAGTAAAAGTACATCAATTCAAAATGAAGCTTAAGTGATTTGATTGTGACTTCTTGTGTAGATAGGAGAATTTCCATAAATTATAGCAGATTTTTTCTCAGCAGTAATTATGTTTTTCAGTTAATGTAATAAAAGGGTGGTTTTATTATATTATATATATATATATATATATATATATATATATTTATATATTTATATATTCATTTTGGATTGCTTCTTTATTGTCAAAGGGCAAACCTGCAGTGTACAGTAAATTGTGCTTCTGTTGTGGTGTTCTGTTTGGTTCTCTAAAGTTATATTATTAGATTACCAGTCTAAACCCCCTCCCTACACCTTTTGTTGTGACTATTGCATTAGCAGAAGTCCATTATGCAGGTGGTTTATCTGTGCTTTGGTAATCTAGATATCTAATTGCAAGAACCAAACATGGAGTAGCTTCAGTTTCACTGTTTGCCAGTTAGCTCAAGAACAATACATTTTCCATGAATAACCCAAACCATATTTATTGTACTTTTGTTAAATAAAGGGATTTATTGTCTCTATAGACTGTGGACTGCTAATTTGTTACTAGCTTATTCTCGCAAACTGTGACTGGGCAGAACTGGGAAGTGTGGCAGGAAGTACTTAAAGTGGCTGTGCTTTTTTTTTTTTTTTTAAGAAATAGCTAAACCCATTGATACTTTTTCTCTATTGTATTAATAAAGAAATATGTTCCACAGAAAACTACCTTTTAGACAGTTTGTTCACCTTAAAATGAACTTTTAGTATGTCTAAGACAATAAGCCACCGATTTCCGCTTTTAATCTTTTCTTTTACATTATTTTCATTTTGTGTTCTGCAACTCTTTGAATTTTAAATATTTTCTGGTTGCTAGGAAGCAGTTTTGAAATTAAAATGGAGGATGCATAGTAAATTGCATGACAAAAATAACAGGGGGTCTGTAACCTCCAACAACCAGACATTATATGTCACTTGCCTGTCATGATATAAAAGCAAAAAAAAATATTTTTTTCTTTGTGTTTTTCAGACTGCCAGCTGGAGAAACTTCCCATGAGGCCAAGGGATAAAGCAAGAGTCATAGATGCAGCGAAGCATGCTCATAAGTTCTGCAATACCGAGGAGGAGGAGCCTGTGTATCTGCGCAGGTAGAACCCTTAGCTATCTGCTTGCTGCACTTATTTAACTTTCTGCATCACTACTGACGCTTTATATTTTTACATGCCTGTTATATTATAATGCAATTGTCATTGGAGCACCAGTGTGGGTTTCTTCTGGGTGTTCCAGTTTCCTGCTGCACTTCAAATTCATACAGGCAGGTTAATTGGCTTCTTATGGTATTGACCCTGGTGTGTGAACACAAGAGGGACCTTGGATAGTAAATGCCACTATGGCTGTGTATAATGATTAATGTCTGTAAATGCTTAAGTGTAACAGCACATTGGAAATAGTGCTATATAAATAAGGGAGATCACACTAATAATGATAAACCCACCTTGAAAATATTGTCGCAGATACTTGATTGAGAACTACCGGAATGCACAGAACTACATAGGCCTATGATTAAGTGCGTATGCACACTATACGCGTCAGGCACTTTGATTGTAAATGGAGAAATAAAAACCATGTTTTAGCAGACTCAGCTCATCCAGTGTGCTTGAAGTTCCTTTAGTGGTTTATGATTCTTTCACCCTTCAGCTGCGGGTTCGGGGCTTTGAGCACCCGGACCACTTTTGGACCCTGGTGAGCTATTTGGACTTCATTTGATGTACTGACTTTCTTTAGATGCTATGGGGTTGAATATTCTGAGATAGGTTCGGGGTTTATACACTCTATAGAGTCGTTTATAACCTCTAAGAGTCGCTGGTATGCTTTGCATTACTATTCTAACTTAAATCCCATAGCTTGCTTATTTATTTATTCATTCATTCATTCATTCATTTATTGTTTGTTTTGTTATAAGGCATTTTTCAATTGTTAATCTGACCTTACACTAATAGATCAACTTATTTGGTGACCTTGCCAAAGGAAGAAATCTTTGCCTCATTTGGCCACCCACATGCTTTACCAAATCAGTCTGATCTTTTGTCCTACATGCCAATGATTGGATACTAATTAAGTCCTATGTAAATGAGTGAAAAGAGTGCCAGCTCGGTCCTCAACAAGATTTTATAACCTGCCTGATAGATATCTGGCTGAGAATTTCATTTAACCTCTCGAATGCACAAATTCCAATTTGAATAAATATGCCTCCCCATCTTTTGAGCTGGAATAGTGAAGAGGTGCAATGGAGCCAACTAAATTGGTTTGTTTGTGTCCAGTTGCACAATTTCTCTTATCTGTCCTTTATTGATGGGAGTCTGGTTGCTCATAGAGAGGTGATCAAACTGTTTTGTTTAGAACAATAGGAAAACTTTTTTTCTTTAATTATTATTTTAACACAGGGATTGATATCCTGTTGCTTTAGGATCTATAAAACTACATTATCCCCTTCTCTGTTGGATTAGGGCTTATGCTGTTAGAACGGATTAAGCGAATTTTCATCTGATTGTGCTCTAGAAGATTGCCTTTTCCTGGTAAATAGTAACTGTTAACTAGTTGGCTAAGGTAAAGCCATTTATCTATTTATTTTAGTCTTGTCACTGTTATTTTGTTCCCCCTCTGGCTTTTCTGACTTACTTCCCACTGCTATGGTACAGAGCCTTTGCTTCTGTTATGCACCAGGGATGCATTTGAGTGAGCAGTGTGCTAATTCATATTAGTCGCAGTAGGGGATATAATTAAGATGCTTTACCTTGGTGATGCATGGCATTCCGTCACTCATTTATCATCTGATTGGCCTTGATTGCTGTAGCCAATTTCTTCTATGCTTCTTTCATTTTCTAATCAACTGAAGTCTGCACCTTAAAGGAGATCTCTGTAGCAGTCATGTAAGCAATGAAAAGGGAGTTTGTATTGTATATTTACAATAAAGGTCCAACAGTGGATTTGCATTGTTTGGCTTGTACAAGTTTAACCACATTGGAATTTAGACATTTTTAATGTAATATGTAAAATAAAGATGAATACTAAAATGATACTAAAATTACTTTTTTTTTTCCTTTTTAGGCCAGATGGCATTGAGCGACAATACAGGAAAAAGTGCAGCAAGTAAGTAGCATTCAGCCACCTGGATTTTCAGGCTCAAAATCTAATAACCCATAGCAACCAAACTGCTTGTTTTTAAACAGCTGACTTGTAAATGGTACCTGGTGATTGGTTTACTAGACCAGTAGCAAACGTTTCACCTCTTTGCCTTACTAATAAACCTTTAATTACATAAATAGCACGCACCCATTCCACAGTACACTGTCATGTAAGGGCTTTGATGTTATTGCTATTACTTTGACAATTTTATTTTTGAACCTTAAATGCTGTGTTTGCCATGTAACAAGAAGAATGTGGGCCTATTATATATGGAGCTGAGAACAGCAGAAAATGCATTCATATACCCTTTTACTGATAATTGGGCTTTGGTGTTACACAGCATCACATGACACCCTTGGCTTCAGAAGTAGTCCAGCTTTATCTCACCATAGCGGTGTCTTTTGTTAAAGATTTTCATGGGAGGCTATATAAACCCAGATTAATATCCTATTATGCATACAAAATATGATTCCATTTTTAGAATGCCTTTCACCGTATTTAGTGATGTTCAATAAAATGGGCTTAGGTCATTCTCTAGACCATATTCTTTATCTGCATATGTTTTAACAGGGATGGCGTTTGTCATACTACCTGCTCTGCTGGGCTGAAAGGAAAGTAATTTACAATAAGTGCAGACACTCCGTATCATTTGCTATAACACATCACTAACAGAGATCCATGGCAGCTCCACTTTTAGTTTTCATGCCTTGAAATTTATATCCTAAATGCAAGAACTGCTGAGGCTATATTCAGCAACACCGTAAGCACAATCTATTTACCACCACTGCCTGTGCTGTTCCTCAATAGTCTATGTAGAGTGTATCAGTAAAGCAGTTAAAGAAAATATTTTGAAGAAAACTAGATGAAAAAAACACCATGCTTGCTCTGCAAATACTACACAAGTGTTTGTAACTTTTATAATCATGTGTAATTAGCTAATGTCTCCTTCATTTAAAAATACCTACCTTTCCTTCAATAGGAGCTCCTTTAAAGTAGGCTTTCAGAATTATAATTGCCAATTAACTTACTGAAGGATATTTTATTTATAGTTTTATTGGTGGCTACTGATCACAGCCATTAGACTTTTGTGTGCCTTTAATGAAATATTTACCTAACATGCATTTGCTACAGGTATGGGATCAGTTTTCTGGAAACTTGTTATCCAGAAAGCTCCAAATTACAGGAAGGTCATCTCTCATACACTCAAAAATCCAAATTGTTAAAACATTTTTCCTTTGTAACAAAACAACACCTTGCACTTGATCCTAACTAAGATATAATTAATCCTTATTGATGGCAACACAATCCTTCTGGGTTTATTTAATGTTAATTTATTTTTTTAGTAGAATGGAGGTATGAATTGCAGAAAGATACCTTATCTGGAAGTCCCCAGGTCCAAGGCAGTCTGGTTAATGGGACCCATTCCTGTACCTTTGCCAAAGATGAAGAAACATGGCTGCCTTGTCGTGACTTTATTAAGCAGGATGTGTATTTTCCGCTGTAAGGAAATCATACTTCTAGAAGGGAGATTATTAAATTTTCTTGTAGGGCTGCAGAATATAGTGTTTGTGGTTTAACACAAACACCAGTAGATAAAAGCTAGAAGTGTGGGGATTAGTCCTGACCTTCAGTTATAATGCTTCCAGTATCGCATAAAGTGAGGGCTTTGTGTCTCACCACTAAAATACCCTTCGGATAAAATACTTTTCTTCAATGAAGGACTCACTTTGTCGGAAGTTTTGTGCTTTCCACTTCTGTTACTTCAAGCCATTCTTGATATCGGAGCAGCACCACATTTATATGTATCTTTAGTTCTATGTTACCACAAGCTATGCAGCGCTTTAAACCGCTTTACCATCTCTCTGAGTATTACAAAGCGTGCCATAAATAATTCATAGGAATGGAAAAAGGCAAATGTAATAACTGTGCATCAGTACAACTGTAACACTGATTTCTAAAACCATCTGAAATAAAAAGACATACATAGTTCAAGTATGTCCAGCCTGTGGCCATCCAGCTGTCCAGCTGCAACTCCCAGTATGCCAAGATGCTGAAGACAGCTCTCTTATTCTGGATGACAGAGTTGTTTTCTTTGCCTTGTGATGAACCACTATAAATTCTGATACTAAACTACTTGTTGTCATTGGCTGCTTGGTCTTTCACTCTATGATATCACTCAGCAAAGTGTTTGCTCACAAATTCCTGCACTTGCTTTCCCCAATATTACAAGCTAGACACTAACAGGATAAGAGGAAAGAGTTGTTTTACAGACATAAGTGAAGAAAAAGTATTTTAGCTTTTATTTTCCTTGCAAATAGCACGAAAACTATAACAAAAAAAAGCTCATTTACTAATGGGGACATATACCCTGTCACCAAACTTAATGTAATATTGCTCAGTGCACTTCTCAATTGTTTTGTAATGTACAGTTTTGTTTTTTTAAAAAAATTGCATTTTGTTTTTACCGGGTAGAAGAGAAGAAAATAATGAACTTAATTTCAAAAGTTCAAAACTTGCAGAAGAGCAAATTTACGTGGTTCTAAGTAGGGAATATGTCCCCTTCAACCTGGACATACATGCAAAGTTACCCTTTAAAGGAACAGTAACACTAAAAAATGAAAGAGCTTTAAAGTAATAAATATATAATGCACTGTTGCCCTGCACTGGTAAAACTGGTGTGTTTGCTACAGTAACACTACTATAGTTTATATAATAAGCTGCTGTGTAGCCACGGGGGCAGCCATTCAAGCTGGAAAAAAGGAGAAAAGGCACAGGTTACATAGCAGATAACATATAAGTTCTGTAGAGTACAATAGTGTTTTATCTGTTATCTGCTATGTGCCTGTGCCTTTTCTCCTTTGAATGGCTGCGTCCATGGCTACATAGCAGCTTATTTATATAAATTATAGTAGACTTTCTGAAGTAAACACACAACTTTTACCAGTGCAGGGCAGCAGCACATTAAATTTTAGTTACTTTTATACACTTTCATTTTTTGGTGTTACTGTTCCTTTAACTAAGCAATCACTTCTTTGTTTATGCCCTTTGATATGGCCTCTAATTACATTGCCCTGAGTGGTCTGTGCTATGTTATTGGTTACAGGCCGCTTATAATATGAGTGTATTTGTGCAAAGGAGAGGTGGTCAATTTGACCCCATACATAGGCTAGTGGTGTAGATATATTTTTAGTATCAGTAGCACCCTTTAGGCTAATGGCAAGTGTTTTTTTTTTCTGCTACTGCCATTGGGCAAATTTAAAAGACTGTCTTGGTATCAGACGCACGTCTGCTCTGCACCTGCTGTGTTTTCTATACATTAATATGGAAAGCAGTAACAGGTTGATGGGTTTTGACTGCCTTTTTTTACTGCTGGATGGCAGCAGCAGTCAAAACATTATAAAGCTCATTTATAAGTATTGGGGAAAAATGCATACAGCTTGTGCCTGTTTTTTTGCACCCTACACAGAATGTACATTGTGATCTGCACTCATAGATGGATTTTCAGTAAGGTTAAGGGAGGCTAAGCCTCCCCAAATCTTCTTGTCACCTTAAAAAAAGCTCAGATCTGAAGTAATCAGCTGTGCTCTGATTGGATCTTTCTTCTTGAGACTTCTCCAGTCAGAGCACAGCTCTTTTGACAGACAGTAAACTTGACCAATCAAGACACAGATGTAGACAGGGCTGGGGAGATATTTCAAACTGAAGGCAGTGCGGAAATGAAGACCGATGAGAGAAATCTGCAGGCTGTAACTTTACTTACGAACCTTACAGTGGCTTGCAAAAGTATTCGGCCCCCTTGAACTTTTCCACATTTTGTCACATTACAGCCACAAACATGAATCAATTTTATTGGAATTCCACGTGAAAGACCAATACAAAGTGGTGTACACGTGAGAAGTGGAACGAAAATCATACATGATTCCAAACATTTTTTACAAATAAATAACTGCAAAGTGGGGTGTGCGTAATTATTCAGCCCCCTTTGGTCTGAGTGCAGTCAGTTGCCCATAGACATTGCCTGATGAGTGCTAATGACTAAATAGAGTGCACCTGTGTGTAATCTAATGTCAGTACAAATACAGCTGCTCTCTGACGGCCTCAGAGGTTGTCTAAGAGAATATTGGGAACACCATGAACACACCAGACAGGTCAGGGATAAAGTTATTGAGAAATTTAAAGCAGGCTTAGGCTACAAAAAGATTTCCAAAGCCTTGAACATCCCACGGAGCACTGTTCAAGCGATCATTCAGAAATGGAAGGAGTGTTGCACAACTGTAAACCTACCAAGACAAGGCCGTCCACCTAAACTCACAGGCCAAACAAGGAGAGCGCTGATCAGAAATGCAGCCAAGAGGCCCATGGTGACTCTGGGGGAGCTGCAGAGATCTACAGCTCAGGTGGGGGAATCTGTCCATAGGACAACTATTAGTTGTGCACTGCACAAAGTTGGCCTTTATGGAAGAGTGGCAAGAAGAAAGCCATTGTTAACAAAAAACCATAAGAAGTCCCGTTTGCAGTTTGCCACAAGCCATGTGGGGGACACAGCAAACGTGGAAGAAGGTGCTCTGGTCAGATGAGACCAAAATGGAACTTTTTGGCCAAAATGCAAAACGCTATGTGTGGCGGAAAACTAACACTGCACATCACTCTGAACACACCATCCCCACTGTCAAATATGGTGGTGGCAGCATCATGCTCTGGGGGTGCTTCTCTTCAGCAGGGACAGGGAAGCTGGTCAGAGTTGATGGGAAGATGGATGGAGCCAAATACAAGGCAATCTTGGAAGAAAACCTCTTGGAGTCTGCAAAAGACTTGAGACTGGGGCGGAGGTTCACCTTCCAGCAGGACAACAACCCTAAACATAAAGCCAGGGCAACAATGGAATGGTTTAAAACAAAACATATCCATGTGTTAGAATGGCCCAGTCACAGTCCAGATCTAAATTCAATCGAGAATCTGTGGCAAGATCTGAAAACTGCTGTTCACAAACGCTGTCCATCTAATCTGACTGAGCTGGAGCTGTTTTGCAAAGAAGAATGGGCAAGGATTTCGGTCTCTTGATGTGCAAAGCTGGTAGAGACATACCCTAAAAGACTGGCAGCTGTAATTGCAGCAAAAGGTGGTTCTACAAAGTATTGACTCAGGGGGCTGAATAATTACGCACACCCCACTTTGCAGTTATTTATTTGTAAAAAATGTTTGGAATCATGTATGATTTTCATTCCACTTCTCACGTGTACACCACTTTGTATTGGTCTTTCACGTGGAATTCCAATAAAATTGATTCATGTTTGTGGCTGTAATGTGACAAAATGTGGAAAAGTTCAAGGGGGCCGAATACTTTTGCAAGCCACTGTACATACTCCCACAGGTACTATACTGTATCATCCCACTCCCACAGGTACTATACTGTATCATCCCACTCCTACAGGTACTATACTATATATGTATACTGTATTATACTCCCACAGGTACTATACTGTATCATCATCCTACTTCCACAGGTACTATACTATATATGTTCTAAAGGCTGAACCACAAGCTGAAATTAGTTTTTTGTTACCTGGCATCTATAATATCCCTATCCCTTGCTCCAGTCCTAAATGATCTCTTTCCCCCTGAAAAAGACTTATGTGGATAAAAGACTTATAAAAGACTTATGTGGATAAAAACTAAGGGGAAGAAAATGATACCCCTTAGTGCTCTAGCACTTGTATGGGGTTTGATAAATGTATCCCTTATATCTGCTAGTAGCCTTAAGGCCATAAAAAGATGGAACTTTGCCAAGCTCTGGAAAATGTCCAAGGTATGGCAGTTGCCATTAATATGTTGTGGTAGAATGGCCCAACAAATGAGAGAAAAGGTGAGTTTTCCCTTCAAGTTCTCTTTAGTGGGAGATGCAATCTTTAGGGGAGAGGTTGATAAACAGAGAAGGTTTGCTCTGTTTAAAAAGTTGTGCTGTCTGGCCCTGAAAGCTATAGGGTTCTGGAAGAAACAAACGGATCAGGTGATCCATTCCAGTAGTCCAGCTCACCTATTGGAGCTTACTTTCCACAGGAAGGCTGTCCTGTGGAAAGGTATTTAATGGTAGAGAAAGGTGTGAGACGGTCTCTCAGAGCAGGGCACAGAGCAGGAAGGACACCTCTCTGTGTTAGGACTCCCAGAGGGGCTGGGGGTGCTGCCTGCCACTGCCAGAAGCAGAGGGAGCCCAGAATTGAGAAAGCTGCCAAGAGACTGAGGATCTACGGGGGTTAAAAGGAAAGCCAGGAGGCTGAGCTAATTCCCCAGAAGTGTTGTGAGTACAGGGGTGACCCCAACATTTGTGTTTTCCCACTGGTAGTCCACAAAGGGCCCAGGTTAGTGAGGGAACTAATCTAATGTGTGAAGGTAGCGCCCAGAGGGCAGGATTTATTTTTATGATTTGTTTTGTATGCTGCAATGGGCACCCCTGTGTAAATAAACTGCCTTAAAGCCAAGAAAGTGTCTGTCCTGGATCCCGCTAGTTTACAATATATACAGTAGAACCTCCATTTTACATTTTTAGGGGACCAGAAAAAAAATAACGTCTAATCCAGGAAATGTAAAATTCATTAAATGTTGGTGGGACCGCAAAAAAAAAAACTAATGTAAAATGTAGGAAAACTCTAAAATCAGAGCATGTAGAATTGAGGTTTCAATGTGCAGATAAACAAATAAATTAGGTTGAGGAGACTGCCTCATACAGACAAAAGCAAACAAAAGGAATTCTGGGAGTGAATTCCAAACTCTTAAAAAAAATCCCATTTACATGGGTTTATCCTATAGGCTACAGCTCACCCACTGGGTTTGAAGCTGAATCAGTGTTGAGCCCCCAAGAAGGGCGAAACCGGTCTGTAGTTGGGAATCTGATCAGCTATTGTCCTGGCTTCAGCTTCAAACCCAGTGGGTGAGCTGTAGCCTATAGGATAAACCCATGTAAATGGGATTTTTTTTAAGAGTTTGGAATTCACTCCCAGAATTCCTTTTGTTTGCTAATGTGCAGATATAATTTGCTAAGTACACACACAAATTTGGCCTCGAACTTTGTTCCCTAGTCAAGTCAAAATAAATGGAAGTTGATTACTACTTAAGATAATTTTTTTTTTTCAATTTTCTGGTAGCTGGTATGCATTGCACTTGCCTAGTAATATATTGTTGATGGTGTGCTGCCCAATGAATGCCTTACCCGGTAAATCGCTGCATAGGGAGTAAATCCACATGAAAGGTGTAAAGGGAAACTAATCACCGTGTTTTTTTACTAGTTACTCCACTACATACCTCCTGTCCCCTTCTATCCACTTCAGCCAAAGTGCTAAAAAGAGTGTGCCAAGATTGTACCTGCTGGCTAAACATTAAACTGTGTGGTAGGGTTGGTTGGGCCCATTTATCCTGAGCACTAATTGCCGAGCAGGAGCATGCACTAGACACTAGACTAGACTAGTTCACACACCAGAGCTAATAGCAAACTTACTTTGTGCATCTGAGCTTTACTGATGCATTTTAGGTCATATTAGCTTTTACCCCCCCTTGCTTTAAAGAAAATATCTTCAATGCCAGTTTTATGTATAATTGTATTTTTATTAAGGGGGGGCAAGGCAGGATAAAATTAAGGTTGATATTCGTATTGCTGTTACATGGTTTGAAAGGAGTTGTTACAGTATCCCAGGAGGGCAAGAATAGTACATCGGTTGTGGACAATTGGTTTATCAAATCATATTGGCTCTTTTGCCTGTTCAAGGAGTGTGAGAACAGTTCAACCAGTAGCACTGGTTAGCTTGTTTATAAAGCACAGCACATTTATCAAATTCCAAAAGAATTAGCCTCTTGGATTAGGCCACTGCCATTAATAGCTTGTCAACAGAAATGTACACTTTTGCCTCGATTTCCACATAAAAAGCCTCTTACATTTACAGAATAAACCAAAATACACATTAAAAAAAAAACCTCCCGGCCGTGCAAACGTGCATTTGCTTTCTCCGTGTTCTATTTTGGTCTGCCTGCTTCATGTTTGCTAGCCAGCTTCATTATGTTGTGCAGGAATAAACTGCATTCCTGGAATTTCTCTAATCCCCTGTGCTGCTGTTAAAAAGCCATAAAGGTCCTGGGAAGGAAACTGATAACGGGATGTAAGGAGGTGGTACGTGCCAGGCGTTCAGCTTTTGTGCATTCCTTAAGGAAGCCTACTGTTCCAGGCAGCCAGGGTACATTATGCAAATAGTTTAATTTAGCGAAGGCTTGGCCTTCAAAGAGGTGGGAATTGGTTTAGCCCTGAAGGCCAGGAGCATCTGAGAAGCAAGATAAAGTGATAATTTTGGTCTAATCTTCTTGTCACTGGTAGCAAGGATGCCACTGAAGCAATTACACTAGGGAGAGCTTGTAGCGGTGGATGGTTCTTATAATAAGAAAATTCTACTCTCTGGAGAGGAAACACAGAACACTCGCTTGGCATATACACCCTAAAATGCTTTTAACTCCAAACTCTTCCATGTGTTTAGTTTACTTTGTGCTGTTTGTGCCACAAACACAAATATCCACAAATATCAAACCAAAATATGATTAGACTACAAGAAATTACATTCTTCAAGCCTTTCTGGTATTTATAAAATAATATCCAGTCCTGTATTGCTAAACTAAGGAACTGAAGGCAAAATGTTTCTTTTACAAAAATTATTATAGTCAACAGCCTTCAGGCAAGTAAGTGATTGGTATAATATATATGAGCAGGCTGCTTAGGGAAGGCTTGAGACAGGGATGCCCTAGCAAGCTATAGCTGGCATCCAAGCAAATCTAAATCTCCTGTGTGCGCAGCTTATTGCTCAGCAGCCCAGTCTGCACAAGGCACTTATATCTGGTACCGTACATTGAAATTCAACCTTTCTAAAGTGGCATAGATCAAAGATAGGGAAATAATGCTGCAACCTTCAGAAGCAATTATTTGTTGGTGTGGCTGCTGCCATCAGGATTTTGGAAGACACTTTTTAGGACAGCTAACTTAAAAGGAGGTATTCCGCTGGCTTCATAATTGGCTAGTGCCAGTGTCTTTAAACAAAAATAGAAATGCGTATACTTAAAATGATGTTTGATGTTTCTTAGAAGAAAGAACTGTTCTGAAGGAGCGTGTTTCCATGGTAACTTGCAAAAATTACTTTTGGCCAATTCAATTAAGTTGTGATGATTGTGTCTACTGACTCCAGGCTTTTATGCAAGCCAAGTCTCTACAAGTTGGCCTCTAACATTTTATAGTATGAGATGCATTATTCCTTATAATACACAAGTTAAGAATTCCTACTGCACAGGAGATAGTGTGTGTGTGTACATGCCAAAAACTGCATTAGCAAAAAGGTTCCACTATCTCAGAAATTGTTTGACAATTTTAATTCTGCCCATAGACAGGGCCAGATTTCTGCCTATTGGTTTGAATACAGCTGCAGCCCATTCCCAGTGGCAGCCTAGAGCAGATGGAAGGCTATATGTTGTAGTAATCTGCTGCTGTAAGGTTAAGATTTGGATATGTTTATATTTTCAGGGCTGTCACATTCATTATCAGTTTTTGCTGCTGCTATGGCAGCCTGGTATATTAAAAGCCAATGTGCATGAGTGCTTGTTAAATTTGGGAAGCTGAGAGAAACATTGGACATCCACAAATTGTTTTTGTAAGCTCAGTAATATTCCTGGAATCATCAGTCTGGAAATCTGCACCTGGAAAACTACAGCTCCCCATCATTTCCCAACAGTTAACGCTTATCATGGGATGCTGGTAGTTGTAGTTAAGAATAAGGGCTGAAGTGCCCCAAGTAATAACTGACAAAGGTCCTTGATCTTTATTGTTTTCCCAACTCAAAATACCTGTTCTTTGTTGTCCTACAGGTGTAGCCTTCTTCTCTTCTACCAACACAGCCAGAAGAATGTGGCAGCTACCTTTATAGTGAATGGGGCTCTGGTCAAGTTTGGACAGGGTTTTGGAAAAACGAATATCTATACTCAAAAACCGGACCCACCAAAGAAGGTACAATTTGGTAGTGTGCTTGCCCTCCTACCTTTTATTGCCCTCCTATATTGTTAAAGTTCTGTTACAGATAAACATCAAACATCAATGGGGGTGATGAGCAACATTTTGGATTAAAATGAGCTGTTGTCTTTGTTTAGGTAATGATGACCAAGCGTACAAAGGACATGGGCAAATTCAGTTCTGTCACTGTGTCGACAATTGATGAAGAAGAGGAGGAGATTGAAGCGGTAAGCAGTTCAGAAACCCATTGATGAACTCGTTTTTTGGGTTTTTTTGTTACCTAGATTACGAACTCCCTGTTGTAAGGGGCTTTAGTTTATTGGTAAAGTAGTAAATTATTTTTTGCCGTTATACATAATTTACAAGGTAAAGGTTAAGACTATATGCAACAGAAACTGGAATTGGGGGGGGGATATGGCATACAAATAATGTAAGGAAGGGACAACAGCACCTGGTAATAGGAATGTTAAAGGCATGGTGTGATTGTAGGTTTAGACCATATACTGACCACATTATAAAATGGCAGAATCCTGCAACCCAAGTTGCATTGTGTATGTATCTACTCACTCACTCTACTGTGAATTAAGTCTTGTGTGGATTTTGTGCCTTTCAGAGAGAAGTTGCAGATTCCTATGCTCAGAATGCCAAAGTAATTGAAAAGCAGCTGGAAAGAAAGGGAATGAGCAAGAGGAGGCTACAGGAGTTGGTAAGAACCATCATACATGGCAGCTACAGTAGTACATTCACTGACCACTTGTGTGTGTGTGTTTGGATCTTCTATGGGGCTCAGTATCTCCCCCTATCTTTAAATATGCACATGTTCTGTAAAGCCATATGTCCACTAAATACAACTCATTTCCCATAACAGTTATGCACTTATACAAATGCTATGGCCAGGAAGAAGTTAAAGGTCCTCTTCTTGGCTGCAGCTGTGAAGATCTAGGCATCCTAGGAAAACCTTGGTTTTAACCCATTCTTATACAAAATAATAAGCACAGATCTGCCGGTAACCACTTCACATGTTAATGGGAGGATACCTATAGTATTTACTCAGGTCCAAGGAGCATATTGATCATTACTATATGAGCTCTTTCCATCGACTTTACTGGGAATTGCCACGGCCCTTGATTACAACCATGAGGCCATGAGGGGGGTCTTGCAGAATTTACCAATAATATGAATGGGGACAATTTTTTGCAACTCCACAAACACACTAACCTGTTATAAATATATAGCTAACAAATAGCTATGTTTATTATTTAAAGCAAAAATCTATTTGCAAATGACTAATTCAAGTTTTGGGTGTTAACAGTTTATTTATAAACTTGAGCTGGTGAGTTTGGCCTGTGTTCTGGGTCTTTGATAACATAGTAATGTGTTTAGAAATAGGACATGCAAGGCTAATACAATCTGTAAATCACTGCCATCTTTTGTGTGCAGTCGCATGGGTTACTGACTCCATTTTCTGGATCTGACTCAATATAGTCCCAGTGGAAGTTTCCAGGAGACTTTATTTTCCTGCTTTCCCTCCACAGGCTGAGTTGGAAGCTAAGAAAGCCAAGATGAAAGGCACACTAATTGACAACCAGTTCAAATAGAAGAGGCAACGGCCAGAAGATTGGCGGTGTGAAAGGCCATCTTGCCTGACACTTCGGATTGTTAAGAAGAGCTATGACGTTTGAGGCCGGACCCCTGCCTTTTGATGCAACTGCACTTGTCCTTTATGAAACAGAATGCAGAGATGAACAGGGGATTTACCAGCAGGGAAAAGCCTCCATTCCAGTACATTAGAGAGGATGTGTTGTATGAGCACAGCTTATATAAAAAAAACACTGTCTTTTAGCTTAACTTGACTGTACTGCATGGACTGAGGTTCAGTGCTTACTCCCTTGACTATTGATCTGGGAACCTCTTGCTTTGCTTTTGTAAATATTTGAAATATCAAACAAATGGAAAACAGACTGGAAAACTATATGAAGTGGTGGACACATTTTAGAGAAATACATTTAGTTTTACAGGATATGCCTTGTGTGCTGATATTGGTGCCACTGAAAATTACTACCAACATCGATTGTAACTTACCCTTGGTAACACCATTGCTTTTTTTCCCAATGTTCAGCTTCACTGAACTGAATAATCATCAGCAGTGAACACCGAGGTTTGATTTATTATTCTTTGTAATAAAGCCATTGTATTGTCATTTATTACTATGGGCATCCTTTACAGCTTACCCCTGTGGATAAACCTATCCCCAGGGATATGTATATTTACTATAATACAAAGGTATCAATATCCACTTCCATTGACTGTTAATGGTAGTACATGGGATCTGTTATCCAGAATTCTTGGGACCTGGTGTTTTTTTAGATAAGGAATCTTCCTGTAATTTGAATCACAATACCTGCTAAAATCATTTAAACAAGAAATAAACCCAATTGGATTGTTTGTCTACCAATATGAATTTGTGCAGCTTAGTTACCATCAGGTACAAGGTACTGTTTTATTACAGAGAGCAAAATTAAATCGTTTTTAAAAATTGCATTTATTAGCTAAAAATGGGCTCTATGGGATATGGTCTTCCCATAATTTAGAACTTTCAGGATAATAGGTTTCCAGAAAAGGGATCCTTTACTGTAGTGTGTTTTATGAATTGAGATGTTGCTTAGATTATAAAAACTAAGTATATATTTTATTCAAATCTGTGTAAATATGTTGAATAACCTCAGATGGCATTTTTACCTGTGCTTTTGCTGTATGATCTTTGCAATAATTGACTCTCTTTTAAAAATTTCACTGAGATAACATGGCTTCCAACCTGCGTCTTGCAGAAGATACTCCAAGGTCGTTTATTTGATCTTTTATGATTTTTATTTTTTATATATTTTCTTTTCCCTGGATGCCTCAGTCCTACCAATAATGATTTCCAAAAGAAAAATTTCTATTTGAGCATTTGCATGAATAATCACCCTGGAGGCCAACAATCCCCCAAACAGCCAGATCCTATTAAACAGATTGACATTCATAAATATTCCCTCTTTGCATATATTAATTCAGTGATTTATATGGGACCTGTCCTCTTTCCTCCCATAACTGCTTTAGTGAAATCATGGCTAGAAATGTTTCTGTGTACAGGAATTTATCTCTGCAAGCAGTATTCCATAGGCTACTGTCTGCCTAATGGTTTTGGCACATTAGCATTGTTGTCCTTTATGTACATAGTGGGTGATAAGCCTCATTTACTTAGCGCAAACCTTCCCTGCTTTTAGCAGCCACAGGCTGGGTCTTTTCACTCCATTCCTTTGCATTCAGCAGCACTCCATTCATGAGGGGTAGGCTGGGAGAAGGTACAAGGGTCTCCCCTTGGATAGCACCTACCTTTCACATCATTGACAGCTTAGCCGTGCCAGTGGGCACAGTGAAGTCCTGTACTTACCACCTGCCAATAACAACAGTTCTTTCTTATGTTGTTAGGGGTGTATTTATTAACATTGGAAACAAAAATTGGCCATAAGTAATTGCCCATAGCTACCAATCCGCAATTAAATTTGAACTTTCACCTACAAGTTAGAAAACAAAAGCAAAGATCTGGGTGTTATGGGCAACATCACCAGTGATGTTTGTCTCCAATATTAATAAATATGCCCCTTAGTGTATAACGGGTAATACACAGATAACAGCAGTTTATTGGTCCGTGTCTGGGAGCCTTTTTACAACCTGCCTGAATCATATCTATTGTGAAGGTTGGAAATGCCATTGGGCAAGGACAAATTGATGCTGTCCTCTCTAAACATGTCCCTGTAAGCCTGTGGTATGATCCAATTGCTGGCTAGGGGTCAGATCAGCCAGACTGTCCAGAGTGACCTGACCAAACAAACCAAAGGGAAATGATGCACAGAGCACTTTGTTCCCTGCAGGCAACAAAGTGCCGGAAAAGTCCAAATCAAACATATTGCATAAGCATGCAAAAATACAGAAGGCGGCATTGCACACTTGCACACAGGACCCCCAATTTCCCACTGGTGACAGCGTCCCACATCCCCTAAAGGCCCAAAGCAGCCTTATTAACTGAGGGTGAAATATTATATATTATGCGCCCTGCAAGTAAGTTCTGTGGCTACATTTTTGCTTTTGACTTGGAAGGTAAGTAAGATGGCAGCATGGTGCTGCACTACTTTTTGCCCAGGCCTGTTACATTTTTTCCTCTTAGAAGCAGCACCAGTCTGGGGAAAAACAGTTACTGAATTCACTGTAGGGTATGGCCAGCCTTTTTAATTGCACCGTGTGCTATTTTAATGCACTGTGTTTAATGAGTTAGTCCTATTTGGA
The DNA here is from genome assembly GCF_000004195.4 of Xenopus tropicalis. Lineage (NCBI taxonomy): Eukaryota > Metazoa > Chordata > Amphibia > Anura > Pipidae > Xenopus > Xenopus tropicalis. Next base: position 42,255,029 of record NC_030684.2, on the reverse strand, counting down.
TCTATGCCTCAGCTGCCATGTTTGTGGGTGTGCCAAGGATAATTTTATCTCCATATTAAGGCCAGTGTATTAAGAAAATGTTTTTGGCTGAGCTATATAAACCAGCAGAAGAGCATAGTGCTTGCTGGCAGGTGTTTTGCGGTGGAACAAATGGGTCAAGCAGTGTTATGTTTTTCTGCTTCAGATGCTCCATATTCTTTCCATCCCCTTTGCTGCTTTGTTTACCTCTCTGTAGGAATCAGTAAGTTGTCACTCTGCCATAAGATGCTTCAAATTCTTGCCCCCGTCATTCAGCGTCTTAATAAGCTTTGACAGCTCCAAGTCGCAGAACCAGGCAGCATCTGTTCTTGGGAGGCACGGTGGCATCTGCGCCATATCTGTGACGGCACCCCCAGGGAAGATAAGGACACGGTGCTGTGTATACATGGGGCAACGATGCAGAGAAATCTGCTGAACTTAGAGGGGCAATAGCATAAGTATTTTCTTTTATACCAAGGATCAACTTGTAACATGCTTTTCTCTGGTATTTAGTTTGATTATGTAATTGTTTGTGGAAGTACAATAGTCTGGCAAAGAGAACAGTGAAAGTTTGGCACCAAATCCTTATCCTAAGTATAATTAGGCCTATGTGGTGCTTTCATGCAGCCATTCATAGTAGGGATAAAGGTATGGGACCTGTTACCAAGAAGGTTCGGGACCTGGATTTTTCTGGATTCTGGAAAAGGGTCTTTTCATAATTTAGTTATCCATACCTTAAGTCTGCTAAAAATAATTTAAACATTGATTAAACCCAATAGGATTGTTTTGCCTACAATAAGGATTCATTATACAGTATCTTAGTTGGGATTAAGTGTTAGGCACTGTTTTATTATTACAGAGAAAAAGGAAATCACTGTGGGAGATGGCCTTCCTATAATTCCCAGCTTTCTGGATTTACCTTTATATAAAACAGATATGTCCGTGTTGGCCCTGCTGACAAGAGAGTTTGTTTATAGTAGGATGAGCTGTATAAATAAGCCCTCTATTACCTCATGCAGAATGTGTATGAGGAAATTATAGAGCAGTTCATTATACAAGTTTAACTGGGAGGGGTATTTTCAGCTTTCTCTTTTGCCTACTATTGCTCTAAAGATTCAGAAAGTTGGAAAGTGAAAGTAGTTTCAGTATCCTCCTGTATTTACATTGTGTATAGCGGAGGTCCATAATACTGCCCATTAACAAGAACCCAGGATACTGGGTGGTCTGCACATGCCTGTTTGGCTATCAGCACTGTCAGAAAGGAGATGTTATCCAAGTCCCAAAATAGAGCAACAATTATCAAGTTCCTTTCTGCTTCGGGCAGTGAATACAGAACACATTTCTTTTAATCTCATCCTAATCTTGCATGCTAGAGCTTTTACATATTTATATAGGGTTGAGAAAAGACCAGAGTCCATCAAGTTCAACACGTCCAAATAAACCCCAATGCACACACATAGACCCATACTGGCCTATCTATACACTCACAGACCCACACTGACCTATCTATACACTCACATACAGTACAGACCCATACTGACCTATCTATACACTCACAGACCCATACTGACCTATCTATACACTCACATACAGACCCATACTGACCTATCTATACACTCACATACAGACCCATACTGACCTATCTATACACTCACATACAGACCCACACTGACCTATCTATACACTCACATACAGACCCATACTGACCTATCTATACACTCACATACAGACCCATACTGACCTATCTATACACTCACATACAGACCCATACTGACCTATCTATACACTCACATACAGACCCACACTGACCTATCTATACACTCACATACAGACCCATACTGACCTATCTATACACTCACATACAGACCCATACTGACCTATCTATACACTCACATACAGACCCATACTGACCTATCTATACACTCACATACAGACCCATACTGACCTATCTATACACTCACATACAGACCCATACTGACCTATCTATACACTCACATACAGACCCATACTGACCTATCTATACACCCACACACAGACCCATACTGACCTATCTATACACTCACATACAGACCCATACTGACCTATCTATATACTCACATACAGACCCATACTGACCTATCTATACACTCACATACATAAACCCATACTGACCTATCTATACACTCACACACAGACCCATACTGACCTATCTATACACTCACATACAGACCCATACTGACCTATCTATACACTCACATACAGACCCATACTGACCTATCTATACACTCACATACAGACCCATACTGACCTACCTATACACCCACACACAGACCCATACTGACCCATCTATACACTCACATACAGACCCATACTGACCTATCTATACACTCACACACAGACCCATACTGACCTATCAATACACTCACATACAGACCCATACTGACCTATCTATACACTCACATACAGACCCATACTGACCTATCTATACACTCACATACAGACCCATACTGACCTATCTATACACTCACATACAGACCCATACTGACCTATCTATCCACTCACATACATAAACCCATACTGACCTATCTATACACTCACATACAGACCCATACTGACCCATCTATACACTCACATACAGACCCATACTGACCTATCTATACACTCACACACAGACCCATACTGACCTATCAATACACTCACATACAGACCCATACTGACCTATCTATACACTCACATACAGACCCATACTGACCTATCTATCCACTCACATACAGACCCACACTGACCTATCTATCCACTCACATACAGACCCACACTGACCTATCTATCCACTCACATACAGACCCACACTGACCTATCTATATACTCACATACAGACCCACACTGACCTATCTATCCACTCACATACAGACCCACACTGACCTATCTATCCACTCACATACAGACCCACACTGACCTATCTATCCACTCACATACAGACCCATACTGACCTATCCATACACTCACATACAGACCCATACTGACCTATCTATACACTCACATACAGACCCATACTGACCTATCTATCCACTCACATACAGACCCATACTGACCTATCTATCCACTCACATACAGACCCATACTGACCTATCTATACACTCACATACAGACCCACACTGACCTATCTATCCACTCACATACAGACCCATACTGACCTATCTATCCACTCACATACAGACCCATACTGACCTATCTATCCACTCACATACAGACCCATACTGACCTATCTATATACTCACATACAGACCCATACTGACCTATCTATCCACTCACATACAGACTAGGGATGTAGCGAACATCGCCAAAAATGTTCGCGGACTTTCGGCAAAACTCGCGAATATTCGCGAACTTTGCGAACCCCATAGACTTCAATGGGAAGGCGAACTTTAAAACCTAGAAAAGCCATTTCTGGCCAGAAAACTGATTTTAAAGTTGTTTAAAGGGTGCCACGACCTGGACAGTGGCATGCAGGAGGGGGATCAAGCAAAAATTTCTCTGAAAAGTACTTTGTAAAAAAAACGCCCAAAAAAAAGGCCAAAAAAACGCCAAAAAATAACGCCAAAAAAAAACGTGGCGAACCCAAAATGGCGAACATCGCCAAAAGTTCGCGAATTTGCGGACTTGCGAACACCCGATGTTCGCGCGAATTAGTTCGCCGGCGAACAGTTCGCTACATCTCTAATACAGACCCATACTGACCTATCTATACACTCACATACAGACCCACACTGACCTATCTATACACTCACATACAGACCCATACTGACCTATCTATCCAATCACATACAGACCCATACTGACCTATCTATCCACTCACATACAGACCCACACTGACCTATCTATACACTCATATACAGACCCATACTGACCTATCTCTACACTCACATACAGACCCATACTGACCTATCTATACACTCACATACAGACCCACACTGACCTATCTATCCACTCACATACAGACCCACACTGACCTATCTATCCACTCACATACAGACCCACACTGACCTATCTATCCACTCACATACAGACCCACACTGACCTATCTATACACTCACATACAGACCCACACTGACCTATCTATCCACTCACATACAGACCCATACTGACCTATCTATACACTCACATACAGACTCATACTGACCTATCTATACACTCGCATACAGACCCATACTGACCTATCCACTCACATACAGACCCATACTGACCTATCTATCCACTCACATACAGACCCATACTGACCTATCTATCCACTCACATACAGACCCATACTGACCTATCTATACACTCACATACAGACCCACACTGACCTATCTATCCACTCACATACAGACCCATACTGACCTATCTATCCACTCACATACAGACCCATACTGACCTATCTATCCACTCACATACAGACCCATACTGACCTATCTATATACTCACATACAGACCCATACTGACCTATCTATCCACTCACATACAGACTAGGGATGTAGCGAACATCGCCAAAAATGTTCGCGGACTTTCGGCAAAACTCGCGAATATTCGCGAACTTTGCGAACCCCATAGACTTCAATGGGAAGGCGAACTTTAAAACCTAGAAAAGCCATTTCTGGCCAGAAAACTGATTTTAAAGTTGTTTAAAGGGTGCCACGACCTGGACAGTGGCATGCAGGAGGGGGATCAAGCAAAAATTTCTCTGAAAAGTACTTTGTAAAAAAAACGCCCAAAAAAAAGGCCAAAAAAACGCCAAAAAATAACGCCAAAAAAAAACGTGGCGAACCCAAAATGGCGAACATCGCCAAAAGTTCGCGAATTTGCGGACTTGCGAACACCCGATGTTCGCGCGAATTAGTTCGCCGGCGAACAGTTCGCTACATCTCTAATACAGACCCATACTGACCTATCTATACACTCACATACAGACCCACACTGACCTATCTATACACTCACATACAGACCCATACTGACCTATCTATCCAATCACATACAGACCCATACTGACCTATCTATCCACTCACATACAGACCCACACTGACCTATCTATCCACTCACATACAGACCCACACTGACCTATCTATACACTCATATACAGACCCATACTGACCTATCTCTACACTCACATACAGACCCATACTGACCTATCTATACACTCACATACAGACCCACACTGACCTATCTATCCACTCACATACAGACCCACACTGACCTATCTATCCACTCACATACAGACCCACACTGACCTATCTATCCACTCACATACAGACCCACACTGACCTATCTATACACTCACATACAGACCCATACTGACCTATCTATACACTCGCATACAGACCCATACTGACCTATCTATACACTCGGGGAGATTAGTCGCCCGCGAACAGGGAGTTTTGTCGCGGGCGACTAATCTCCCCGTGTGCCAGAGCCCTTAAGGACTGGAGCCCAAAACTGCACTGCATACTCACGGTGAGGCCTTACCAGGGACCTATAAAGAGGCAAAATTATGTTTTCATCCCTTGAGTCAATGCCCTTTATACAAGACAGCACTTTATTTGCATTAGTAGCCACTAAATGACACTGCCTAGAATTAGACAACTTGTTATCTACAAAAAAAACCAGATCCTTCTCAAGCATCCCCCAAAACACTACCATTTAGTGTATAACTTGCATTTTTATATTATTCCTACCAAAGTGCATAAGTGCACTTTTCACCATTGAACCTCATTTTCCATTTTGCTGCCCAGTTTTCCAATTTAGTCAAATCTCTCTCCAAAGTGGCAGCATCCTGCATGGAACTTATAGCTTTGCACATTTTAGTTTCATCAACAAAAATAGAAACAGTTCTTTGTTTGCACACCTCCAGGTCATTAATAAACAAGTTAAAAAGCAAAGGACCAAGGACTGACCCCTGTGGTACTCCCCTAACCACACTGGTCCAATTAGAAAATGTTCCATTTACCACCACTCTTTGTACTCTATCCTTCAGCCAGTTCTCTATCCAATTACAAATATTATGTTCTAGGCCAATATTTTTTCAATTTTATAATTAACTTTCTTTGAGGTACTGTATCAAAGTCCAATTAGATGACATCCACAGCCATTCCAGGGTCGAGGTTTCTGCTCACCTCCTAATAAAAAGCAATTAAATTAGTCTGGCAAGATCTTTTAAGCATAAAACCATGCTGGCACAGACTTACAGTATTGTGATTTGTAATGTATTCAAGTGTCCTACCCCTTATTACCCCTTCCAAAAGCTTTTCCACTACTGATATCAGACTAACAGGCCTATAGTTTTCAAGATGAGAACCACATTAGCAATTCGCCAGTCTCTCGGCACCATGCCAGACCTCAATGAATCCTAAAAATTAAGTGAAGAGGTTTGGTAATCACAGCGCTAAGCTCGTTTAATACCCTGGGATGAATCCCATCTGGTCCTGGACCTTTGTTTACCTTTACATGTTCAAGTCTATTTTGAATTTCCTAGTTATATTACTAGAATTTGGCCTATAAAAAAGGGAAGCCTTCATTAGCTGGCTCCTCAGCTATGTAGACCAATGAAAAATGTCTGACCCCCCCCCCCCCCCCCTGTGATAATAAGGGTACCACCAATTCTTGTGTCATTCTTTTATTATTTACATATTTAAAAAATAATGTTGGATTCCTTTTACTCCTAGCAGCAATACCCCTTTCCATCTCTATTTTAGCTTGCTTGATAGCTTTTTTGCGGCTTTATTTGCTTCCTTGTAATTGATGAAAGTTTCTGCTGTCCCAGCTAATTTGAATGCTTTAAAAGCACTTTTTTATCTTTCCAACCTCAACACTAACACTTTTATTCAGCCATAAAGGTTTTACCCAGTTGATACATTGCAGAGATGCCCTTATAATGGCAAAGTCAGCATTATCTCATGATTATGATCATTGTTTCCCAAATGCTCACCCACACAAATGTTAGAGATGAGTTCAGTATTATTAGATATTATCAGGTCCAAAAGGGAATCATTCCTAGTAGGTTCTTGAACCGCCTGAAATAAAAAGTTATTTAGCATATTTTCAATCCTACTAGCTTTTTCTGACTTAGCCACCGCATTACTTTAGTCAATGTCCCCCATAATAACAACTTGTCCTAGTTGTGAGGCCTCCATCATTTGCAATAGTAGCTGGGCCTCATCCTCCTCACTTATACGGGGTGGATAATAGCATATGGCAATGATAATTTTCTTTGTAAGCTTTAGCCCTGCTGAAATCTCTACCCAAAGGTATTCTATACTGTCCCTGGTCATTTCTTTAGCACATGGCTTTAAACACGGCTTTACATAAAGACAAACCCCTCCACACTTTTTAATACTTCGTTCCCTCCTAAAAAGGTGTAGCCATTTAAATTCACAGCCCAGTCGCACACATATTTCTTTTATTCTCATCCTTCTGCCAGTGCCTTCATAATTGTGTGTGCTAGAGCTTTTAATAGTGCCACGGTTAATACCATGTCTTGTGCAGAGTCCTTCCTGTCAGTAGTATAAAACTGTGGACTGTCTTACGATTTAGCATCCACCACTCACATGTATGTTTAAATTCCAATTTAAACTAATTTGTTAGTTACTATTATAGTTTCTTTATCCTTCAAGGTTATACTACTATTGCCTTCTATGATTTGATTCTCATGATCACTTTCCTCTCCACATTAGGATTGATAAGATTTTGATTAAAAGAAGATATAAAGCACACGATCTATCATTCAAAGCAATGTTTTATTTTTCCTTTCTACTAGATGACTGATACTCAATATATGCTTTCATATATTGAGGCTCAGAACAAATGCCCTCTAAGCCCTACAATCTGACCCAGGTCTCTTTGCCTCAAAAGCTATCAGGGGCATAGCATATTCTCGGCAATCGTTTTTTTACTTTGCTGCGTGTGGCATTGGCCAAAGAGTGAGGTGCCAACCCTAGGTCCAGGGGGCAACCTTAGACAGGACTAGCCATCTGACCTGATCTGAGAGGTTTATACAGTGGAGGAAATAATTATTTGACCCCTCACTGATTTTGTAAGTTTGTCCAATGACAAAGAAATGAAAAGTCTCAGAACAGTATCATTTCAATGGTAGGTTTATTTTAACAGTGGCAGATAGCACATCAAAAGGAAAATCGAAAAAATAACTTTAAATAAAAGATAGCAACTGATTTGCATTTCATTGAGTGAAATAAGTTTTTGAACCCCTACCAACCATTAAGAGTTCTGGCTCCCACAGAGTGGTTAGACACTTCTACTCAATTAGTCAACCTCATTAAGGACACCTGTCTTAACTAGTCACCTGTATAAAAGACACCTGTCCACAGAATCAATCAATCAAGCAGACTCCAAACTCTCCAACATGGGAAAGACCAAAGAGCTGTCCAAGGATGTCAGAGACAAAATTGTAGACCTGCACAAGGCTGGAATGGGCTACAAAACCATTAGCAAGAAGCTGGGAGAGAAGGTGACAACTGTTGGTGCGATTGTTCGAAAATGGAAGGAGCACAAAATGACCATCAATCGACCTCGCTCTGGGGCTCCACGCAAGATCTCACCTCGTGGGGTGTCAATGATTCTGAGAAAGGTGAAAAAGCATCCTAGAACTACACGGGAGGAGTTAGTTAATGACCTCAAATTAGCAGGGACCACAGTCACCAAGAAAACCATTGGAAACACATTACACCGCAATGGATTAAAATCCTGCAGGGCTCGCAAGGTCCCCCTGCTCAAGAAGGCACATGTGCAGGCCCGTCTGAAGTTTGCCAATGAACACCTGAATGATTCTGTGAGTGACTGGGAGAAGGTGCTGTGGTCTGATGAGACCAAAATAGAGCTCTTTGGCATTAACTCAACTCGCTGTGTTTGGAGGAAGAAAAATGCTGCCTATGACCCCCAAAACACCGTCCCCACCGTCAAGCATGGGGGTGGAAACATTTTGCTTTGGGGGTGTTTTTCTGCTAAGGGCACAGGACAACTTATTCGCATTAATGGGAAAATGGACGGAGCCATGTATCGAGAAATCCTGAACGACAACCTCCTTCCCTCTGCCAGGAAACTGAAAATGGGTCGTGGATGGGTGTTCCAGCACGACAATGACCCAAAACATACAGCAAAGGCAACAAAGGAGTGGCTCAAGAAGAAGCACATTAAGGTCATGGAGTGGCCTAGTCAGTCTCCGGACCTTAATCCAATAGAAAACCTATGGAGGGAGCTCAAGCTCAGAGTTGCACAGAGACAGCCTCGAAACCTTAGGGATTTAGAGATGATCTGCAAAGAGGAGTGGGACCAACATTCCTCCTAAAATGTGCGCAAACTTGGTCATCAATTACAAGAAACGTTTGACCTCTGTGCTTGCAAACAAGGGTTTTTCCACTAAGTATTAAGTCTTTTTTTGTTAGAGGGTTCAAAAACTTATTTCACTCAATGAAATGCAAATCAGTTGCTATCTTTTATTTAAAGTTATTTTTTCGATTTTCCTTTTGATGTGCTATCTGCCACTGTTAAAATAAACCTACCATTGAAATGATACTGTTCTGAGACTTTTCATTTCTTTGTCATTGGACAAACTTACAAAATCAGTGAGGGGTCAAATAATTATTTCCTCCACTGTATATGACTTTACTTGTGTATTTCTATTCCTGACTTCAAAAAAAGTAGCCAAACAGGGTGATTATGGATGCTTTGGCCACAATGTTATTTTGCAGCCATAGATGCAAGCCAGAGTGATTTGGACAGCTCTGCCCTTACAAAAAGCCATAAGGAAGTATGGGGTCCCCGTCATCATGGGATGTGGCTAGCCAAAGGCTTATGTCACATGTGGTGGGTTATTGGGCTGTGGATAAAAGCAGACTGAGAATCAGATCCTAAGCTTGAATTATTGCTCTTTTGTGCCAACACAGTGCCCCGAGTGCAGACACAGGAGACTGCTTATTCAATAGTAGGGGTGGGTTCTGAGTTTGCATGTATTCGCAGGCAGAGAATCTGCCATGTGTAGCATAAACCTTATATTGGCATTGCTGAAGCAACAAATGCTCAGGCTTTTTCATAGCCTATACACAGAGAGAGTCTATGTAACTATGCCAGCTAAATCCAGTTGTCATATTTATCCCTATCACCAACCATGCGCCAGCTATACAATAGGGTTAGATGTTCTGCTTCCCTAAACATAACTATATCTAAGAAGGGCTTATTGCACCTTTTGTAACATTTTCCTGTATATCATTAGATGGAGCATGGCCTCCCTAGACAGACGGTTTGTTATTACAGTGCAAACATGCACCCTCTCAGAGGGGAAAGCAAATTCTTGTTTATAGATGAAAAGCCGGAGTCTGCAGTCTGTCATCGAGCAGCAGCATGAAACGGCTCGAAGCAGTTCATTTATAAATAAATACTACAAGCCCCGTTCCCCCTTTCTGTGAATGCTGCTTTAGTTTTCATTCCTATGGCGGCGTGTTTACTTCTAGGCTGCGCAGCATAATGAAGACAAAGGAGAACAATAAAAACTCCAGAAGAGAATTTATAGAGGCCGTTTAACCGATCAAGCTGTGCACAGGCAATGGGATTAGATGGGGTTTATCCGAGGCAATTTATTAACAAAACAACATGAAACATCCGCTGTCAAGGTTTGCGCTGTCTGGATACATTTCTATGGGTTACAGCACCTGGAGCAAACATTGCGCCTATAAGTATTCCTCTTAAGGCCTAGCAACTATATGGCACTGTAGTTTGCTCCTGGTCAAGAAACCCATAGCGACCATCTAGGTAGCATTTATTTGTCTGCTGAACGTAATTAGCTTCTAAATAATTAGGGTTGCCACCTCACCTCTTTAATACAGCCACATATTGAATTCATATCATGCATGGCTAATTAGCAATTAATTTAGATGCATGCTGCAGACTAAACTGATGTGCAACCATGCAGCATGCATCGGAAATAATTGCTAACTAGCCATGCTGGATGTGAATTCAGTAGTGCTGTATTAAAGGGATAAGGTACATAGGCAAAACCCAAGGCGCACCTTGACCCTCAATTGTCCCTGTGACTCAGGTGCAAGTCTTATTTCTCCCTATATGGACATTAAAAAGTAATGGCAGCACCTACCAGCACTACATACAACAGCACTATGTGTTACCAGGTCACTTGATTCATAAAAGCATGTTACAGGGCTGCACTTTTAAGTTAAATTGCAATCAAGGCAGCTCTTCTAGCTGAATTTTCTAGGCATGTCCCTACATTTTCCAGTGATTTGGTGACCCTAACTTGGATAGACACTACTCTTAATGACTACCTGCTTAAAGTAGGTGTTATAGGGGTTGCTAAAGTTTTATTTACCTGTTAGTGTAATATATTATATATGTAATAATTCTTTATTTTTGATTGATGTTTTTTTTATTTCACTTTTTGTTCAGCAACTCTCCAGTTTGGAATATAATCAGATATCTGGTCCAAATGAACCAGGGAGTTGTTTGAATGACAGACTGGAATATGAATAGGAGAGGGTCTGAAAAAAAAAGATAAGTAATAAAAAGTAACAATAACAATATAATTGTAGCCTCACAGAGCAACAGTTTTTTTGGCTGCCAGTAGGGTCAGACTGGGTGGTGCAGGGCCCTGCTGGCAGCCAGGGGCCTTGCAGGTATCCCCGCCGGCCATGTCCCCTGCACCCCCTAGGGGCCCCCGCTGCACCCCCTAACCCCCCCACAGGGGGCCCCGCTGAGCCTCCCTAACCCCCCATCCGACGTCCTCCCCTGAGCAAATGTAAATTTTACACGGCAAGGGTTGGGCCTGGGACCCCAGGGCCCACCGTGTTTTTTCCAGGTGTCCTGGCGGCCCAGTCCGACCCTGGCTGCTGGGGTCAGTGACCCCCATTTGAAATCTGGAAAGAGAAGCATTGAATACACTTGGGTACAGGCACAGGTAAATACAACAATACCAACAGCCAGTCTCAATTAGCGTCACCCCTTCACAAAGTTGGTCTGGGTTCCTTGCCCCGGACCCGTCACCCAGGGAAAATTATTTTCACGACTATTTCTTCATTAAATTATCACGTAAATCACAGTTTTTCATGGACACTCACCCCACTGATCTGGTCCGGGTACAGGCACAGGTAGCTGATATCTGCCAAAAATGTCACATTTTTCGGTGGATATCGGCTTTGTGTGTCTGCACCTGAGTGTATTCAGTGCGTCCCCATGCAGCACAGGTACAGGTACAGATTTGACAGATTTTACCATTCAGGATAAGCTGAACATATCCACATAAGTATATATAAAATTATAACATTGTTTGTCCTGTTGTATTGATGAAAATATTTAATGCTTATAATGGATGCTGCTAACTGGTCCTTCAATGGCTGGCTGTTAAACACTAAAAACTGGCAATGCAATAGGGTGACCGAGTTTAGTAAATCAGCCCCACTATGTAAACTCTTGAAGCCACTTCATTTTAGAACTGCTAGGATTCTATTTACCTGATCCATTTGATTTGTGTGTTGCTGTCCTCGGTAGGCAGCTAATGTATTGTTATAAATCTAGAGACACTCCATATTACATGCTCACTATGTCAGCAATAACTTTTAGTTTTATGAGGTGCTGGGGATTCTTATTTGCTGCTTTGCTTTTCTATAGTTAAATAAATTATCTTAAGACTGTTAATCTTTTACAGTTCCTGAGATAAGCCCTACATTTTAAAGGACAAGGAAACCCCAAAGCACTGGTTGTTGAATATAATTTTTCCCCCAGTAATTATTTTTGATGATTACTCATGTACAAGTGTCTAATGTACAAGTACATTAGAAGGGATTATAGGCAGATGGGGGATGTTCTTTTTTCCCATAAAAATGATCAGCGCACCAGAGCCCCCCCCCCCTTTAGATGAGAGGAGTGGAACTTTCATTTGAATCAGAGTAGGGGGTTCTGCAATCACAACATCACTAGGAAGGGCATTCCCCAACCTCACTGCCCTCACTGTGAGGGTGAGAACATGGGAAGGAAGAAAATGGAGGTGTCTTTAATAAAGAGAAAAGAAAGCTTCAACGATAGAGAGCAACCCAATAAAAAAGGCAAACCAAAATAACATTTTAGTAGAACATCATAATCAGCATAACAAAGAGAACAGTAGAATCCAACATTGCTAACGAACTATTAATACTTTGAAACAACATGGCACCCAGCATAACAATGTACAGACATGGCTAGTAAGATAATAAAGGATATATGTGTGTGTGTGGGTTTCTACTGGTTACTCCTACTCTCCAAAAACATACAGGCAAGTTAACCAGTGCCTGATATAACTGACCCTAATGTTTGTGTAACTGTGACGGGACCTTAGATTGTAAGCTCTACTGGGGCAGGGACTGATGTCAATGATAAATATTCCCCCTATAGGGTAAATATGTCTGTGCTATATAAATAACAAATAAAAATATAATAAATGCAGGAGAATTGCAGTCATTCCGACACAAATTTCTTTTTTGTTTTTCTCCAACTCATCTTAAATGCAAGTGATAACGTGCAACATTTAGTTATATAACTGTATTTTTATTTCTAATGGTTTCCATCTCGTACATTTTAATAGCTTTCTTTCCCTGTTTTTACCATAATAAACTTAATTAAAGCACTCTTCTTTTATGGTACTTAGAGAATGCGGGGAACATATTAATGGCCAGATTGTACTTAAAAACAAGGGAACACTGAGTCACAAGAGAGAAGTGGAATAATAATTGAGAAATATGAGTTTGTAAAGTGCCTAAATCGTACTATAGAAATCTGCCTGTGTTGGGTCAGCCAAGGCCCTGCATGACTACGGGCTGTATTTTAAAGGATAAGTAAACCTGGATCATTTCTAAATTCACTTATTTAAAAGGTTTACTTTTCCATTAAAGGTTCAGTATACACCTATATACACCTTTTTCAGCATTAGCAAAATAACTTGAATAGAACTAGAAAATACAATTTGCCTAATCTTTGAATTTAAAAAAAAAATACCTATTTCTAGTTATTTCTATAATTCAGTAACAGACATGTATTTTCTTTCACGTCTTACCATTAATTAGCTGAATTAGTTTAACAAGAGATACTGAGCTTGGAATGAAGACCCCCCTGCCTTCACCCATGGTTGTGACTTTTGACTTACAAATAAGCAGGAGTTCATTATGTAGGTAGAATATCTGAAAACTTGAAATCTAATTATCTACCTCGCAAGGGCCAAGCATGGAGTAGCTTCAATGCTAATCATACAAGGCTTGAATCCATTTCCCTCATCCCTTTGTTAGGACCAGATTCATTATTTTATGATTTAAAAATGCACATTTGACACTGCGTGGTAGTAAGGTGTCAGACAGATGGTACAAAAGTAAATACATTAGCATAGGGATGAGGAAAATACTCAAAGGCCACAAATGTATAATTCATTGCTTATACAAAAAAAATATACCCTTGAATATAGGTTACTGGTTTGGCCCACTTTTATATTAAAGACACAGAAGAACTGGAAAATGGCAAAAAAGAGCATACTTTATGCAGTAATGATTATTTGGGAAAAATCAAGGAACTGATTGGGTCACAAAGGAATCGGCAACATTATGAGGCTTAGTAAGCATTGGATAGCATTGAATTAGCACTGTGGAAGCTTCGGGGATGGGATTTACTGACATTGGTTTTTAAATCTTGTGCTTGATATAGATGTCATTTTTCTCACGTGTGCCTCGATGTACATTGAATATATGGTTGATGCATGTTCAGGTTTTTGTACTGCCCTGCATCTACATGTGGCCATTCTTATGGGAAACTTTCATTACTCTGTGTTTCAGCTGCCACATTTGGTGCCAAAGTGGCACCAAGTCTGCAAGCGCTTGTTAAGAGCCAGTGACCTTAATATCTTAATGTAAGTATGTAGGGGCTGGTTCTGGCCTAAATTAATTGCCTGAATGCAATCAGTGTGCCTGCTTTTTTGTCACTGCTTGTCACTTAAAGACTTTGACGTGCTCTTTTGGTCCCTTGGTGCTTGTCAATCAGGGCTTATAATATGGAACTTAAATGCTTGACTGACAGGAAGAAACTGACAGGGCAGTTAAATGGTGTTGTTGTCTTATACTACGTCATACCTCCCAACATTTGAAAAATGAAAAGAGGGACAAAAAGATTTGGTGCACGCAGCGCGGCAAATTTTTGACCACACCCACTTTTGTGGCCATGCCCCAATGACCACACCCCATTTTTTTCATACACAGTGCCCCCAAAGACAGTACCGCCCCTTAGACAATAACCCCCATAGACAGTAACCCCCATAGAAAGCACCCCCAATTGACCTCATAGACAGTGCCCCCAATTGACCCCATAGACAGTAGCCCCCATACACAGTGCCCCCATAGAAAGTACCCCCATACACAATGCCCCCATAGAAAGTGCCCCCAATAGCCCCCATAGACAGTACCCCCATACACAATGCCTCCATAGTAAGTGCCCCCATACACATTAGCCCCCTTACACAGCAGCCCCCATAGACGCTCCTTCTGCGGCGATGACAAGCCCTTTTATAAGGTTGTGCCCCATGCATATTGACATCACGCGTACGCACGGGGCGCAACCCTATAAAAGGGCCTGTCGCCGCCGCGCAAGAAGCAGAGGTGCAGAAGAAGTTGGAGCACCTGACTACAGCCAGTGCATCCCGCTGTGCTTGATAGTTCAAAGAATGTCCTGCTTTTCAGTAATCTATTACGGAAATGCGGGACATTCATTGAACTATCCGGGACACCGGGATGCGCTATAAAAACCAGGACTGTCCCGCAAAAAGCGGGACAGTTGGGGGGTATGCTACGTGACCATGCAGGGTCAGATTTCTCCATTTGCTTATCACAGTACTGGCATTTCCTTTTAAGTTCAGGTATGTGACTATACAATAGCGATCTTCACCGTACCCCAAAACTCCTTTCCTTCATTGCTCTGTGCTGCTCTTTAATTTTTAATGCTTCTTTTAACTCATTACACCTTATTTGAGTATTTATGCGTGGCCCTTGCATGCCTGCCTGCTTGCCTATACCAAAGTAATGATCTGTGCTAGGACTGCTTGCAAGATTAACCTTTCAGCCCACAGTGCTGGAGTAGATCATTTGTACAGGAAAGGCAAACAGGGAGGCATAAATCATCAAGTAATAGGAATGAGTCAAAAGCACTTTTTACATTTGACTGTGGCTCACAAGTAAGAAAGGTTGGGGATCCCTGCTTTAGAGCATTGCATTTTTTGTTTTGGGACCAGCAAACTGCAGGATGTAGACTTAGTTGACTTCTCCTGTAACAGATTCTGTATTTCTGCATTATCCTTCATGCAACTCTTGGAGCATTATCATGTAAGTTAATGAGTTCCTAAGTGGTCCCCATTGGGTATGAGAGGCATGCATCTTGTTAATTGGAAAGCACCTGGAAACACTACTGTAACCATCTCTGCTTCCCATTCCTTCCAGCCCTGGCATTCTGTTTGAAAGGGCCCCTAAAATTTATATGCTCCAGCTACCTGCGGAGAGAAGGATGGATTGCAAACAAGCGCCTCTGCTTATGTTCTGAAATTCTTTAGATGCTCATTTTGGCACAGATCTCAAGGGTTGCTCTTCCCTTCTATCTCTAAACTCTGTCTTCACAACTAGAGGCCTATAGGGACACAGTTACCTCCTACAGCAGGCCGCCCTCTCATTGACTTTATGTCATTCCCCAAAACATTACACGTCAGAACATTCAAAGCCATTTGCAAACTACGCAGTTTAAACTTAACCATTAACCATTTAACCATTTTTTTTTAAAAACTAAAGATAAAAAGCAATCGATTTAAAAGCCATAGTGCCAGCCTTAGGTATTTACAGAAAACAATTTGACTTTTAAAAAAAAGAGGGTTGTACTACAGCACATTATGCTGTGCAATAAGAGTGAGGCATATACAACACATGCAGAAAGAAAAGACTATATTAGCTGTATGAAGGAGCACATTGAGACAGTCATGGAGCAAGAAACGTATATAGCAAGTACATATATAACTGCTGGTTTTCCCAGAGAGATCCATTTGTGCTTAGTCTTTGTGGTTAGAGACAAAGCAAGCAGCTTAAAGGGGCAGTATATACCTAGGGGCAGATTTACTAATCCACGAACGGACCGAAAGCGGTTTTTCGTAATGACCGGTATTTTTGCGACTTTTTCGCCGCCGTTACGACTTTATCATATATTTTCCGTGACTTTTTTGCCGCTGTCGCGAAAAATCCGGATTGGTTTTTCCGTCGTTTACAATAGCTCAATACGAAAAAATCGCGACGGCGACAAAAAAGTTGTGCAAAATACGATAAAGTCATGATGTCGACGAAAAAATCACGCAAAATACGAAAAAAACGAGACGCCGATGAAAAAGTCACAAAATTTTAGTTTCCAATTCAATTTTTTCCCATTCGGGATTCGGATTCGTGGATTAGTAAATGTGCCCCCTAGAATCACCTTTGCTAAAAATTTGCAGATTAAATAGATGTATTAAAATTACATTCTGCATTTGTTTTTATTATAGAAAAAAATCCATATTTTCTTATAATGTAGGTCTCCATAAAAATATGTTGTTTAAAACAGCTCATATGTAACCCTTTGCTATATCTAAATAAATGAATATTTGAGTTTTTTTATTCCTTAATAAACAAGCAAGCTTTTGAAATGCAAGTATATTTGAATTAGAAAAATAATCTCAAATTCACAAACTTGAAAATTGATAAATAAGCCCATTAGTCACTAAATTGTTGATGAACTAATCTTTACTCTCTGGAGTTTGGCATCTGTGTAGTTTATAGATCACAGTAAATCCTTCAAAATGTGCTTGTCAATGTGTATCTAGTGTGTACTAGTTTATCAGCCTATATGAATGAAATACATGATAAGGAATCACATTTACAGATAAAATCACAATATGATAATAATATCAGTCACAAGTTTCAAAGTCCCCTGTTACTTTCTGATACACAGCGCCATGAATAATGTGGGTAAATGTGGCCCATCTCAGGGGGAATGTGCAGAACTCAGAGGCACAACGTTGCATGAATACAAACAGTAGATGTTTGGGGCAGGGTTACTTACTCCCTAAAGAGATTCTCTCATAACTTTTATGGTGTAGTTTTTATTTCTAAATTACACTGCATGTTTTACAAATAATTCATTCTACAACTTAAAGGACATGTAAACAGGGTTGGACTGGGGCTCCCTCCACCTTCACACACCCCTTCTCCCCCCACATGGGCCCCCACCACCTGTCTGGACCCCAGCGCGTACCTGCAGTTCGCAGGTACTCCCCTTCTGGACACCCCTCTTCGAACACACCACCTGCTCCCCTTCTGTACATGCCTCCTGCTCCGCTTCAAACACACCCCCTGCTCCCCTTCTGAACATGCTTCCTGCTCCCCTTCTGAACATGCTTCCTGCTCCCCTTCTGAACATGCTTCCTGCTCCCCTTCTGAACATGCTTCCTGCTCCCCTTCTGAACATGCTTCCTGCTCCCCTTCTGAACACGCTTCCTGCTCCCCTTCTGAACACGCTTCCTGCTCCACTTCTGAACATGCTTCCTGCTCCCCTTCTGAACATGCTTCCTGCTCCCCTTCTGAACATGCTTCCTGCTCCACTTCTGAACATGCTTCCTGCTCCCCTTCTGAACACGCTTCCTGCTCCACTTCTGAACATGCTTCCTGCTCCCCTTCTGAACATGCTTCCTGCTCCCCTTCTGAACATGCTTCCTGCTCCACTTCTGAACATGTTTCCTGCTCCCCTTCTGAACATGCTTCCTGCTCCCCTTCTGAACATGCTTCCTGCTCCCCTTCTGAACATGCTTCCTGTTCCCCTTCTGAACATGCTTCCTGCTCCCCTTCTGAACACGCTTCCTGCTCCCCTTCAAACACACCCCCTGCTCCCCTTCTGAACATGCTTCCTGCTCCCCTTCTGAACATGCTTCCTGCTCCACTTCTGAACATGCTTCCTGCTCCACTTCTGAACATGCTTCCTGCTCCCCTTCTGAACACGCTTCCTGCTCCCCTTCTGAACATGCTTCCTGCTCCCCTTCTGAACATGCTTCCTGCTCCCCTTCTGAACATGCTTCCTGCTCCCCTTCTGAACATGCTTCCTGCTCCCCTTCTGAACATGCTTCCTGCTCCCCTTCTGAACACGCTTCCTGCTCCCCTTCAAACACACCCCCTGCTCCCCTTCTGAACATGCTTCCTGCTCCCCTTCTGAACACGCTTCCTGCTCCCCTTCTGAACAGGCCTCCTGCTCCCCTTCAAACACACCCCCTGCTCCCCTTCTGAACATGCCTCCTGCTCCCCTTCTGAACATGCTTCCTGCTCTCCTTCGAACACACCTCCTGCTCCCCTCCTGAATACTGATCTGGTGGAACGGGCAGCGATCGCTTCCTCCTTCCTCTCTCGCTGCGCGCGCATGCGCAGTAGAGTGAAAAGCCGAACTTTAACAGAGAACTCGGCGTTTTCACTCTACTGCGCATGCGCCGGACTCGGAGTCTAGGGGAAAGGAAGGCGGAAGGAGGAAGCGCATCACCCCAGGTGCCCGGGGCTGGTGCGGTTTTTTCCTAATAGGGGAACCAGCCCGGGGTACAAGGTAAGCGATTCAAGTCACTTGGGGGTGTTTAACATTTTAGCACCCCCAAGCCTTTCCTTCCCCTTTAAATTCTATGGGAGATGGCCTTCCCGTAATTCGCTACTCTGGATAATGGTTTTCCGGATAACAAATCCCAGACCTGTGCTTTCTGTTCACTACATGTAAAACATTTTGCTACAGTTTGATCTTCATTAATACATTTTGATAATATCTATCCCTGTAAAGACCATCTATGTCCATTACTACACTGACAGCTACAACAACCTTCAAACTTCAATAGAATGGATGAAAACCAGCGAAGTGCCTCGTAATAGCCATTACTATTCCACCACTTTATAAATAGGCCGCTTATTGTGCCATGAACCACAGAATCACAATGCAACTGTTACATTTGTTGAAAAAAGTTTAGTATTTTCAACAAACTGTCAAATATTCCGCTAATGTGTTATTCTTTGATTATGCCCATACTGGCAGTTGAAGCTCGCAGAACATATCTCAGTGATATAGTTGTAGCTGCTCAGGACCACACACACCGCAGTAGCCCTAAATGTATCTAGCGAGGGAGTTTAGGATTATCTTCTCTGTCTTAAATTGTTTGCATCTGGTTAAATTTAGAACCTGTATATCCATCAGTTCCTGTCTTATTATCTATTTACCTTGTTGGACTCCGCAGTGCATTCCCCGTGCAGCAGGCATATCATTTTTTACTATATACATTTCAGTTTACTGCATTTCTGGGGATATTTTCATACAGGGTTAGATTTAGATTGTATTGAAATATACTATTAAATATTAAAAAAAAAGCATACAGAAATAAGAAATTTACTTGCTTGTTGGCAACCTGTTAACCAGCAGCAGTTCCATAGTGGTATCGGTAAATAAGATCAGGCAGATGTAAATCAATATGTGGAATAAATTTAAGCAAACAGATATCAACAGCAAAAATGCTCTATTTTCATTTTTTTGTAGGTCATCGAAGTCCAACCTGACTGCTTATATTCTTATACTTCTTATTTATAAGGATATATAGGAGCTAAATATGTACAGTGCCCAATAGCATTTACACATAAGGTTTACTTTGTCTGTACAGGTATGGGATCCGTTATCCAGATTTTTCACCTGTCGTTTCACTCATCACTATAGATGTCTTAACAAAGCACAACTTTTGACTGCTTCAAAAAAATATTACATATAAAGGATAGAAATTAATAGCATCTCAGGTCAAAAAAGTAGCTTTTATTTTTGAACTTTTACTTTTCCAAACCTCATTTAAAATAATGTCCCATTAAAAAACTCAAGAGAACTGGTCAAAGTCATGAATACGTGCAGCGGGGACAGGAAATAGTGTTTTCTGATCATAATGACCCATCTGCAAGCATTCCTCCCAATTAACCTTAATATACAATGGGATTAGTTAATATATGAGGCACAAACTAAATGGACAACAGAGACCCTTTTCGCACACCCTGGCTCTCCAAAGTAATAAACACCCGGTGCACACTGCTGGAGGGATCGGCACCCTCCCAAAACCAGCTTGGGAAAAAAGCAAATTTATGCTCATTGAGCCTTATCTACTATACGGAATTACCAACCCCAATCTCAATCCCCCCCGAGAATTATGAAAAATGTTAAAAATAAGGAGATTGAAAAGAAAAGGGAGACTTTACTTGCCAAACATTTTTTTACACATGGGCACCAGGTGGCGCAAGTCAGATGGCAGATTTTGGAAAAAATCCATATTAAACAAGGTCAGGAAAAGAGGAAGGTATTATCCCAAAGAGAGTGTTATTGGATTTGGCTTTTACAATCCCGCCATCCAAAAGGGTTAAACGATGAATTTAACATGTCATGCTTTTTATAGGTGTAGTAGTTTGTGGACATAATCTTGTTAATATATGTTTGTATTTATATTTTTATTACAGATAAGTAACTTTCTGAATATGCAGCAGGGATAGATACCTTTTCCCTTCAGGTTAGGGTAAGATATCTTATTATCTTGGATTGTGATTCTTGTAAGGATCGTTTTTAACTAGGGTTCAGTTTGCAACATTTTAACTTCACATTTATCACTTATTTTTTATGTTCTAGTATCCAGTGGACTTTCTCCTATGATACATTGTTTTCACTCTGCTATGAGACTATGTTTGGATACATTGTTTCCACTCTGTCAGGAGATTGGGTTTGGAACAGAGAGTAGAATGGTTCACTTTTGCACAATGAAGTTTTAATGTATTTTTGGCTGTTATTATCTATTCAATGCACTTTATTTGAGATGTTAACTGATATACTATGCACTTTATTTTATGTATTGTATTGGAATCCGTTTGGTTGTTCCAATTTAACACAATGGTGTTTGAAAGTATTTATCCAATTTACCAATTAACTTTGGGGATGTGGTTAATGAATTGTGTATAAATTCTTGTGTGCTTTCACTGTGTTTTATGCTTGATAAAGGGGTTATTCTGCCCCGAAACATTGCAGCTCCGCGATAAAACTTTGAAGGGCTTGTTCCCTAGTTCATAGCTCTGTTGCCATTCGCTTTTTTCACAAACTAAATGGAGCCTTCCCAGATATATCTAATAATGATCACCCAAAGCTGCACCTTCCAGTAAGATGGCCATATACTGGCCTATTTTCTGTGCTATCCCACCAGTCACTGGTTGGATACCATATGAGTGCCCTACATGTGAATGGCCCATTTCATTGTTTCATTCATTTGGGTCAAAAGGCCAAAGCACTGTGGGAAGTGAAGCGGAAATTTGGCTCCATACATGGCTGGGCAGTATGATCAAAATTAGCCAAACTGCCTGACCAAATCAAGTTATGTATTGGCCTGCTAAACTAGAACAATGGGCAAGTGTTTTATTATCTACTAAATTAAGCAGTAAAAGTTATCACCTACATTATATTTCTCATTAACAGAGGTCCCCTATACAGGGGGATTAATTATCTACCTAGCAAGGACCAAAGATGAAGTAGCTTCAGTTTCTCTATTAAGTTCAAGAAATATCAAAAACTATAGATTTTTAGTGATTAAAACAACAGGCAAAAAGTATGTTCATCTTAAGCCCTAATTATTAAACCCATGTTAAATTATTTAAAAAATGATAACAGCAATTTTTAGATTGAAAAATATGTTTTATAAGATGATATATGCAGTTATACACTGGAAGGTAAACAACACTGACAGAGGGTTGCATGCAGATATATCACTTATGGGAGTTATCAGTCAAAGAAAACAAACTGATATAATGATGAAGGAAGGATTCATCTCATATTTGTTCATTTCTATCCTTGTTCCCTATTCATGGGCTGCAGGTGCTCAATATTACTGCTAGAAAACCACTTACAGTTCTTTAATGCAGGCATGTCGACTCAAAGATACGTGGGAGGGAGTCCTGTATTCAGTTATATGCTGGCAGTGTGGTTATGAATTGCAAAACCAAAAGCAGATACTGAAATGTCAGGATTTTAATGAAAGTATTTGTGAGTTTAGGACAGTTGCATAAAAGAGAGAAATTATTTGGAGAGATAAGTCTGTCAGATCAGTAATGCAATTTAGAAAACAGGAGCTATGATTGTTATGTAGCACTTCTATTAAAGATGTGCACTGTGACTTCTGCTAGTACTGATGGAGCTTCAGGGCAACTCCAGGAGCACCTACAAGAGTATTCCCAACCTTTTTTATTTGTGAATCACATTCAAATGTAAAAAGAGCTGGGGAGCAACACAAGCATGAAAAGTTCATTTGGTGCCAAATAAGGGCTGTGATTGGCTATTTTGTAGCCCCTATGTTGACTGTCAGCCTACAGAAGGCTCTGTTTGGCAACCAAAACTTGCCTCCCAAACCAGGAATTCAAAAATATACACCTCCTCGATGGTTACTGGGAGCAAATTCCCAGGGGTTGATGAGCCACTGATTGGGGATCACTGCTCTGGACTATGTATTCATCAAACAGCCTTTTGGTGACATACAACTCAACTCTTATAACTACAACATGGGCAAGGGCTAGTAACAAGCAAGAGATCGGTCCCAGGGCAGTTGTTTTATAAAAGCCAAGTAATATCAGTATATGATCAATATATGATCTCATCTAACCAAAATAAAGAAGGACGCATTTGGTTTTTCTGTGGAGCTTCTGCTCTTATGAGACTTCTGCTAAAGTCTAGTTGCATAGGCTGTTTCTATGGGAAAGTGTGTGAAGTGGTTCTTGACATTATGTCCTAAGTTTTAGTGATCTCTATGTCTTTTTAAAACTTTAAAAGCTTTAAATGAGGCAGTATAAAGGCATACAGATCACTTAGTATCAGACAGAATGATGGTTGCAACAATTGAGCCAAACTTTATGCTAAGGGAGTTCCTTGAGTAAAGCAGCTGCTACTATAATAATTTTCTAAGAAACAATGAGGCAGAAAATGAAAGAAATTTCAAATCCTGGCCACTGCTCAACTCAAGAGCTATAATGATGCTCTCAAATAGCCAGTCTGGAGCCAGTCTGTGAGGAGTTTTCTTTCTCTTAACCTGTGTAGCTTTTATTGAATGAACCACTGTAATTTGCAAAAAAATATTTTCCTAGAATGTTTATAGTTTGCAAACAGCATTATGTGCAAGAAACTTGTATACATTGACATCATATATACTGATACTGTAATCCAAGCACTGACTATTTGGTGAAATGCAGTTAGAGTTCCCCTCAACCCTTTTTTCTTGAAGGTTTGTGATGGTTTAGAAGGATGCTTGTTTTAAAGTTCTGGATATTTTCCACTACAGGAATTTGTCGAGATAGTCCAAGTATGCTTTATTATAAAATACATATCTTGGCATTATATTAGTGTTAGATTGATCATTCTGTCTTATGTCTAATAAACCTTTGTACTCTAAAGTTATTCAGAAGATGTGGAGGGTTTATCTTAAAGAAATTCTGATACCATAACTTGAAACCCTTTTTACAGGAGTCATAACATTGTCTTTGCATGCTTTTTATAATTTTTCCATAATAGTATTTGTCAAATGCTTTAATATTGCCTATATAATCCCTCAAGTTACTCTGAGGGGGCTGCCATATTTGTGTAGCAGTAGTCTGTTAGAAGCTATAACTGACAGGTTGGGAAGGGACAGTCAGGTTGGCAAAAGTCAGGTTTAGGAGCTTCAAGTAACAATTACTTACAAAAGCAGCCCTGTCAGTGGAAAATGATCAACATGACCTATAGGGAACTTTTTACATATATTAATATTTTGAAGAGTAGTTTTTTAGTGTCAATATGGGGGTTAATGGTGGTTTATTACACCTTTTCTGCTTCAGCTAATGCACTTATTGCAAGATGTGTTATGCAAAAGTATCTAAACTAAACCTGCAGGAAGGCTTAGAGCAGGGCATCTGCATGAGGGACAATCAGAGAGACTTTTTCTTGTCATTTTTATAGGAAGTTGAGGTGGGAAAAGTACCTAAACTATTATGGATTGCGTAGTCTAATGAAACTTGTACACAAAGCAAAATTAGCACCATAGAATGTCCCTATGCAGATACCTGATAACTCAGATGTGCATCACTGAGGGAACTCAGTAGTCAATAACAAGTATGAATTTGACAGGTTGTCAAGTTTTGTCAGAGGGAAATACTTGGCAAAGCTCCCCACATGACATGGGCCTAAACTAGTGGAATAACCCCTTTTCCAGATATATTGTGACTTTTGACACAAGCATAGTTACACAAGTCTTTAACAGCAAATATGCTTTAACTGACCCTCTGGCTAGGCTTCCAGTTTAGGCCGCAAATAGTCATTTTTAACATTTCATCACCCTAAACTAACCAGGCTCTGCCCCTTCTAGCCACTGGTCTGGGACCCCATTTGTCACCTGCCGCACAGTTTAGAAACCACTACTTTATTCTCATTGGGATTTAATGTCTGGTATCATTTGTTGCCTCTCCCTTGAGGAAGGCACAATGTTAAATATATCAAGAACCAAGATCCAAGAATTAGCATAAGATGTTTGTTTATGGGAGATTGATGGGTTTGCTTGGAGAATAATTATTTTGTGTATAAAACAAGGAAACACAGAAGCCTGTCTTTTACATTAAAATACTTAGGGGCAGATTTACTAATGCACGAACGGACCGAAAGCGTCCGAACGTGTTTTTTTTCGAAATGATCTGTATTTTTGCGACTTTTTAGTCGCCGTCGTGGCTTTTTCGTATGTCCCGAGTTTTTTTCGTCGCCGTTACGACTTTATTGTATATTTTCCATGACTTTTTCGTCGCCGCCGTCGTGGTTTTTCCACCATTTTCAATTGCTCAATACGAAAAAATCGCGACGGTGACGAAAAAGTCGTGCAAAATACGATAAAGTCGTGCAAAATACGATAAAGTCGTGACGGCGACGAAAAAATTTAGCAAAATACGAAAAAAACGCGACGGCGGCGAAAAATCGCAAAATTTTCATTTCCAATCCGATTTTTTCCCATTCGGGATTCGGATTCATGGATTAGTAAATGTGCCCCTTAGTATTATTGCATCAGTGCAAGCAACATGTAGCTAAACCAAAGTGGTTAACTGTGACTTTATATTGAAATATTTCTGCCCATTTCAACTATTTTATGATATTATAATATTACTCTGGCTAGATTTAAATGCTTGGAAATTTTTTCCCGATCCTCGATATTTAATATATCGGCCCCGAACAGTATGGAAGAAGGTTATTAATGACGTTCTTCCCATTTACAGATTGACCTACCTTGGCTTAAGGCTATCATCAAAAATGTTACAGGCCATAGTGTCATGAATTAATGATGATATATGACAATATCTGTAATGGCTTAACATGTTTATATACAAGTAACCTATATCTCATGTCAGCACCCGTGGTGAAAGACTGTTTTATATATGTGATATTTCTCATATTTATCTAATTACCATAATGTAATGTAAACGGTTGAAATCCAAGCAGCTCAATTTAAATGAAATGTTACCTTTAAAAGAAATTTATGATGTATTAGTTTTGCTATGGGTATTTTCAACCCAGTAAGAGAAAAAAATGGACACTTTTGGTACATGCAGTCAAGGAAAAAATAGCATGTGTCATAAACAATGAGTCTTATAAATAAAGGGAACTATTTGAGAGGGTGTGGGATCTGTAGCTTGAGTTTGTGGGAGATCCATAACAGTAGGACGTTGTGCGGAGATAACAGGCAGGAGTGAACCTTGTATATATAGATAAAGAATGCATAGAGGAACATCTGGGTGTAAAAAATATGCTACTGTAATAGTCAGGGGACATATATTTTCCACACACAAAGGGGCTGATTTACTAACCCACGAATCCGACCCGAATTGGAAAAGTTCCGACTTGAAAACAAATATTTTGCGACTTTTTCGTATGTTTTGCGATTTTTTCGGATTCTGTACGAATTTTTCGGATCCAATACGATTTTTGCGTAAAAACGCGAGTTTTTCGTATCCATTACGAAAGTTGCGTAAAAAGTTGCGCATTTTGCGTAGCGTTAAAACTTACGCGAAAAATGCGCAACTTTTCGCGTAAGTTTTAACGCTACGCAAAATGCGCAACTTTTTACGCAACTTTCGTAATGGATAGGAAAACTCGCGTTTTTACGCAAAAATCGTATTGGATCCGAAAAATTCGTAAAGAATCCGAAAAAATCGCAAAGTACCGATCATTACGAAAAAAACGCAATCGGACTCCATTCGACCCATTCGTGGGTAAGTAAATCAGCCCCATAGAGTAGAAAGCAAATGGAAAATGTAGCACAAAAAGTCATTATCATTTTACTACTGAATATGTAAGCAAACCACAACTTGCTTGCGCACATTAATTACGCAATCAAATATATTATCATTGTGTCATGGACTGTATCAAGTTTAAAAATCCAGTTGTTTATTGTCAGGCAAAACATTCATATCTTTACAGACGTACATCTTGCATGCTGCCAGCCAACAGAAACGGCAGGATTGTACTCTACCAAGTGCTGACTATAAAGCAAAGACAAATGTGATAAATTGCGATTGTTTGAGCAGTCATGAGATTAAATAAAACATCATTGAATTCTGTTATAAAAAAAGTGCATTGTTTCCATTGTGTTTCTTTTTGTGCTTTAGATTCATGCATTTCCTTTGAGGCGTGAAAAATATGTATCTTTCATGCCTGAAAAACAATGGGCAGTAAGGCTGCAAGTATGGTTGCTTTGCAAGAAATCCTTATTGGAAGCAGCCTCTGCATCTGTGGAGGAGAGAGCAGGGTTGGGACATTTACATAGTTACATAGTTACATAGGGTTGAAAAAAGACCAGAGTCCTTCAAGTCCAACCCTTCCAAATAAACCCAACCAATACTGACCTATCTATACACTTACATACATAAACTATACATACAACATTAATCTTGACTGTAGATATTAGTATCACAATAGCCTTGGATATTATGCTTGTTCAAGAACTCATCCAGGCCCCTCTTATAGGCATTAACAGAATCTGAAAACTACCATTTAGTAGGTAGCTTGCATTTATATTATTCCTACCAAAGTGCATAACTTTGCACTTGTCCCCACTAAACCTCATTTTCCAGTTTGCTGCCCAGTTTTCCATTTTTGTCAAATTGCCTTGCAAAGTGGCAGCATCCTGCATGGAACTTATAGTTTTGCACAATTTAGTGTTGTCAGCAAAAATAGAAACAGTACTGTCTATACCCACCTCCAGGTCATTAATAAACAAGTTAAAAAGCAAAGGACCAAAGACTGACCCCTGCGGTACTCCACTAACCACACTGGCCCAATTAGAAAATGTTCCATTTACCCCCACTCTTTGTACTCTATCCTTCAGCCAGTTCTCTATCCAATTACAGATATTATGTTCTAGGCCAATATTCCTCAATTTCCTAGTGAAGCCTTCAAGCTCAAACACATATTTCCATGGGATTAACAGAAGTGCGATCACCTCTGAACCAGAGAATGCAGCAGGTGTATGTCCCCAATCTATTGTCACTTGTAGGAAATGTGCTCAGTGTGACAAGCGATTCACAGGTTGCTGGTGGGATGGGAAGCATGTCTTTGTTGAAAGGTCACAGTCGGTTCAGTGTCACTCACTGTCAGATATGAAGAAATGGGTCACTTGGAAGGAGGTCTTTGTTTCTAGTTGATTTCCCTCAGGGCTTATAACCTAAGACCCTAGGAGTGCTATAGGTAAACGTTTGCCACTATATTGAAAATATAATGTGTGCTGGGCATATTCAATTACTGAGCCTGAAACATGAAAGCAATAAGGTACTGTAAACAGGTCCTTTTAATACTAGGATCTTATTATAGCAATCGCTACGGGCATGCCAGCCTTGATATTAATTACTATAGGGCATCCTGCTGGGTGTAATATAGACTCACGATCCTCCCAGAGAAGCCAAGCATCTTTCCTGCTGCTAAGTACTTGAGAAAGTGGGAATTCCTTGCATAAACCTTTCTGTACAAGATAAGCCTGAAGAGCAGAGCTGGCTCTCTAACACATCTAGCAAATTAGTTCCATGTCACTCAGGGCAATGGCATACATTTTTTCAAAGTTTTATTTATTAAGTTTAACATTTTCTCCCAAGTGTTAAAAATGTTTGGTCATATCAACAAACAACAGTCGACATTAGGCAGCAATCCGCCAGCTAAAACTTGCCAAGTCATTGGCAGATGTCCCTTCCCTGGAGGAACCTTCTTTTGTTTTGAAATTTTAGAGATTTTGGATTTTTGATGCTGTTTTTCAGTTTGAAAAAGTTGCAGTTTTCATGCGACTTTTTCCGCACTGACTTTTTCAGTTCAGACTTTAGAACTGAAAAAGTAAATCTGCCCCTAGGTGTATATAGTTTGCAGGTGGGTAATTGTATTTAGGGCAGATGTCAGGGATGTCCGCTGCTGACAGATTTCTGTGCATCATTTATTTGTTAAGGAAACCGCTATCCTTTGATACTTTTATTAAACCATTCCTATTCTAATATGCTGCCCCCCCCCACTAGAGATGTAGCGAACTGTTCGCCGGGGAACAAATTCGTGCGAACATCGGGTGTTCGCGAACGCGTATGTTTGCGAACTTTCAGCGTATGTTTGCAGTTTGGGTTGGCGCCGCGTTTTCCGCCGCGTTTTTTATCATTGCAAAAGTATTGTACAATATGCCGCACAAGTTTAAGCGCGACTTAGCAAAAAAGCCGCTTATTTTCACTAGAATAGCTTGCGTTTTTTGCGCAACTCTGTGCCAACAAAGTATTTTTCAGAGAAGTTTTTGCCCTTGATCCCCCTCCTGCATGCCCCTGTCCAGGTCGTGGCACCCTTTAAACAACTTTAAAATCAGTTTTCTGGCCAGAAATGGCTTTTCTAGTTTTTAATGTTCGCCTTCCCATTGAAGTCTATGGGGTTCGCAAAGTTCGTGAATATTCGCGGGTTTTGGCGTATGTTCGCGAACATGTTCGCAAACTTTTTTTTTTAGGTTCGCTACATCCCTACACCCCACAAGGCAAACCCCAACCCCTGCCTTATCATGTTCAAAAGTATATAAAGGATTTTATAACAATAACCATTTAATAGACGAGAGAGGAATGACAACATTTATTCTATATTCTTGAGGGCTAATCTGACACCGCACAATTCCATTATTGTAAGAGCCTTTGTGAGTAAGTCTGTCCTGTTTTGGGCAAAAAGTGATCAGAGAATTACAACCACATTTATTGGGGTTCGATATTTAATCGAACTCAAAGCTTTTTAAAGCAACCATAGCTTGTACTTGATCCCATCTAATCCTTATTGGAGGAAAAACTATTCTTTTGGGTTTAATCAATCTTAAAATAAATTTTTAGTGCAAATTCAAATTAAAGAAAGACCCCAGATCCCAAGCATTTTGGATAACAGGTCCCATACCTGTACCTGGTTAAAACAGTGCTTTACTAAAGTTTGTGCTAATTAATTATTTTATTAAGCTAGTGTCCAAAAATAGTCCAGATATATCGGGTACGTGTTAAAATCTCAGCTGGTGAGGACCGCATTGGTGCGTCTCATCTGAGAGGTTTCCATAGGTCTGTATGATCCAATCATAGCCCAAATTTGGCACAGTACATGAATGGACAAAATGGCAGAAGGTAGTTAGCTTCAACCTACCAGCCAGGCCTACTGTCTAGCTTTATCTAAGGCAGCTCAAGTGTAAAACAGAATGGTGTATATTAATCTCCTTGTACATATATACAGCTTCTGCTGTAACATTAGATTGTAAGCTTCACTGAGCAGGAACTGATATTTGTAATATGTCAGCTCTATATAAATAAAAGAATGATAAATGACAAATGTGTTAAGGCTCACACGTACACATGGGGAAATTGTGTGCCGGAGGGAATTTGCATAAAAACAGTTTATGTTTTCCTGTGTGTGTGTGTGTGCGTGTTTTTCTTTACATAGCAAGGAATAAACAGAACAACCAGTCTCCAGTGAGAAAGTCTCTCCAATTTAACCCAGTTTTATCTCAAAGCACCCAGTGACGTACAAATAATAGAAATAATGAGAGATATACAAAGCTATGATAAAATAATGAGAAAAATCTTGTAACCATGACACTAAATGGGACTATTGCAGAAATACACAGAGGAGGAAGAGCTAGAATTTCTTGTTTTCCCCACATTTGCACTGCAGTTTTGCTCAGGTTGAGTGTAGACTTACATACAGTATTCACATGTATATTTGTAGCACCTGCCCCCCCGGGAGAATAAAATATAACCATATAGTAGCTGTGATGAGAGCTAGTGCAAACTGAAACTGGTAGCAGCAATTGGAGCTTACTGCTAATCATCATTTATTTATATAGCTCCAGCGACTTAGAAATTAACTGTTTGTAGAAGAATTTTGCTGTCTTATTCACACAATATACATACTAGGGTCAATTCTGTAAGAAACCAATTATCCTATTAGTATGTTTTTGGGGTGTGTGAGGAAACCAGAATACATAAACAAAATCCTTATGGACACTGGATAACATAGACAGACCTTGTAAATTGCACACTGCTTGGAATCGATTGTGCTACTTCGCAGCGTTGCTGACCTGAGACCCACTCGAAGCTTAAATTGGTAATAGATTGTACAATGAAAGCTAATGAGTAGTGGAAACAGCATCTACAGCTGATATAAAGAGAAACTAAAGGTGGCCGAACGAGCGGATCTTCTCCCAATACGCCAAACCTAAGGTGGGCGATATAGGGCCAAATGATCGCCCAGAGAACTTGAATCGGCAGCTTAAAATTGCCCATTTATGGCCACCTTAAAAGAATATTGTCATGTATTTTCAAAACACATCAGTTAATAGAGCTTCTCCAGCAGAATCCTGCTTAATTTTGAAATTTCACATGGGGCTAGCCATATTCTTCATTTCCCAGGGTGCTACAGTCATGTGATAAACTTCTGTCACACTTTACGGCTGTGCTGCAAGTTGGAGTGATATAACCCCACTGCTTTTACCCCACATTTGTTGGTTCAATAATAAGATTTTAAATGGTAGAGTGAATTATTTGCTATGTAAACAGTGTCATTTAGAAATAAAAAGTACAGCATAAAAATCATGACAGAATCCCTTTTTAGGGACAAATTTAACAAAATGTGAAATTAGAGCTCAACATAGAGAAATTCACTCGCTTTCTATTTTTTCCTACGTTATTTTTAGAAGCATATTTATCCATTGGTGAAAGTTTGAGTTCACCATTCCCTAAATATGCGTCTTCCCACAGGAATGAATAGAACGTGGGGGAGTTTTTCTGTAGAGAGCTCTAATTTCACACTTTGATAAATCTGACCCTTAGTCTGATATTTGAACTATGATGTGTAATTCATTCCTATAAATGTAAGCTATTACAAATTCTGCAATTACAATTACAGCGGGAGCTACTGCAGGGAGAAAATAGCTTCAATAGCATGCCCCCTTTAAATCAGATCTAAGTAGACATGAACAATATGTATATTTACAGCCTGAGAATGGATTTGCACTAAATATACTAGCGACTATACAGATTTCTTCTTGTCATTAAAATACAGCTGCTGATCTTATGAGAGTGACTGTAATGGGTAGGAAGTATCATAAGAACAAGTTTTCTATAACTGTACCCAATACCCATCACGTTTATTCAGACATATGTTCTTTTATGTTTACCTGAAAATTAACTGTTAGTATGATGTAGAGAGTGCTACTCTGAAACAATTTGCAGTTGGTCTTCATTTTTTATCATTTGTGGTTTTTGAATTATTTAGCTTCTTGTTCAACTCTCCAGTTTGGAATGTTAACACCTATTTGGTTGCTAGGGTCTAAAGCAACCAAAGCAGTGGTTTAAATAAGATACAGTAATTTGAATAGGAGAGGGCCTGAATAGAAAGGTAGGCAATAAAAAGTAACAATGTTTTTTTAGCTGCTGGGATCAATGACTAGAGATGTAGCGAACCTCACAAAAAAAGTTCGCGAACCCGTTCGCGAACTTCCGCCAAAAAGTGCGAACTTTTGCGAACTTTGCGAACCCCATAGACTTCAATGGGAAGGCGAACTTTAAAACCTAGAAAAGCCATTTCTGGCCAGAAAACTGATTTTAAAGTTGTTTAAAGGGTGCCACGACCTGGACAGTGGCATGCAGGAGGGGGATCAAGGGCAAAAATTTCTCTGAAAAATACGTTGTTGACACAGCGTTGCGTTTTGTGCTGTGAAGGGCAGAAATCACACTACATTTCTAAACCTGTGTAATAAACTGCTTTAAAATCAGAAAATAAAAGCAGTCCTTACAAGGACTATTGGGTTACAGCAGATGAGATCAGCAGGACAGCTGCCCACAGCAGTTACATACAGAGCAGTAGAAAGTAGATTACTAGATTGCTATTACTAGCATAGAGAGAGAGTTAGCTCTCTCCCTATGCTAACTCATCAAGCACACACAGGCAGAATGTAAAATGGCTGCTGGGCTTAGGTTTATATATGGAAGGGAGTGGTCCAGGGGTGGTCCAGGAGGGAGAGCTGCCTGATTGGCTGCCATGTATCTGCTGGCTCTGGGGTGAGAGGTCAAAATTTGGCTCCAGCTAAGGCGAACCCAAAATTGCGAACATCGCTAAAAGTTCGCGAACTTGCGAACACCCGATTTTCGTGCAAATTAGTTCTCCGGCGAACAGTTCGCTACATCTCTATCAATGACCCCCATTTCAAAGCTGGAAAGAGTCAGAAGAAGAGGGCAAAAAATTCAAAACTATAAAAAATGAAGACCAACTAAAAAGTTGCTAAGAATTGGCCAACCTATAACAAACTGCTTTAACCAGGCAGTAACTACAGGGCACCCTTTGTGTGCCTGTGCTGACTGATCCTTCTGTATTGAAAACATTAGTATTTGATCATCTCAGTGGATAACATATTCTTCACAATTAAGGGAACAGTGTAGGGCCAAGTCCTGTCGTTATTTCAAACTTTTCAAGGTAATGTCACACACGGCACTTGGCTCCATTGATATGAAATATTTTGAATTATTGCAAATTACTTGTAACTTCCTCCATTCTGTGCATTGCAGGTAAATGCAAGTATGGAACTTTATTCAATATTTGTAGGAGGACATTTATCAGCCGATGCTGTCTTGCTCCGACACGCTGACTGTCAACAGGACTTAACACCATAAACCTCTCTCAGTGTACAGTAGAACCATACATTAATACAACAGATGGGGGTCAATAGAATAACAAAAACAAAATACAGTTACATTCAATCGTAAGTGCTAAGTGATAAAGAGACGAGCCAGGAAGTCCCTTTCCTGTAAAGCTTACAGTCTAAATTCTGCCTTACTCAACATCCTTAAGGTAATGAAATAAACAAAAAGATAATTTCTCTATATTTGTATTCTTTCAGTCGCCTTGGCTCACCTCTGTGCCCCCTCCACCTACTCAGAAATCCTTCCCAACCTTTGCTTGTCCTCTCTTCCTGAGTTTCCACCTCCTCCCAGCTCTTTCCCTAATCTCTTTGCCCTCTTCCAACCTACTTTTAGCCCAGTCTCCTTGTCC
This sequence comes from Xenopus tropicalis, assembly GCF_000004195.4. Lineage (NCBI taxonomy): Eukaryota > Metazoa > Chordata > Amphibia > Anura > Pipidae > Xenopus > Xenopus tropicalis. The sequence continues at coordinate 42,220,355 of NC_030684.2, read as the reverse complement.
TCTCAGCCCCCTTCCCTAATCAATTATATCCTTACAACCAATAGGCATTAATTGCTAGTATCCCATTTAAGGACAACTGTTTCCACTCTTATGGTTAAAAACAGCACATAAATGTAATATGTCAATGGGAAAGGACACCCTAATTATAATGTTTATAAATGCAAGCAAGGAATGTTCACTGCGCACAATAACACATGACCCTGATCATTATCTGTTTAAGGGAAAATAAACAGGAAATAATTTTTCCTATAATTTCTTTAAAGTAATGAGCATGTAAAAATTTCTGAACACTATAAAATGTCATTTTTAGCTGTAGTTTAGCTTGTGCATGCTAAATACTCTTTATTATGTACAGCTGTGGCAGAAATCACAAGACTCTATTTGCGCCAAAAAAGTTTAGACAAATAACTTTTTTGCCTAAAATAAATTATAAAACTTGGTAAATGCTTGTACCAGCCAAATAACATCAATAGTATATGGATAGGAGCAATTTTAAAAGAAGCCATTTGGAAGGCCTGTCTCCTATTGGCATCTCTGTATGAGGTTTGCATTTGCATTGGGTTATACTGAGTCAGACAGTGGGCGCTGGATTATAAGTGCCAAAATGTTGGAGCTAAAGATTTGCTTTAAACATATAGATCAATAAACTCCGTACTTATATGTTAGGGCTTTGTTTTTAGAAGAGGCTCTAATCTGTCTTGTGCTACAACCCACTTTATGGCAGCTGTTATGGCTAGCATTAGGAGAGGCTGCTTGTATGCAGGTAGGGTTCCTGGCAGCAAAGTGCAGGGGATAGTTACCCTCTGCCACCTTTCCTATGCCTTGTGCCATAGAGGGTATTGCACACATATGGCTTTGGATTTCTTGCCAGTGAGAGTTTACATTTGTGAATCTAAAATATATATATGGTGTAACCTCTATTTCAGCTCAATAGCTGCCTTCCCAGACTAGTACCAGTAGAACATGGGTTACACTGTACTCTCTTACCCAGAATGGGCCTTCGCTAAGTGGAAGAGGAAGGTGAGGGTGTTGTGCAACTACACCTCTCTTGCTGCTATGCAGAAAAATGAAAACAGAGGGCACCAGAGGTTCTTGCAAATAACAAAGTAATAAGTGTTTATTGAACATCCACAGGGTTACTCACAATACAGCTTCAGAGGCCAGTGGTACATGCAACACATACCGAGTGTATATTCAGACTAACACTCTCCTGCGGGCAGACTGGCAGGAATCTCCCTTCACCTCTGCGACACACCCTGTAGTGGATCCCTCGGGGAATTCTCTATCCTGATTCCCTATTCACTTGGATCCCTACACTACAGGCAATATGGCCTGGGAGAGATATTTCCAGAAAAACTGCAAATCCTATGCAGGAGCTCATGCTGCTCATTCATCTCAACCCTAACTGCCTTACACTCCTAGAGTGTACTATAAAGGGAGCTACACCTGCCACTATCTAATGCCTCATTCACGGGGCCCTGTTCCCCGACTTCACTGGGCCTGGGCCCATGCGCTGGGCTCTCAGCACACATCCACCTTGTCCCTAAGGTGGAAGCAAACAAACAGGAAGGTGCCATTCCTTTCCCAACACTATACCAAAGTCAGGCAGGAAGTGGTCACCATACCTTCTAACCAATAGCACACATATGTTAATGAACTCACTTAGATACATTCCCTTCTGCCCAGCAACTAAGTGAACTGAACCTGTAGGGATTTAAAGCCATAGGGACCATTTAACCCTATGGGTCCCTACAATGGTATCCCAGGGTAGACACACAAAGTCAAATAAGGCATGGAAGTTTCAAAACGGAATACAGAAAGGAGATGCATTCCCACTCAGATCTTCATTCTCATTCTGCTGCCCTTTACCCACCTTCTTCCTCCTAATTTCTTCTCTGCCAACTCTGCAAACTATGCTATATCTGTAAGATGTATACAATGCAACTCTTTATGGATATGATTGACCTGCTGCTATATATTACTATATATATATTATACTACTATTATTACAGTATTCTGCCAAAAAGGATAAAATCAACGTGCAGCCAACTAGGCAGTCCAACAACACCCACAATGTCAACTGAAGAACATATAACAACTTATGTTGCATGTGACAACTGTATGTGGTTGCTGGTACATTCCAGTGCTTTAATGCTAACTTTACTATAGGTGTTGCCCTTAAATTAGATAAAACATATTTTGACCATATTTTTTCTTATGTTCGCTACTTAATCAGACTGGAACTGGACTTCTCATCAAAAAATTGTAACCTGTCCAATATGCTGGGAAGTTCAACTGCCTTATATTGGACAATGATACTATTGTCCATTATAACACTATTGGACTATTATAATAGTGGAACCCAAGGTTCCACCCAGCAGTTCTCACTTTATAGGGATAGGCAAGGTGGGTAGTGAATTTGCTCTCCACCTTGGTATTTGAGGGAGTGGAGGGACGTTTGTATATGTAGAGTTGCTCTAAGCAAGACCTAAGCTAGGCAAACAGGTGTCAACTATAGAGTTCCATATATGTTGACAATTTTTTCATACCCTGGAATGAAGTAGCCACTGAATAGCCAGATAGACACTCCTACTAAAGTGACAGTTGCAATACACCAATCTACTTATTCTGTTCTGTGCTGCTGTGGTGTCAACTGAATGTACTGATTATACTGAATGTCACTTTGGTTATTGATTTAATCCACTGTATGAAAGGGTTACTTGTCTAAAAATCTTATGCAAGGTTGCTCCCCTGCCCGGCCTGCCCTCTGTCCCCTGAGCTTACTCCCCTGCCTGAGCTGTGACTTCCAGGGCCATCCCCTCCGATGTCCGCCACTGACCCCCCCCCCCCCACACACTACATCCCCAGTCCAGAAAGGCTTTTAGACTTCCAAAGAGTATTCTACTACTTTTTTTAATGCACTACTTTTCTTTTTAAATGTAATATGAAAAAGTAATATGTATGAAAATATACATGTTGATTTCCAGTTGAGGAAAGAGCAGTTAGTCAGCACCACCCAAGGCTTTTATCCTGTAATTCCTTTCCTTCAGGCACTTGCTGTTAAATGCCTCAGCATTAATTCCAGCATAATCTGCATTGGTGCTGAGGCAAGTAACCTGCTCCAAATGAAAAATGACTTAATATCTGTCTCAGTGACAGGCAGCATCTTAGTATATGCCTTTTCCCTTTCCTTTCTCCATTTACTAGATTTATGTTGCTGTTTGCTCGGTGTATGTTGCTGTTTGCTTTTCTCTTTTCATTTAATAAGAATTGTAGACATGTTTTTATCTTGTGTGTTCAGATTTAGCTGCATTCATTGACACTATCCTGACAGGAGTCCAATGGCTGTGATGTAAAAATTATTAATGCCTACACACCAGGTAACCTTATTTTTAAACCCATTATTCCCTTAAATCTGCTCCCCACATGCAATATTGTGCTACGGTATATTTCCTTTGTATTGCAGTTTTATTCTTCTAATTCTCATTTTCATGGGCCCCATGTGGCCCTTGTGTAGTTGCAGCCCATACACCTGTTATATACTATTCCTCATTATGATGACATTATTGAGAGTAGAACTATCCAAACCAGTGATCCCCAACCATTTGCTAGTGAGTAACATGTTGCTCCCCAACCCCTTGGATGTTGCTCCCAGTGGCCAATAGCAGGTGTTTATTTTTGAATTCCTGGCTTGGAGTAAAGTTTTGGTTGTATAAAAATGCAGTGTAAAGCCAAACAGAGCCTTCTATAGGCTGCCAGTCCACATATGGGCTGCCAAATAGCCAATCACAGCCTTAATTTGGCACCCTCAGAACTTCTTTCATGGTTGTGTTGCTCCTGAACACTTTTCCATTTGAATGTGGCTCACACATACAGTATAAAAGGTTGGGGACCCCTGACCCAAACCATCTAGGTCGTTCTGTTCAGTGGAAAGTATTCTGTTGTTGGGTACAGAATGGACGGAACGGCTAGTCTCACCTCCAGACTGGACAGGTGGAACATTCACTTAATCAGTTTAGAGTCCATTCTTTTCAGATTTCAGTATTATTAATCTTTCCATATGGGAAGACAGAGAAATAAATCAGACTGTGATAGTCAGGTAAACATTCTCTCTACTTCTTAACATAAATATAGTTAATTAATACAGTTGTTGTTTTCATGGATCAATCAGCCAATTGTTTTGTAATTTAGGACAGTGGGAATGGCTGTGAATAGTCTGAAGACAGTTAAGAAGGCAAGATATAATTACTGAACTATCCTCATTTCAAAATCTGTTCTAGTCATTTATTTGGAAGGGAATAAGTTCTGGGAAAGCTTACATTTTTTTAAATAGGTTAGTGATTCCCAAATCTACCAGGGCTCGCATTTTATAAATACCCACACTTTGCGACATGTGGATGAGAAAGTGGCTTGGGAATTCTGTGGACTGATCCACTTATTTTGTTGAAACCCAACAGTTGATCTCACCAAGACATTTGTGCTTTTGAGTTGGTTCAGAATGCAAGCTGCTGTTAGTTGTGCTCTAAGCTCCACATATGCCATAGTGCTAGGAGATATGTGAATGGGGGAACCCACTCTTTAATACTTTGGTACAGAGAGCAGTGTTGGACTGGGACCCCAGGGGCCCACCAGAAAACCTTAGACCCTAGGCCCACTCTCCAAACTAGTTTTCCTCCTTTCCTTACTCAACCTTTTTATTCTCCTAGTCTCTTTTATGTACATGCTTGCATCTATTCTTCCATCTATTTCTCCTCTTTGTTCCCATTCAGAAATAGGGAATGGCCATGAAACAGGTCAAATGGTCAGGAGCAGGAGGGCCCACTTACACCTGGGCCCACCGGGAGTTTTCCTGGTATCCTGCTGGGCCAGTCCGACACTGACAGAGAGTCAGTTTTGTAATTATGAACCTGATTTCAAAAACATGCAAAGGCATATCTTTCCCCTACACACCCAGATAATATAAAACATATACCTGATATTGGGGCTTATAAAATATGTAATGTTTTTTGAAAAACCTGAACTTTGATAATAAATCATATCAAACCAATGTGTATAATATATTGTTTTTTTAATTCAGTTCTTTGTTGTTCAAGGCAATTCCTCAACTTGCTATCAAGATAAGGCAACCTGACATCCTTTGGAGGGAACTGCATAATTGCATATCTTTCTTTTATTTTAAAATGGATGTCCTCTAATTCTTTTTACCATACTACAATAAAGGGCCCCCGATATGAATTATCTTTTGATCTTGGATGTATTTGGAAAGAGCTGTCATATTCCCTTGCACTTGCATCTGTTATTGTGTTCCTTAGATCGTATTTTGCCAGTCACATTAGATCTTTCTGGTGGACAGATTGCTGTGTCCTTAATGATAAGTGTTAAAAGAAAAAGATTGCTTTTGTACCTTAAGGCTGTACCTTATTAATACATTAATATCATGCTTGGCTTTGTAGACACAGACTGGCCCTGCTGGTGTTAGTCATATTTTCAATGACCCCACAGCATGTATATGTCTATTGTAGGCATGGTTTGTTACCCAAATTCATAACTTTATATTAACGTCTATTAAGCCTTCTGGATTCCCAGCACTGCAATTTATCTAAATCTCCCTCTATGGATCTTTTTTGCATAATTGTGTCAACAGCAAACAGAGGCGATTCTTTCAAAGCCATCTCCACGGTCATAAATGAATAAAGAGAAATAGCCCAAGGACAGTACCACAAAACATTCCACTAAGAGCAACAGTGCCATTAATCACAACCCTCTATACACTATCCTTCAGCTGGTTTTGTGTCCAAGGACAAACTGTTGACCTTAAGTCTGTATCTCTTAAAGAGGCCTTTTTCTTTCCAGCTACGGCTTTAGAATAATAAATATTCAGTATGGCTTTTGAAATACAATAATAATTCCATCTCTTTTAACATTTTCATGCAAAACAATGAAAAGATACTAGAGCCCAATAAATCAGTAAATCTAAGCTGTAATTCCATTATTTTATTGCCATTATTTGGCTTCTAGCGTTTTTATAGAGTCTGTGGTTAAGATTGTATATTATACACAACACATAAACAATCATGCAGTAAAAAGTTTTGTGCATAGAAATCTTAGCCAATGTTTTCCAGAAAATGTGTAGACATACAGTATATGGGCTCATTTAAGCCCACAGGCAAAGTGCAATTTTGAGTGCAATCTGCACTTTTTTTCCTAAGCAGACATTGCTTGCACATTTTGTAGGAAATCAGATACAATTACATACAATTAGAAGCCTCTCTAATGTAATTTCTGGTATTTGCCTGCAAGTGATGCCTGCGCCTGATTCTACTGATGCAAGATACAGAGATAAGCATGGAGCTAGCTCCTGGTTAGTAGGTTATGGTAGTGCCAGGGTTCCCAATGTGTCAATTGGCACAGCAGCAGCTGATTCGGAATGAAAGGCTGGAAGGCCTGAGCACCATCCAGCACAACTATATGGAAATGCAAAGAGCTTATTTTGACACTAGTTTTTTAATACAAGTGGTTTTAGGTGCATCTCATAGCTGGGAAAGTGCAAGCTGCCCACTGCTTCTGCGGATGTAAATGAGCCCTATAGAAAGTAGGAACCTTGTATATAATCATATGTGTTACCCTATCAAAAGTTTTTGTTTAAACTCCATTTCCTTCTAGCCTAAGAAGGTGCAAAATCGCTTCTCATAGCATAACAGCCATCACACCAGTCCGTCATGTACCAATACTATACCTGTACTAAGGTGGCAGATACACTCAGAACTCAAAAAAAGTAAAAATGCAAGGCAATCTCTTGTACATACCTCCGCAAGAGAAGCAAGCCCCATGTAGCAAAATATAGAAAAAAGTAAAACAAAGGCTATAGTGCAGGTCCAGTTGTTCAAATTGTATTTGCATGGCATGTTTCATGTATATATTGTGGCTGATTGTCAGTGAAGAAAGCAGACAGCAGGGCTTGCAGCAAAATGTTCAACTTTGCTTTAATTGGAAGGTTTGTACATCAGACAACATGCCGCCCCTTTAAGGCTCACACAAAATATATATATGATATTTCATAATCCAATTGTTATTATGGCATTTCTCTTTTTTTTGCAAATTGTAACCTGTACTACCTCAAATCTAAATGGATTAGATTATTATTTATTTCATGCACATGTCTTGATACCTAAGTATTCATATGGGTATCTTTAAAAAAATCTGAATATTTCCACAGTTCTTTTTTTCTTACTTTAACTTGATTGGAGGTCTGATCAATATAGCCATGCTAGATGGGCATTTCAACAACAAATTACAGGTGGCATAACCTCTTGGTTGTATTGGAATGCTCTGTAAAGCAGGGTGTATTACCCTTGATAATAGCTGTACATCATACACACCGTAGACCCCCTTGTATCTCTTTCATGGGGGGCTCACTCTCAGACAGGCACAATATACCCCTTAAACTGCTGCCTTTCTTGTAACTAAATACTGTAGAGTTTGTGAATAGTGTATAAAGGGTTGTATCCAGTTATAAAGCTGGCCAGTACCTTGCAATTACCTACATAATAATTATTATTATACCATATTTCTAAAGCAGCAGCATATATTGTAGCGATGCACAATAAATGGGTTTATACATTGATGTAATAAAAAAACAACCAAACACCTATACAAGAGGTAGAGGAGATCCTGCCATAAAGAGCTAAAGATCTAATCAATGGTTTTACAAGGGGGCTGATTCATCAAAGTACGAGTTTGAATCCCAAAATGGGTAAAATTCAGATTAGATACAATCATTTCTGATGATTGCAAATTAACGAAAAAGTAGCAAAAAAATATGCACAGTACGAAAACTTGGAAAAAATAAGATTTTTTTGTATTCGGAAGCGATTGTACTTTGATAAATGGGCCCCTATGGGTGCTGATTGTGGATAGGAAGGGAGGTTGTTGATTTTCATTCTTTGCTTTGTAAGATAACAGTTCCCTACTCTTCTGAATTACCTCATTCAGGGATTTGTTTATAAAGGGAAGGTTTGTTAATAGAGGTTAAGATCATAAGACTATTAACATCTGTGTGAATTGGGTAATACAGAGGAGTAGAGAACAGGCATTAAAACTGCCATTTGACATGGAGTTGTTCATGAAGTGTTCATCATGGGATCTGCGGGACACCTCTGTGCCTAGATTGTAGATTCTATGATTAGTGGCACCTAAAAATTGAAGCATTTCATATTCAATGTGAACAAATTCTATTTTGGACAGTATTTATCGTCTTTATGCTTTATTAGCATATAAAAGCACATCCAATGAAACATTCAAGTCCATTGAATTTAAACTAACTTCTTTAAATGCAAATTTTTGCACTTGAATTCACACTGGATTACTATATATTTCTGTCACTGGGACTGTCAATCATAGAGGCCATTAGCTCCCTAGCTGAGTAAGAGTTTAACGTTTGGATAGTGGCTAAACATATAATAAGTCAGTATCTGGGCCGTATTTCACGCCTGTAGGTTAAGAAGACTGCTCTGCAACCAGACGGCTCAGAGTGCTAGGGGATGCATACCATCTGCTTGTGGTGCTTTATTACCTTCAAATGATCTCTTCTGTTTTGAACTTTGAGGACTTGTGATGTGTTGGTAACATGGCTTTCCATAGAGGAGAAGGTATCATTGTTTTATTATATTCTGGTCCCAGTACAGTTGGTGTGGATGGATTATGTTGGACAGAATGGATCTATAAGAATGTTATCCCTTGCTTCGTGGTCACACAGACATTATCTGGCTCTTATACTGGACATGTACGACAGCCTTGAAGCCTGCTTCTTAAGTTATTATTTAAGAAATAAGTACACTTTATACCTCTAACAATTATATTTCCAGGGACCTCAATTTTTGTGTTGTAGGAGCTCTAACACCCCATATAACAGGATAGCCTTTACATTTCCCAAATGTGTTAATAACTAGGGAAAGATGTCGAATCAGACATTTAAACCCCTTTGGATTCCTCAGTCTGATATTTAGAAAATCTGCCTCACAGTCTATGGGGCCGATTCACAAAAGGCAAAAAAACGAGTGTTATTTTTAGCATGCGTTAAAAATATTATCACTTCTTATATTTTGAGATTTAACGATCGATTCACAAAAAGGACTCATGTCTGAAGTAAGAAGCGATGTTATTGTCGTTATTTATCTTGCAATGACATATTTTAAAGCATGCAATATATTTATGCGTTAATTCGTAGCACGCGATATTATCACGAGCTGTTACCCAGGTAACTGTTACTTTCTGAAAACTATCATTCTGAAAATGACCTCTTTTTCAGACTGCAAACTCCATCTTGTCTTCACAAACGCACAAACCGCAATGTTGTTTAGTAACGCCAACTCCTAGGAGTTTCACAGTAATTATCGCCACATTTTATGCTTAGCGCTTTGCGATATTTGAGATTTTTGGCCATGCAATATGAATAGTAACACATGCAAAATGACTTGTTACTTAATTAAAGATCACTTTTTAATGCATAAAACTATGCATTTTGTGAATCAGCTCCGTTGTGTTTGTTGCAGCACTTCCATAACAGTAATAATACAATTATAATTTTTTTTTTTTATTAAAAGTAGAGCTTTTTCAGCTGGCTCAAATGAGGGTTTGCTATTTTATATAGCAGATTTTGTTTGACAGGATCATAAAGCTGCACATAACTGTACAACATATAATTGTTAGAAAACGACAACAGAGCTATCTTTTATCACTTATATTTTACAGCAATGGGTGTTTGGTCTTTTTCAATCCTACCCCCCTTGAAGGTCCAACATTTGACCAGGGATCCCCATAGCTCAAAACAAGGGTGCACATATCTGAAACCATTACTTATCAGCCATTCAACAACAGTTCTAAAATATTATATTGAACAGCAACTAAATGCCCTCTTCAAATCCAACTCCATTTGAGCTCCATGGTAATCTTCCAAGAGTAAGTCCACCCTCTGCCATTGCTCCAGACCAACCCCTCAGTTTGGTAACCACTAGCTTACAGCGTGTGAATGTTTAGCTAATATGCTCATATTGCCATCTAGCTTTGAGCATTGGGCTGTGCTCAGTTCCTCTTCCCTCTCCATTTTTTGTTGGAGACTAGTAACTGGGGGGAATGGGTGGGATGACACTTCTGGGAAGAGATAATGATGCTATTTGACCCCGTGCATATCCATTTTGATCTCCAGGTTGCTAAAGTATATAAAGAATAGATTCATAGACATTAATTTCAATTATGGGATTAAATGTTTAACTTTCTCAATGCCCCATTACAGTGTACACATATCCCTTACTTTTACAATGTTATACAACACTGCTTATTTCAGTCTCTATAATGTTCATTAAGGAGATTTTTTTTAATCCTAATTAAGCGGGCTTTTGCAGCATAATAGTCTAGTGGTGACTTCATTGCTTTATAGGGATTCTCCTTTCTCATGCACTACTTAATCCAGCATAATAATTAAATGCTAATACCCTCCACATATAGCAACATAAAATATGAAATCAATCTTCTAAGGTTTCTAAGCTTTTGCCTTTAGTTCCTTTTATGGGATCAGTCACAGGTTTTCCTGCTAATAGAGATGCATCACTAGAGCTCACTAAGGTTCTTACATACAGAAGCATTAGGCTTTTTTTATTTTAATAAATCTGTGGGCACAGAGATCTGGGCAAGTTGTAAATTAGGATTGTACACTGAACATTGCATCTTTGGGTTATAATAGCCATTACAAGTTGAACACTGCTACTTTGGTTTATAAGAGCAATTATGCAGGTATGTATATTTTTATTTATATAGCGCTATTTATGTATGCAGTGCTTTACAACAATAAATTAATGCAACAAACAGGGTCATTACAATAATAGATAAATAAATACAAAGTACAAAAATGAATACAAATAAATAAAGATTAGTTGCATTAACGATGCCACAGAGCCAAGTGACAAAAAGACAAGTGGATGGAGGTCCATGCTCCGTAGAGCTTACAGTCTAAATAAGAGGGTAACTTACAGACACAGATAAAAAGGTATTAAGTGCTACAGATTACAGTGGGTGACACTGCAATTTAAGTGCCAATTACAGGTTGAACACTGCTGCTGTGGGTTATAAGAGCCAATATAGGTTGGGCGTTGCTGCATTGGGTAATGTGGCCCATTACAAGTTGGACTAGAGTGCTTAGCGCTATGATTAATCCAATACAGGTTGGATTTTGCTATGTAAGTTACACTGGGTCCTGCAATGCCTTCATTGCCAAATGGTACCAGAGCAGATTCACTATTCCAAATGATTCTATATATTCACCATTTTAAACCTCAGCAGTAATTTTTAAAACCTCATGGGGCTCTAGGAAGAAACATGTTTTAGGGGTCCATACGTCCTCTGCTGCACTCTCGTACTGTCCTTTACTGTATGTTCTTGCCTTGCTGTTGTCTCCCCAGTATTACAGGATGAAGTCAAAGCATACAATACTATACAAGGCATGTACAAAAGGTGCATTTACAAAGGGAAAAAACCTTATAATAAAGTACATTTTCTCCACTGGTAATTCTGAAGCAGACTGTACAATATGAGGACAGACCTTGATGTGTGCCAGAGCTTTCAATTTTCTTCGTAACATCAATTGTATTTATGAAAGAGAGCTGCTGGTAACCTGTTCCCAAAGTCATTTGCTCAGTGCCCCAGGTCTCATTAGTCCCTTGACCCTACTCTAGAGGCTGGTGGCATGTTCCCTGAGATTACGGCCAGTGTGCAACATGTAGCAATTCTGCTTAGCTACTTTCCCTTGTGTTTCCCTTGTGGGTATTAAATACAAGATTTGCAACCCAGTAGCATCTTATCTACCATCTAAATTTTGAATTAGTGCACTTGTACAGTATCTAATAAAACCTCTGGGAAACCCCTTATAAACTTACTAGCCATAGTAAACATTAAATGGTCCAAAAAAGCACTGGATGGAAAGTTTACTTTGGACTTGCCCTTAGTGGACATGTTGTCTAAAAATGTTAATTTATGAGTCCACCTCATGTTCCGTAGGAATGAAGTATGTTCATTATTCCACGTCATTAGCTTTCCCTTGCTTACTTAACCCAGGGGGGCGCAAGAGCACTAATTAGGAGGCAGTAAGGACAGGGCACCGATACAGGCTATGTCTCCTGTCACTCTGTAGCTGCCTTCTTGACCCTCCCATGACACATTGAAATGCTGCATGCAAAGTGCAAAACACAATCTGGTTGCACAGTCTCCTTGCAGATGGTTCCTTTACATACCCCCTTTAATCTATGGCTCATCTAAAACATTAGATTTATGTTCTGTGTTTCACTAAGGGGCACATTTACTTACCCACGAACGGGCCGAATGCGTCCGATTGCGTTTTTTTCGTAAGGATCGGTATTTTGCGTTTTTTTCGGAAAATTGTCGCGACTTTTTCTTTACCAATACGATTTGCACGAAAAAACGCGAGTTTTTCGTAGCCATTCCGAAAGTTGCACAAAATCTGGCGATTTTTCGTAGCGTTAAAACTTGCACAAAAAGTTGCGATTTTTTGTAGCGTTAAAACTTGCGCGAAACATCGCGCCTTTTAAGTTTTAACGCTATGAAAAAGGCGCAACTTTTCGCGCAAGTTTTAACGCTACGAAAAAATCGCTAGATTTTGCGCAACTTTCGGAATGGCTACGAAAAACTCGCGTTTTTTCATGCAAATCGTATTGGTAACGAAAAAGTCGCGACAATTTCCGAAAAGTCGTAAAGACGCCGAAAAAATCGCAAAAAATACTAAAAAGTCGCAAAATGTTCGTTTTCAAATCGGAATTTTTCCAATTCGGTTCGGATTCGTGTCTTAGTAAATGTGCCCCTAAGTGTTGGGCATTTACTGACAGCTGGGACAATGGATTTATACCTAGTTAATGAAAGTCACAGATTTGGGGATGCAGTAGAAACAAACAGCTTCATGCCGGGAACACCAGGATTTTCCCCAGTCTTTGAGCAGGCCCAGCCAACACTGCTGTTTTTTTCTGATTATGTGAAAGTCACATAGGAGGCCTGCACATTATTACTGACCTTGGAAAGCCCACTCACCCATAGCATACCTATGTTGGCACCCTTGCACACTTCACTAAGACACAAATAAAGCATACCAGATATTTTTATGTTTTTCATTTTATCAAACAAGATAGAGGGTTCCCATGTCCTATAGAAAGGTCTTAAAAAATATGCTGGGTGAATTGAGCAACCTGTAATGTCTAATAAAGCATACTGAATTGTCAGATGCAAGTTTTTATATTACTATTTTTGAGAATTTTTATTCTCTTTACAATTGTTATTATAATTCCCCCATTCATGGTATACAAACTGCTCCCATTTGTAATGCTTAATCCTACATGGAGGCCATGCCCAGGGGCATACATTTAAAGGAATCAGACATTGCAACTGCTGGAGGGCCCAGGAAGTATAGTGAATCCAGTGGCTGGCACTGACTGTAAAGGGGTTTCTGTGTATATGTTTATGAAAACTGAACAACTAAACATTGGGAATAAGACAATTTGTTATGCCCTGGGCTTTATGAGAAGAGAGCATCTGCTATCTTTGGGCTTAATGGCACCCTGTGTTACATATTAATATCATTAATACATCAATTAATAAAATCAGCCCAGAGGTCTTTGCATTGTCTGTTTCATACCAGTCTTCTCTTTTGCTTAGGGGCTGCCATTTAATAACTCAGGATGGTGCCGGCAGCAGGTATGTTGTAAATATGACACCATGTTTAGGCGTCTTTAATTAGCTTTCCCTTATGTTGTTCTGCAGAAATAAAAATAAATTATGACCAAGTAAAAAGCTGTGCATTTTCATATAAATTAATCCCGTTATATTTTTGTGATGCATCCCCTCTAAACCCATGGTAACTGAATTGTTTCCTGTACACACAGTTAATCCCATGAATCCCCCATAGTTCTGCTGATGATCAGCTCTCACCCTGCAGAGCTTTCACGTCTGTGTTAAAACTCTTTACTGATGTCACGGATTAATATAGTAAGCCTGACTTTTATTTTAATTTAAGGTGACATGCTTCCCTGTTACGAAATAATATTTTCAGTTTATTCTTATTGCTTTTTTATATATCCTAAAACATTAACACAGTTTGCATCTCATTAATAAATCATATACATTTTTCAAATCAGTGCTGTTAATATGTTCTTCCATAAGGTGTCGCTGTTATCAACATGTGAACTACCATAAATATGGATTAACTATGCTATGGTTAGGTAGAGTTGCCTGGCTTAGTACAGTTAATGTAGCTTGAAGTAATACATGTACATATTCTTCCATTAAAATAAGCTTTCCATGAGTGAAAATATAGCATTGAATTGAAACAGCATGAATTCATATTGAAATTAAAGAGTTAGGTTACATAATTTGAAACAAAGTTACAAGGGTTCATTTTATTACCAAAGTTGCAGCTGAGCAAGAATGAATTCAGTCATTTCTCGGTAAGAGAAGCCCGGTACAGCAATTGCTGATGGAGAGCTTTTGACTGGGAGGGACACAACTGCCAGGCCGGGGTTAATAGCTGCACTTGTTGTATAATACTAGGGGGGGCCATCCATTTTGGGCAGAGAAGTCCCACCCTACCCTTTGCTACCTTTTGTGTAAGTTGTCACAATTGTGGCTGGGGTTACTGGAATACAAGCTAAAGTTGGCCATACTCGGGGCCATTTCAGCTGGCGATATCGGTCCTTTAGACAGATTCTGCAGCTTATCTGCCTGTGTATGGACACCAACGTCAGGCCTTCTCAACCAACATCTGTCCTGAAATCAGGCAGATATCAATCGGCAGGTTTGATTTTTCCGACGGATCGGCGACCACATCAGCTAGTTGATGTGGTCCTCTTTTCGGACCGACGGCACCTATGCTCACCGTTTTAATTCGATCATTTGGCCCTAGGACCAAATGATTGAATTAGCCTGATATCGCCCACCTGTAGGTGGGCATATCAGAAGAAGATCCACTCGCTTGGCGACTTTGACAAGCGAGTCGATCTTACAGTGTGTGGCCACCTTAAGTTGACCCAGGAGGGTGAGTATTCTGGGACCATGGTTAGGTAAGGGCTTAAGGAATATAGCCCATTGTCACAGCTGGGCAGGGGGTTCCTGGCAATGGAACGATAGGTCACTGGGAGGTGTTACTTTACATATTGATACCTTTGTCAAAGCATGCAATCCTGTGTACCCACCATTCTGAAGAGCACAAGCAGCTGGTGGCCGGTACAGTTGTCATGCACCTAGTTTGGTCCATTGTCAGGGAGTTGCCTGGGACTGTAGAGTTAACAGTGTCATAATATACCTGTTATTTATGGTTATGTATTATTGTTTATCTAATATAATATAGCTGCAGCCAATATACTGTAATATTCATGAAGGACACGTTGTAAGTGGTAATTGTTTCTAGGCCGGTAGTTTGGGGAGAAGGGCAGGTATGTGGCCCTGCCTTTGCCAAGGTACTTACAGCCAAAGAAGTTCCTTGCACTTTTGTATAGATACACTCAGCACCAGTGCGTCCCTCTTTGTATTTTGAATCACATGCTACAAGTGTAGAACCCTGGAGCTGAAATAGCACCAGCTTTCCCACAGCGGATAGCTTCATACCAACAGAGCACCAGAAACCTAATTTGTCAAATCACACATGTGCATGAAAGAATGCAGAACTCAACCCCCAGGAGTCCCCAAATAAATCAACTTTTGCACTCGGTCCAAGCTGATTTACCTTGAAGTTAAGATACCAGGTATCTTATTTGTGATAAATGTAATATGACTCATGATAACTCAGAGAATCACTACATGCAGTCCTAATGTACCCAAATAGCAGGTAAAATCACCCATATATTATTTTGTTACAACTGTTTACACAAAGGTAAATCGTTCACTTCTTGTAATTGGAAATAAAAAGACACACGCATATGCAACTGCATACATTTTGTCAGACACAAGTCCTCTGCGCAAATATGAATATTTAATAATGGGAAGAAACATTGTATGGAAAATTTCATCCAAAATGTCCATCACTACAGTGCACTTGCATAAGTAAATTAACCTAGTTTTGTTTTGTATTGATTTCTACTGGCTTTTAGGATAAAGACAAGGGTTAATCCCATTTAATTTACAGCGCTGTGGAATATGTTGGCGCTTTTTAAATACATGATGGCTGCCATGGGGTTACTTCCCAGGTGCAAAGTTGCCCAGTGTTTATAAATGAGCCCTACTGTTTCTCATCCTATTATTGGGCTATTGGGCTTCCACACGCAGGCTTATTTATCCGTAACTGAAGAAGGTGATCGGTTATATTGATGTTAAAAACATGGCGGGGTTCTTTATCAGGACAATTTTGGCATCAATTTCTTCTTTTATCCACACTAATTATTTGAAGTAAATTGCTTGCCACCTAGAAAGGGGATGGGGGGGAAGAAGGCTAAAGAACACTTAACATTAAGTTAACATTAATATACACAAACTCCTTCCTCAGTTTTTTTTTAAATTGGCCCCTTATTTTCCTAAAGGTGGCCATACAGGGACAGATTTAAGATGCTGATTTGAGTCCTTTAGACCGATTCAGCAGCTTATCTGCCCAAGTATGGGCACCTCTGACGGACCTTACTGATACCTGGCCAAAAATCAGGAAGGTTTGCTTTTCCTGTCAGATTGGGCACCACGTTGGCTCACTGATGTGGTCCTTGGCCCAACAGCACCTATGCACCTTTGTAATTCATTCAACTAGCCTGATATCATATGGGGGCCAGATCCGCCTGTTTGGTGACCTCGCCAAACAAGCAGGTTACAATGTGTATGGCCATCCTTTAGCCAATTAGATCGTTCTGAGGCCCTGTGGTCTTATATTTGCCTATTCTAAATGAACCATGTTTTGTCATGCATGATATGTTGACAATTTAACAAGGAGCTATCTGGATGTATTTGCATATGGCCCAAAGCATTGTGCTTACCGGATCAGAGAAAGGTTGTGCCGCTGCGTTTATAGCTTTGATCTTGTTCTGTCTTGAACTGCTGTCACTTGCACTTGTTTTGAGGTTTTATCTTGCCCCTGGCCTTGGTTCTGTACGGTATTTATTTATTTCTAATAACTAAATCCCACTGTTATGAATGTATTTGCAAACAAACATCTTGGGAGGTAAGTACCTATGTACAGTAAATAACTCACAGCAATCATCGGCTCCTACTCAAGCATCACAACAACCGTCCCTACAAATGATGTTAAACAAGTACAGAACACTGGTTGTCATCGAAAACTAAAATAGGTTAGTCAAACTAACTAATAAGTGGCAGAGATGCTGACATTCCCATGACAAACCACTTCCTACACACTTTCTACACACATGTGAATTCAAACAAAACACGCTGAAAATCTATATTATATATATTTTACATTCAGAAGCCTTGAATATTTTATTTTATTTGATTATGAAATGTGGGTTTTATTTCACTGCTAAACCCCTGGCTAGATTAGGCAAACTGCCCGGGATGTCTAGGCAAGGTGATTGATTAGAAAGGATCACCAAAGAGCCAAGGGCAGCTTTAAAAGAGATACCGGTATGGGATCTGTTATTCAGAATGCATGGGACCTGGGTTTTTAAGTGTAGGGACTCATAGGGTTAGCAATCCCTACGGCCTTTTCCCACTTCCTAGTTGGCTGTTACAATGCAGACGTACGTTACTAATTCTCCTATTTACATATGTGCATTTTTTAGCCCTTAGATAGGATGACCACTTCCTGCACACTGTAATATAGAGTCAGACAGGAAGTGGGCACTTTCCATTTGGCCTTCCCCTTTCCATCAGAAGGTTGTATTCCAGGGAGCCTGGGCCAACTAGGCCCAGAAGCACTGAGCCCTAGAGGAAAGCCAAAGCTCTAGGGATAAAAGTTGGGGAGCAGGGACCCAGTGAATGATGGTAAGTAAGTGTGCAGGTTATACATTTGTAAGAGCACTTTCTAGGAATGTGAGTTAGTTCAGGATTATTTAGAAAAAACAGTTGTGTGCTCCAACCAGGAGAAATTAGTGGGATTAGTACTCCCAAGGCCCTGCTGCCTTAGTGAAGGGAGTACAATAATGACAGGGAATGCAGGTATAATGTGGCTCCCTGATTCAAGTCAGATGTTGGGATCTGGGCCATTCAAGGTGGCAGCCCTTGGGACTTCTGTCTATGTTCCCACACCTTTAAATCCAATAAGAGTGTTTTGCCTTCAACAAGGATTAATTAAATTTTAGCTCGGATCAATTACAATGTACTGTTTTATTATTACAAAGAAATTAATTAAATTATTTAATTAAAATGGAGTCTATGGGAGGTGGCCTTCCCGTTTCTGGATAAGGGGTTTCCAGATAATGGATCCCGTACCTGTAGAAGAAAGGGATTATTGTGGCAAAGGTCTGCCTATACCCAAATAACAAGTGGGGGATCTAAAACTTCAAAACAAATTAAAGAACATGTAAACCATCCACAAAAAAAAGAATCTGTTAACAGCCTCTTTGAAGTCTTTAAATACTTGTCACTACTGTTGTTCAGGGGTTAATAGTAAGGCTGTAGCATCCCCTTAATCAATTTCCTTCTCCTCCTGTACTCCACTCAGCCCCCTCCCTTAGTAATTAACTGTGGCTCTTTGCTAACTTAGCATACTCAGTTTTTTTCAACTCAGATTACCAAACACACCCTCCAGTCTAGCAGCCAATGAAGAGATGGCGCTGCCATCTAGAAACTCTGCTCTAGCTGTGCACACTGCTGGAGAAACATATGTTTTCCCCTAACCACCAGTTCTGAGCTCAGTTTAAATGTAACAGGGCACAATCCAAGCAGGACTTTTTTTTATTAAAGTAAGTTCTGCCTGTGTAAGCCTGCATTCCTCATTACTTGCAGATGTAAATGTCACTGATGATGTCAGAGTGAAAATGGTCGCCGGGTAAAAGCTGCTATTTGTTTTAGGAAAATGTGATGGTGCTGTCAAACAGAGAGGATATATACAATACAAATGGTATGGTTTGGGGGGGGGGGGGGGCGGATGTGTCCAACTTATACACATGGTAGGAAAAAGTAGGGTTTACGTGTTTTACGCTTTAACTTGTAGATTGTAAGCTCTTTTGGTCAGGGCTCTCTATCGGTTATTGATTGCTTTATATGGTACCCTGTATGTCCAATGTTTGAAACCCACTTATTGTACAGCGCTGCGGAATATGTTGGTGCTTTATAAATAAATGTTAATGATAATAATAATAATAATGTAAAATTGTTAATTTGGCCTGTCCATAGCCATAAAAAGCCACAAGACAGGTGCATTTATGTTGGTCACCAGAAGCTATGTCAGAAATGTCAGGTGACTTCAGATATTCTTATATTTGACAGCCCTTAGAATAGAAAAGATTTCCTAGTGTGTGTTTGTAGAACGGGCAGTTACATGAAGAGCCTGGAGGAGCTGGATATTTGAGGAGCTGGAGGGCTGCCCAATGTATATTTCTGGGAAGTGTTCCCAGACTAACCTCCATATCCAAGTCTGACACCAACACCTCAGAAACAATTTGTGATCTGTGTATGTGTAAATGAAAGCTTTGGGTTCATGTCCTATACTACTTATAGGTTAATATTTGGTTTGTGTGCTTGTCTTCTGTGCCTCAGTATCACTCATGCTATTGCTTGAATATCCCAAGCTCATACATATATACGCACTCAGGCACACTCAGCTCTCACTCAGCCCTAAATTATAGACATTCCATTTCTTATAGAGCCCTAGTAAAACAACCAGTTCTTTATTTATGACTGATTTTCTTTTTCTCTGTAATAAGAAAACTTTGTAATAATAAGAACCTTGTACTTGCTTACTAAGCTGCATTAATCCATTTTAAAGACAAAACAATCCTTTTAGTTTATTTTCATTAGGATTTTATGTGTTTTTAGTAGCCGTAAGGCAATGTGCTCAGACCCATTATTTGGAAAATTTCAGGTTCCAAATATGTAGAATATATTGTGTATATCTTATAAATGATATTCTTATAAATGGTGCTTAGTGATGTCATCAGTGATAATCAGTGCTTAGTGATGTCATTTGTCACATGATCTACTGCAGGGGTCCCCAACCTTTCTTACTCGTGAGCCACAGTCAAATGTAAAAAGACTTGGAGAGCAACACATGCATCATAAAAGTTCATGGAGATGTCAAATAAGGGCTAAGATTGGCTATTAGGCAGCTTCTATGCACACTATCAGCTTACAGGGGGCTTCATTTGGTAGAAAATCTTGTTTTTATTCAACCAAAACTTGCCCCCAAGTCAGGAATTCAAAAATAACTACCAGGTTTGGGGCCACTGAGAACAACATCCAAGGGGCTGGGGAGCAACATGTTGCTCCTGAGCCAGGGGGATCACTGTCCTACTGTATTATAATTAATACTGAACCCCCTGTTGTAACATATGAGAATATTAGAAGTCACACAGGTGTTCCATGACATTATATATCCTCAGTGATTTTAGTATCCTTATATATATATATATATATTTATTCATAATTCATAAAGTATAAATATATTCTACTATATTTATTTATATTAATATGCTCAGACCCATTATTGGAAAATTTTAGATTCCAAATATGTAAAATATATATTGTGAATATCCTGTAAATTATATCCTTATAAACAGTGCTTAATAATGTCATCAGTTATAATCGGTGCTTAGTGATGTCATTTCTGTCACACGATCCACTGAAACTTGTGTATTATAATAAATAAAGTACCCACTGTTGAAAAATATGAGGATATTTGAAGTCACCTACAGAGTTCCATGACCTGTATAAAAGCACTTATAATATCCTTATATTTTACAATGTAAGGTACTTTATTCCGTATATGCTAAGTGCTTAGTGATGTCATCAGTTATAATCGGTGCTTAATGATGTAATTTCTGTCACACGACTCACTGAAACTTATGTATTATAATAAATAATGTACTTTCGGTTGTAAAATATGAGGATATTATTAGTAAGTCACCTTGCAGTTCCATGACCTGTTTAAACACAAGGCTGAATGGTCATGGAACTTCTCGTCGACTTATAAAATGTCCTTAGATTTTACAATAGGAGGTGCATTATTATATGTTATATACATATACATATACATATACAGAGTGCTATAGATACTGGAAGAATCATACAAGGTATATATCTTTCTCTCCAAGAATCTTTATGAACCAGCACAGAAGGCAATGAAAATGCAGGTGTTTGGGCCTATATCTGTGTGTGGAGCATTTGCAATATAAAATATTCACATTTTTCTAGTGCTTTAGCCACCAACAGATTATGCTTTTCAAATAAATAATCACTATTTAGTTCATTCCTTAGTTACGAGTTTTTTTAATTCATTTTATTTGTTACTTTTTATTCCTTTGTAAGTGACTTATTTAACTGTCAATAAGTTAGGTTTGTTATTGTTTGTATATAGAAAGATGAGGTAAGAGTAAGCAATTTATGTTATTTTTCTTTTATATAGATTTAATCCAGACAGCAGTTTTTATATGTTAATATCATGGAGATGCGACATGAGTACCCTCTGCTGCTCGGCTTCCATTACCAATAAAATAAGCTTTTACCGTTCTCCCCGGCCTTCACTGGGCTGAACAGCAGTAGCCACTCCAGTTACGCCTTCATTAAATTAGCAGTATAGCTATTATAAAATCTTTTTAAAATTCAATGAATGTAAATTGCAGAAGTGAACTCTTAGCAATGAAAAGATATGTAGATTTTCTAAGCACTTTTGCAATTTACATGAATACATTTCTTCATTTTTAAAGCTATTAAGATGTTTATTAACTGCTAATATAATGAATTTTATAAGAGCACTACCTGCTGGTCAGCTTCTATGACTGTAAGGCCAGAGAGAGAGAGTTTAGAACTATTCTGATGTTGCTATTTTCAGGAATGAGATGGGAAAGGCCATCTGAGGTGTCTGATCTTTCTCTCTGGCTGTACAGTCAAAGGCACTGACCAGCAGGTGGCGCTGTTGCTACAAAATATATTATATTAGAACTTTATAAACAGCTTAATAGCATTTTAATGGAAAAAAAATAATAAATGGAAAAAAAAGTACCCTGAGCAATTTTACATTTATTTTTTTAACGGTTTACATATCCTTTAGTTATATTTTGAAAGAAAAAAGTGCTGAAAAGAGCTCTGCTCCAAACCTGCAGCTTAGGGAGGCAAACAATACCACAATAGATTTAAGCTGGCCATACACGCACCGATAATCGTTTCATACGATATTCGGTGCGTGTATGGCAAGTCGGTGAGTCGACCGATACCGCAGGATGCTGCCAGGTTAGAAGATTTTGATTAGGCGCCATAGATCGGCAGAAGGAGGTAGAAATCCTATTGTTTCTACCTCCTTATCTGCCGTTTCAGTCCTGAACGGTTAGTGGCAGATTGTATGATCTTTCGTGCAACCGATGGTCGCACGAAAGATCTAAAATCGCCACGTGTGTGGCCACCTTTAGACCACTGCTCTGCGGGATCTAGTTTGAGTGCCTGTCTAAATCTATTGTAAAATTGGCATATGTCCAATGTTAATGAATTGTTTTGTGCATTCAACTTTGATAGGAAAATATCCCTTCTGATTTTGGCACAGTTCATTCAATCTGTGTGACTAGGGCAGAGCACCAGGAGCCCATATTTTAGAGGGTGGGCTTTAATTATTATGCATAGAGAATCCCTTGCATTTGGCTTGGGATTCCCAAATAATGAGCAAAAATCATTATTCAATGCAGAGAAATGAAAAAAAAAAAAACTTGGCCATCTGCCATACTGCTGGATTTATTTTGAGACTACACAGATTGTCTAAAAGACATCTTCATATTTCTGTAATCCATCTCATAGCTTATGTGGAGAGATCATGCAAAGCCAAAAAAGAAAAAAATAGAGAATTCAGGTGTATAAACAACGACTGCAATAGAATGTGACAGGCCTGATACACTGAGCTGAGATAATCATCAATATTTCTCTTTAAATAACATCTGGAGCTGCTTTTTTATTTCTAGCCAAGGAGACTGTTCTAGAGTTAAGGGTGCAACTGTTGTTTACCTAGGGATCTCTGAATCCCAAAAGCTGGGTGGTAAATAGGAGGACATTTCTTGGGGTGCACATTTTTGGGGTCCTGCTAAATATCCAGTACTGAATGTTGAGAAATAAAATAATGTCAATCAAAGAAATAAATGGAACCATAGCACCATCCTAAGGAAGTGAAATGAGAATAAGCCAAGGGTACCCCACTAATGGTTGGCTGAGATGGGACTGAGAACTGTGATTCTTTCAGTCGTAAGCTCGTATGAGCAGGGCCCTCTCATACTATTTTTATGCTGCAACCCTTGCTTGTTAACTTATTGTAAGACCTTATAAATGAATGTAAAGTGCAACATAACTTGCTTGCACCGTATAAATAAATGACGATGAAGCTGGGGGCTTTAGGGATGTCTGTAGATTCCCCATAGGCTCCTGTGTACAAATAGTGAGGGTCTGTTCCAGGCTTGTGGTCCTTTGGTGCTGTTATCTTCAGCTTTAATAAGAAATCCAGAGACTAATACAAAATAAAGAGAAATGAACGAAAGAATGAAACACAGAGCTACGGTACATATATTTGTCCCCTTGTATGCAAGGTATTTCTCAAGGCTGTTTATATAAGCTGCAGTAAGATCATACAGAATAAGCTTCAAGGGCCAATTTATCATGAATATTTTACACTCATGCACTCACGAATTACAGGTTAAGTCTTTCTGTGAAGTATGGTTATGGCTTATGTCATTTTTTACTGGGACAGGCTTTCTAAGAGCAGGATTTCAGCGCCACGGATATTCCTTTCCTTCTGCTCACTGAAACAGGATTCTTGTTTTGCTTTTTCCAATAATGCATAATGAAAGAAAATGTAATTCTATAACTTTCCAATATTCATTAATTACAAATCTGGTATTAAAGTTATATACAAGTGAATTTGCAGGTAAAAATGGTGTTTGCTTATTTCTTTCTGTTCTCCCAGTCAGAAAATAATGGAGCCAGTGGCTGGGCTTCTTTATTTCTGGAGTTTGACTTAGAATTATGTTTTCTTTTACGAAGCAAAAAATTATTTTTTAAAATCATGATCATGTTTTTAATTAATGAAATGAATAATGGATGAAGCTTACAATCATGTGGGAAATAGGGCTCCACCACCCCGGTTAAAACTTGTGGGTCAGCCTTTCTAGACACCTTTTGGGAAAAAAACATGTTACTCTTTCCTCCTATTTCAGGTGGCAAGAAAGACTGATGCTGTCTTCATTTAGTTAGCGCAACTTTTGCTGCAGTCATTGCAGGAATCAGCATTTGTCTAAGTTGCGCTTGCTGGACTTGCCACTAAGTGCCATTGTACCCCACCAATCTGGGTGAATTGTGCACAGTTGCCCTGTTGACACAGGAGAACCCTAAAGCACCTCGAAGATGGTAGTTCCAGGTTTCCCGCAGCAGCCTGCATCAATAGACACAGGTAGTGATGAGCAAATCTTTTTCCCCAGGCATGGATTTGTGGCAAAATTGCGTATTTCACCATTGGTGATTATTTGCCGTGACAAAAATGTGCATACACATAAAACAAATAAACATTTGTTGTTTGTAAACAATTTGCCACCTAAAAAGTCACCCTGTAGGAATGAGAGAAAACACCCATTGAATTTAAAGCATTGGGAGTGAGGAAAAAAAAGTTATGCATGTAAGAAAAAATTGTTGCTGAATTTGCAGAATTTTTCTGCAGATTTGCTCATCACGAGACACAGGCCCCTTGTGCCTGATGAATCATGTGCAGATGTCATTTCTGTTCATTTTTGTAACATTTTGGAGTATATTTTGACTAGCCAAATCTATAGCTGCACTTACTGACCAGCTCGCTGTATGCTGAGAATGTCTTTTCACTGTGTCTCTATTATATTCCTTACAGGGTGTTAGAGACCTCCGTGGAGTTCAAGGGATTACAAAGTGTGTGTTTAGCGCAGTTCTAGTCCTTCTCCCACAGAGCTCACACTCACAAAGATGTGACACAGTTATCAAACTGTACTTAGGGACTGCTCCCAATCTTTGAATAATACATATACTGTAGTATCTAATTTCTGATGCTGTTATACTCCTACATCTGATTCCCGAGAGGGGATATTCTGCCAGAGGAGACTAGTGGGGCTTCCCTACCTGCTGCCTTCCAGGGGCTGTGTAGAATATAGAAGCATTTGCTATCCCTATGTGGTGGGTGAGCTGCTTGTTAGTAGGGAAGGGGCTTGTTTAGTTCCTCACTCCCCCTCCTCCTTCCTTTCTCCTACTCCCTGCAGTCCTAGAGTGCAGTTTGGCAGCTCACATACGGACACGAGGATGCTTCTCCTGCTCTCTCTTGCTCCCCTTCTCCTGTCAGCTACAGGTAAGTCCCATTTGCTTTGCTCTCTATACAAAGGGAATGATCATTTTTCACAAGGAGAGTAGATTATGAATGAAAGTGTGTCAGTGGCAGCTGTACATTATAGCCAAACACTCATCTCTATGCACTTATATATGCAGTGACTTCTCTCTCGTAGCTTAATGGTCATAAAATAAGGATAGGGGATGCTATGATTTATTAAAACTGCAAGCTCTAGAGGGAAATTACCATTGTAGGAATATGGTTTATGGGACGGCTGACAATGTCATACAGTATTTATGTATCATACACCATGATGTAAAAAGATGTCATTAAACTTTGAATCTAATTTAGCATGTCTTCAGTGGCCATACCTGTACCGTGTCCATTACATTGTAAATCTCTTCTGTTTGCCCTGTGTTATAATATATGTTTGGCTGAACTGAGAGAGTTTATTTGAATGTGGTAGTTCCTACCTTATCGCTCTGTGAAGCCACTTGAATTTCTGGCTTTCATATCACATTGTGTATTAAAGACCTTAGAGATTTTATTGGGGATCTGAAGAGTGGTTTTTAGTCCCCACTATTTTCAGCTGATTTTAAACAGAAACTTTTGGCACCCTTGGGCAGATAAAGGCTGGGAGTTGTACTTCAGCAACAGCTGGACAGCTCTAGGTTAGATTTTAAACAATAGGGCCCTTCACGGGGTATTTTGTCTTGGGTCCCCTCACCAGTACGGGTGCAGAAGTTACAATCACAACAAGAGAATGCTGAGATTAACAATCTGGTGGTACTATAGGTGGTGGGAGATAAGGGGGCCCAGACACAAATTTGGCACCATAGACTATGGGCAACTAGTTACTACTGGTGGGCAGCTCAGTGGCTCAGTGGTTTGCACTTCTGCCTGGGGTCCTGAATAAGATTCCTGTTATAATGTGTTGGGTGAATGTGATAAGCACCTTAGATTGTAAGCTCAACTGGGGCAGGGACAATGCTGTATAAACTTTTTGGTATTATATAAACTAAGGGCAATTAGGGCAGTCCTTTGATACTTTATCACACTTTTTACTTCTCCTGTACAAGGTTTACTTTTTCGCTGACACCATCACTTTATGTGGACATATCCACTAGTGATTCTTCCCTTATCAAAAGAAGACTGGCATTTAGAAAAAATGAAAATATCTGCAGATCTGAAGTTTTTCTCAATATAAATCTGATTTAAATTCCTTAAGGATTTGGCAGGTCACTACATGGGTTAGGTTCAGGATTTACCTGCTTAACTTCTGCCACACATACCTTATTGCTAGACTGGTGTTTGCAAATTCACCCACAATGATTTATATCTGGATTTATATCTGGAGGGATGAGAGTGGGTTTATGCACTCTAATATTACAGCATCTTAGTAAATAAGCCCCTTGCGCTTTGTTTAGTAATTGTTCAACTGTAATTCTTAAATAAGGGTATTTTTTTAATCAGGTTGCTAATCCTTGCCTCATCCTGCAGTTGCCGGGGGCCCCAACTTGTTTACTCCTGTCCCTGGGGTTAATGGCCAGTTCTTACATAGTAGATTTTTCCCATGGGATGGGAATTCCTTATCTACACTCCCCCTGTATTACTCTCTTTAAATATTCCGTGAATATGCAACTGGTCCATTAACTAAGGTTTCTTTAAACATTTTAATCTGAGTTAACATGAAAAATGTATAAATTATATTGCAGCTTGCCCCCCCCCCCCACATAAACACATAATGGGTTTAACTGCAGAAATCCAATGGTTAATGATTGGAGTACAGGTATGGAATCTATTATCCAAAAACCCGTTATCCAGAAAGCTCAGAATTACAGAAAGGCCATCTCCCATAGACTTCATTTAAATTAAATAATTCTCATTTTTAAAAATGACTTCCTTTTCCTTTGTACTAAGACAGTAACTTGTACTTGATCCCAACTAAGATACAATTAATCCTTAAACAGTCCTATTGGATTTAATGTTTAAATTATTTTTTGTGGACTTATAGTATGGAGATCCAAATTACAGAATGATCTCTAATCCAGAAAGCCCCAGGTCCTGACCATTCTGGATAATAGATCCAATATTTGTACCAATAATCATATATACACAAGCCTCCCCCATTGGATAAATATCCAGGTACCCACAGAAGCAATTAACCTTATAAGCAGCTACTAAAATACACAATGATGATCATTTACTGATAATTCTCTCTACGTGTGTTTTAGCAGAGGCAATTCTCAGTATTGTCTATGGCAGAGTATATGCGTTTAGTAGCCATGAAAAAGTAGCTGCTACTAGTAGCTCCGTGTGTCTTCACCCTTACTGTTTCCTTGATTGACTTTTTGTTTGGAAGTCGAGAAAAGTATTGACACTCCTTCATGTTTCACAGCGACCTGCCCAGAGGGTCTAATGTATGAATATGAAACATTCTGCACAAATGGGAAAGAAATATACATACACCTGTAGATAGTACTGGTGCAAGGTATCAATGGTACTTGTCTCTAATGCCCCCAATAAGCAGAGTTCACCATTAGATTATCTCCTACTGACATATTCTGACGGGCTGCGGCTAATTAGCGGTTCAGTGCTATAATGACATCCTTAATCTGTGTGTACATGGGATGACATATCACTGCATGCATGCTTTCCATTTATAGCATGCCTGATAAATATTTATGCCCATGGGAATCAGCAGCCGGGTCCTGTTCAACATAAACATGTATGCATTGATGTTAAACAATTATCAGGACGAGCAGTTCATCTCTATAAATCCTTGAATGAAATTAACAGGAAACCTGACGTGGTTACAGCGCCGCAAGTTGCAAATCTAATTGACCTTTTTTTTTTTTTTTTAATTACTTTATCTGCCCTGATAATAACGGTATGAAGTGAGCGAAAAGATAACAGAGTTGTGAAGTGTTCATGTTACATCTATTGTGGCTGCTTTATAATCCCGTGTCACTGCTCTCCCTACACAAGGGAACAGATCTAGAGCACATGATTTATGATGCCCATTCAGTAGACAAATGCCAGGCAGCAGTGTATAGATGGCAGTTAGTCACTTTATTCAGAAGGATACAATTATTTCCTTATTGTGAAAAATGGAGCAAGATTGTTTTTTTACGGGTGTTCCCATACACCAGCCTACACCCTAATGGCTGTATGAATGGGGGAAACAATCCACTAACACACACTGTACACGCTATGGAATGGTGTACCTAATAGGGCAATGGCTAATAAGGCTAATAAGGTGATGTGGGGCTAATTCAAGACACTGGAGTGGTAATCCATAGCTACCAGTCAGCAGTTAACTCTGATCGATTGACTGAAGACTAATGAAAGGGAAAAAGTTAGCTGGTTTCTATTCTTTTATAAATTAACCCAAAGAATCAGGGACATCCAACATGCAGCCTCCAGTTGCTATTAAACCACAGGTAGCAGTACAATAACAGATGGTAAGCTGAATGCTAGGTTATAAATCATTGGGTCTCACACGGAGTATAACATTTGGGGTCCCTCTTCCAACAGAGAAAGCTGTGCAGATGAAAGGCAAGTATGTATGCTCATATTGATGGCTTCCTGTGTATGTATACAGTATGTGAGTGTAAATGTCTGTACGCACATAGGGGAAACACATGCATTCCTTTTTTTAATGTGTTATTGTTGTGCAGTTGACTTTATTGGATCTATAAGTGAACATTGGAACTGGAGATGGACATTGGAGGTGCGCAGACATCTGGCATAATAATGATTAATGATATGGCCCTTTCATGGAATGCCCTGGGGGGATAGTCCAGCACTGTTGTGCTTTTCATCAATGCAGCCATGTCCTGGGCAGTGTTTACTGCAATGGCAAATACCTGTTATGTTGGTTTCTTATTTACCAGCCTCTCTTTAATCATTGTCTTTCCTTTCCCTGCTGCTTCTTGGATTAATTTAAGGTATTTCAGTGCTTGTGATGGAAGATTCTGTTAATGCCTATAAGAGGGGCTTGGATGAGTTCTTGAACAAGCACAGTATCCAAGGTTATTGTGATATTAATATCTACTGTTCAATACTTGTCAATATAGGTTTGTGGGTGCTGGGTTTACTTGAAAGGGTTCAACTTGATGGGCTTGATGGTTTTTTTTCAACCCTATGTAACTATGTAGGCCCTAAGTCCCTTTCAAATTAAACATTAAATCCATATTCATTTTTTTATTACCACATCCATATGCATTATGAATGCATTTAAAAATCCCTCCTGTTAATCTTGTATTGCCTGCCCCGCCTCTATGAAATAGGCATAGAGGCAGGGCAGGCAATTACTTTTAATTTCCATTTAGCACTCACTTTCCCCCACCCTCCTCACCATCTAATTGTGTAACCAGTGCATGGGCATGGGCATCAGGTCCCCCATTCTGGCACATAAAAAAGATTTTGGGGTGCTACAAACTTTCCTTAATAACAGTGCCAACAAAACGACGCCTGCCTGCTTGCTGTGATTATGTAATTCCAAGACTGTAGAGTGAGTGAAGTTCACTTTGCTTGACAAACACAATAGAAAAGAATTTGGAATTATTTCTATAGACATACTGATGGCCGATGGATTAACTAACCCACGCTTCACATGCCAGTTTTAGGCAACCCAAGCTTTAGCCTGGGACTATACCTTTACATCTATAAAGAGCTGGAACCTAGACCACCACCAAAGAGCCAACACTTTCTACAAGGGACACACTATCAAACCACTTGAAGAATTAATACCAAATTGACCGGTCACAGATCTAGATAAAGACAAATTAGCTATCGATCCACACCGACTTCCCACCCAACGCTCCTGGACCAGAAGCCATTCCCACTGAGCATGTTTGGCTATCAAAAATAGCCCCACCTAGAGCACAATCCATGCTATAGAAACTCCTCTTAAACTTTAAACCTGACCCTTTAGCAAAATTAACACACAAAACATCCCCATATCCACAAACACTTACACAGCACATACAGTATGTACACAATAGTTACATGTACACACTCCATTCAAACACCACTAACATATTAAACACACCATAAACACATACATAGGACTTTCACACCACAAACATATATAGTTACTAAATATATGCACACACCACTTAGACCATTTTCAGAAAATCTTGGGTATTATTTACCGGAAGTACTTGCAATAGTATTAAAACTAGAAAGATGACAATCATGGAAAGAAAATCATAGAAAGAAAATGCAGGACTCCCCATGCTATTTCATTAGTTATTAGCTATTCAAGTAATTCCACTTATATCTGATTAGCGTGTCACGCAGCGCTCTGCAGAATGCTGTCACTCAGAGCAAAAACCTAGTGACTTCTTAACAATAGCTCAGTAGAAGCGGCAGCCAAGCAACTAGCCATCAGACGTCATAAGGCTTCTCTTATTCTTTCCCTGGTGAAGTGCAGCATTATAAAATTGAGGTAGCTCAGGGATTCCCAGTGTTCTGTTGACAAATGATGACTGGCTAGGTAAAAGGTTCCAAGACAGTGAAAGGTTGACAGTACAGAATGGGCAATTTCTATGCATGCCTTAACTACAGTATATGGCAGTGGGTCCAAAACTGTGATGCTATCCCTCCCAGCCTAAAGGTCAATTAAAGCTGAAATTACAGAAGAATGCTAGATTTCCTAGATTCCCCTAGAGGTCCGTCAGTATTGGTGAAATAGTTCCATGCTTTTTGGCTAGCCTAGATGCATTTGAACTATGGTTAAATGATTATTTAAGCAATGTTTTCTTATGT
This sequence comes from Xenopus tropicalis, assembly GCF_000004195.4. Lineage (NCBI taxonomy): Eukaryota > Metazoa > Chordata > Amphibia > Anura > Pipidae > Xenopus > Xenopus tropicalis. The sequence continues at coordinate 42,189,124 of NC_030684.2, read as the reverse complement.
TTATAACATGGCTATGACCTGTGTGGCCTCTGACCAGCCGCTGGGCTGTAAGGGAACTTTCATTGGAAAAAGTCTGGTTATCACTGGTGTATAGGAGCAATTATTCAAGATACAAGGTAATGTAATTCATTTAGAGTGAATTTATACAATACTGAGAGAACTGGTTTCTGTAATGTCTGGAGCCTTGACACTGGTGCCATTTTCCAGGAATTTTAGTTTTCTTAGTTAGGTTTGTGCTTCATGTTCCTAGTTTCAGAGTTCTAAATATAGTAAATATTAATGTTTGGAAGTTAGACTTTTGGTTTATGTATGTAAATGGATAAAGTAAAGTAAAATCCAAGGAAATAACAAAGTGATAGTATCTCCTTAATGGCGATCACGCAATAGGGAAAAAAGAATGGTCACTGGAAATCCTGGTTCCTTTACAGAACTAATACACATCGCTGGATATACTAATGATAAACAGAGGAATTATTCCCCCTAAATCCCCATACTGCAAAAGCCATGTTTACATACTGGGCATGGCATTATTATGCACTGAGCATTACCTGGTAGCTCCTGTGTACAGTCTATGAAACTGCTTATCATCTATATGGCATTTTTAAAGAATGCTATCATTTTCAGCACGTTTACCATTACCCGCTGTTCTGTTCCATGGCTATTTCATTATCTGTGGCAGCTCTGATGTTAATTCAAACCAAGGAGCAGTTTTCTCATTTATTGGAAGACATATATAGAGTGTGCCTCTTCCTTTTGTGCTGTGACGGAATAAATATGTCTGTTTCCCTTTCAAAGTGAGCTGTGATTTAATCTAGCTACATTAACCTCTTGCCTGCTAGGGGGGGTCTAAAGCTCATCACCCAGGATGTATTGCTGATGCACTAGTAGCAGGAATAGAGTTTAATACTCATTTCTCAGAAATAAATAATGCGGGATTTACCACAACTGACAGCTCCATCTTCTTCATTTTTTCAGAGAATAGTATATGCATTTTGGTTATAAGAGATTATATGTAGTTTCTGTTTTATGCAGGGAGAACAAGTGGGCAAGCATAGACCACTCAGCAAGCAAGAGCCACTCAGATGTTTGCTTTCATTAATCTGAATATGGTAAACCAATACAAGCTAATTGCTGATTGGTTGCTATGTTTTATTTCCCCTTTCATCCCTTGCTTTTGTAAGGAGTAAATTACTATGAAATGCTCAAGTAATCTCAGATAATCAAACTAATAAAGCAAACAGTAGTAATCCAAAGCTTTTGTATGCATACTAATTTACTGTTTAAACATCAATAAAATGGATTTAGTCACAGTTAATAACACTCCTCCAGTAGAATCCTGCATTGACATCCATTTCAGCAAACAGATGATTTTATATTTAATTTTGAAATGTGACGTGGGGATAGACATATTCTTAGTTCCCCAGGTGCGCTTAGCCATGTGACTTGTGCTTGGATAAACTTCAGTAACTCTTTACTGCTGCGTTGCAAGTAGGAGAGATATCACAAGCAGCCAATCAACAGAACAATTGGAAAGTAGCAAAATACGCTTATTAAAGTGCAGTTATCTTATATAAACACTAGGGATTTATAATATTTCCATAGCATCTTGACTACTTACTACAATAACATGGTACCAACAAACATATATTTGCACTTTTTCTTTATGCTAAATAAGTAACACTCAACCTCATGGGCAGGCTAAGGCTATCTCCCATAATTCAATTCTTGAGAAGGCTCCCCTGTGATGCTAACTTCATAAGCTGGGTAGAGAGAGAATCAAGCAAAGTGCCTATGGAGTTGTTGTGGTCTCTCTTTATATGCTAATACCTGAAAAGGTATTAGGCTTCCTTTTATTGGCAGGGGCGAAGTGCTAAGTACAAAATATCAAAGCAATGTCCAAAATCCAGCATTTATTCACATTGATTCCATAATAATTGTACCTACTGGAAATCAATGCAGAACTTTGAGCAAGCCATGTCAGAAGTTGAGCCCCACTTAGTATAAAAAAGCCACTAGGCAGAAGAGGCTTCAGAAGAAAATATTAAAAAACTGCTCCATTTTGCACTTTGCACCTTACCTCAATGGTGTGTATGTCTGGCCGCCAAGTAGAGGAACGTTTTGCACATTCACAATGGAGTTGAAAAAGTTGCTTCTCTTTCAGTATGCAGTGCTACCTGTGTTGAAAGAGCTGCAATAGGAAGGGTGAGAGGTAGACAGCACATATGAAGCCACAAAAAGCCAATAGCTACACATTATTCTGAATGTACAAGCCATGACTAATGCAGCGTCGAGCCTGTTGTGCCCCTTTACCCTCCCCCTGTGCCCACAATAAAGCAAAGGACAACTTAGTTGGGGAAAGAAGGCCGCAGTTGTTTATTGTGAATTATTTAAATAAATCAGCAATTATATAGAGATATAAACAACCATAACTTTTATTAAACTGTTTGTAAATCCAAACATTAAACAACAGTCAAATAACTTATATCCTCCAGAGAGGTCTGACCCTGAGCCCAGGCCCAGAGCCTGTGTCCTGTCTGCTATCCAAGTCCCATTCTGGATTATCCATCTCCCTGGGGACCCCAGGCCTACCCAGTTACCCACTCACTTTTCCAACTGCACCTTTTTAATTTCCTCTGGGGCTCAAAGTCGACCCCACCCCCCGCACTGCGACTATTGATTCCCACCTATTAGGGAGGGAGGGATGCTGATGGCTCCTGCTCCTCCTGCCCGCTGAAAAGACTGGTGAGCTCACATCCGGTAAGGTTCTACTTTTCTTGCCCTCAACCTGTAACAAGATATCCAGTTGGGGGGGGGGAAGGGGTTGTCCTCCTAGCTCAGTCATGCCCTTCTTCCCTTTCGTTTACTCGGGTCATTAGGTTCCCGGAGATCCAGGGGAGGTAATGCACCAGGAAACCCTGTACTTACTGCAGATAGCAGCACTGGAAGGGCTAGGTGCAAGTGCTTCATACATGGGCATATAAGGGCTGTGATTTGGCTACTGCACTTGTGTCTAAAGAGAAGAGGATTAAGCTTCACCCTTTAGCTATGGAAGGTACAAGAATGTGATTTACAACTATGAAAAATAAAGCATAACACTCTAGTTGCCCCTTTTACATGAGTATGTAAAATAAATTATTTACCCCAGGTGTAATGTGAGAAGAACGCAAATCTGGCTATGATGGCAAGATGCTCAGCATTTCTCAGTGGTGTAGTATGTGGCATGGTTGTGACCCTGGTCACTGTGTGTTAAGAAGATGTGAGGAGAAGATGTACCCCTGGTGAGTTGGTGAGAAGCATGTCAAGAAATGATTCAGTGGTTAGAAATACTGTTAGAAATGCTGTCTGGCTGCGCTGGGGTCCTGGGTTCGATTCCAGCCAGGTCACTATCTGGCTGGATTCAAATGCTTAAGAGGGTTTCCTCTGGGTAATATTGTTTCCACCCACACTCCAAAAACATACTCCTGACCTTAGACTGTGAGCTTCACTGGGGCAGAAACTGATTATTGAGTGAATGATGAATAATCTCTGTAAAGCGCTGTGGAATATGTCAATGGTATGTAAATAAAGAATAATAATTAAGCGGGATGAGGTTAAGGCAGGTGGGAAGACTGATGTTCACATGATTTCTATTTGCTAGTAGAGAAAAAGAAACCCAATGTATGTCTGAGAGCTAACTTTTATTGTGGGAAATGTCAGTGATGTTTCATGAGTTGGGATTTACTAGTTAATTGAATTTAATGTGGATATGAAAAGCCATTGTTGGATGAGGCTTTGGTGTCAAATAGATCAGTAGCATATAACCAAGAGCCATACAGCTGATGTTAACAATACTAATTTGTATAGTTTTCCTTTTTCTATTTTGTCTGTTGAAATGAATTTGATTTAAATTACAATACCATACAAAATGGCAAATAACTCCCTCATTCTTCTTCAAGTGAATGAATTGAATTAAACTTTTATTGATAATATAAGTGAATGAATGTAATTAAAAAATGATAGACAGCTTCAAGCTTGTTGTTAGGGATGCTTCTGCCATGTAGCGCATTAAGGCAGACATACCCCTCAATGTTGCTGCCCATTATGTTAGGTAATAGAACAGTTATTGAGAATAACCCAATACTGCTGAATGAAAGAGACAGAAAAATGGCTAGAGATTTTTAGAGACAGAAAAATGGATAGAGAATGGACGTGGCCAGTCTGGTATCACCCAATGAATTTTTCTGTCATCCTGTTGTGGATCTAAAACTCCAATATTTGTATAAAATGCAGGAAACCTGCACTATATAACGGATGTTGATATTGGAGATTATGGCTGTGCACTAGTGCTTTCAGATGATGCTTTCTGAAACGTTATAATGTGTCCCTTGAACGGATACCTTTCTGATCCTCCATCCTTGAGTTTTTTTGAAAGCTCTCTGGTATTCACGCTTGAATCCTTGCTGGAAATGCACTGCCAGATGGAATGACCTTATAGAGACAGGTGTATTTATTCTAATATTATGGGAAGCACCATGACTGCACACAGCCACAGGCCATTCTATTAACTGTAATAAATGTCATGGTTGTTTTGCACACCTGAACTAATGTAGTGAAAAGGTTGATGATTTAGGTGTTTACTATTTGAATTAGTTTGTTCATACTTATTTTTCTGTATTTATTATTTTTGTTAGCATTTCTCCTCTTCAATTTTGTTAAATGTTTAATACTCTCTTTAGTCTCTGTTCTTTTTTTAGCACCACTCTGTATGTCCCAGGACTTTGTTTTCCTTGTGTGGCTTCTTTCTCCCCTATTACTTGTTATTATGTTATGCCATATGTTTCTCAGTCTATCTCATCTCATGATACTTCCTACAAGATGCTCCCCTTAAATATCTATGTAACTCTCTCTCATTTCATTGTTCCCCAGCACTGAGCTTTTCTCTCTAGCATTTGCCCTATATTATGCATAGTGTATTCAGCTTTCTACAGCTCTTTCCCTTCTTTCTTCTGAGGTTGTTTCTCGTTTTCTCTATTGTGGTATTTTCCTATTTTCTGTGGGTGCTGATTTTGGTTTACATGGCACTGTGCTTCCTTCTACTTTTTTCTTCGTGATGCTCATAGTCTCGTACCTGCTGTGCCATCTTCATTTCTGTTATTTGTCCTTAACACCACCTGTGGTCTCTTATTTCCCGATTTCTCGGTTCTCTGAACATAAACCCCTTTTTCACATAGTTTGTGCACATTACTACCTTTGTACATTTCCTATCTCTGTAAAAGACTTCTTCCAAATCCTGCCCTTTTGTGACTCAGCTGACACATCAAACCTTTCCACAGAAGATGCCACATGGGTGAAAGCCCACTCTCTCTGGATTATGTTCTTTTTTTATTGATTCTGTGTGAACCCTGTGCTTTGTGTATGCCATCTCATCCCCAGGCAATTGAGTTGTACACTTGCAGTTGTAACTTTGCTCTATATGTGTCCTCTTTCCTTTCACACTTCAAACACACACATAATAAGGTGCAAGACGGATCTAATCTCAGGAGGTGTTGGGCACTAGGAAAATACAAAGTTTGATCCTTCAATAACAATAGCTTCCAATACTTCTCTACAGCAAAATGATGTCAAATAAAAACTCAGTGGAAATGTAGCAGGCAGATTTATTAGCTTTCCAAATTCTACCAAATGCCCTGAGACTAAATATTTAGACAAAAACTAATAAATAAGAATCAGAAGTTAGCGAGTACACTTTATATTATATGGTAATTAAAAGCAGATACCAATAAGATTTAGTATCTAGCGCTGAAATGTGTATAACTAAATATTAGAGGGAAGTTTACATAAACATCCAGTTTTAATGTTTTAAAAAGTAATCACTTGTTATTCATTTTTAACTTACATCGGGAAATCACAATTCAGTTATTTGACTGTTGGGCAAACAGTTGCATACCAGAATAAAGGGAAGAAAACAAAATTAAATCACATCACACACACAATTCAACTTACTACACACAGCGACTAAAATGCCAGATTGGGAAAGAGGGAAAATTATTAAAAACCCCAAATTGAATATACACTATATGGCAGAAACTATCTAGACATTCCATCTATAATGTGTCCCCAGTTGGAACACTCACAGCTGATGTCCAGACTCTCTCCTGAAGCAATTTCAGCACAAAAACTATGGAAAGGTAGTGTGGGATTATGGGTGATCCGTGACAAACAAACCTGCACAGTTTTGGCTGTTTGGCTGCATTGGTCTCTGGAACCGTGGAAACACATCCCCAGGAGTGAGAAATGGCATTTCACCATTTGGCATGCTAGAAGAATACTACCTGCCTGAATGTATAATACCAACAGTAATGTTTGGGTTGGGGATCCAGGTTCCAGTTAACGCAAACCTCAAGACAATAGTGTAAAATTATATATATTATATTCTCGATAATTCTGTGCTTCCTACTTTGTGGCAACAGTTTTGGGAAGGCTCTTTCTTGTTTTAGAACAATAATGCCCCAGTGCAGGAAGCCAGGTCCATACAGAATAGGTGTGCTGAATTTGACTGGCCTGCAAAGAGACCTGCCCTCAACCCAACTGAATACGTGTGGGATAAACTGGAACTGGAACTGCAAACCAGGCCTGGTCCCTCAGTGACAACAACAAGAGATCCTCTGCACTCACCCATTAACAATATATATAGGACATTAAGACATTCTGTGCATTGAGCTACCAAGCAATGTCCTCCCCTTGAAACAAAACAGAGATTGTTTGTCCATGCATTGAAATTTACTTTTAAGCTGGCCAACTATGTCAATGTCATGCCCAGTCTGGCCAGTCCTACACTCACTTTATCAGATTCATTAACAATTCTACTGCTTCAATATACGTTTAAAGGAACAGTAACACCAAAAAATGAAAGTGTATAAAAGTAACTAAAATATAATGTGCTGCTGCCCTGCACTGGTAAAAGTTGTGTGTTTACTTCAGAAAGTCTACTATAATTTATATAAATAAGCTGCTATGTAGCCATGGAGGCAGCCATTCAAAGGAGAAAAGGCACAGGCACATAGCAGATAACAGATAAAACACTATTGTATTCTACAGAGCTTATCTGTTATCTGCTATGTAACCTGTGCCTTTTCTCCTTTTTTCCAGCTTGAATGGCTGCCCCCGTGGCTACACAGCAGCTTATTATATAAATTATAGTAGTGTTACTGTAACAAACACACCAGTTTTACCAGTGCAGGGCAACAGTGCATTATATTTTTATTACTTTAAAGCTCTTTCATTTTTTAGTGTTACTGTTCCTTTAACGAAGGGACTGAGTTTTACCTGCAACTTACTTTTCAAGGTTGTTTTGCTTAAAGGGTAGGGCATTTCTTGGAAAACTCCAACCATCACATCAATTTACAAATGGCCGGTAAGTTATGAGGCTAATGAGTGAATAATTGTGTCATTAAAGTTAATTGTACCTTCAATGCAACATTCAGCACAAGGTGTGGGGTTGACAAGGTGCATTAAGGGAAGCAAAAACACAACACTTTGGGGCACATTTACAAAAGCACGAACACTCGAGTGTTCATGCGAACGCTCCGAGCGTCCGCACAACTTTTTCGCACAGCTCATGACTTTTTCGTACGGCGAACGAACGACTTTTTCGGACGTTTGCACGAAAAAATCGGAAAGGTTTTACCGCTGTTTACAATTGTTCGGTACGAAAATTTTGTGACTTTTGAATCGCCAATACGATATTATCGTGCCTAATACGATTTTTTTATAAGCATTTTCGTGATATTTGCGATCTTCCGAAATTTTCGTTTCCAATACGATTTTTCGGATTTGTGGATTAGTAAATGTGCCCCTTTGTCTTGAACTACATATGAGAGGGTCTTCATGAAATCCCAGAAAGTATGAAAATCAATGTTTTCCCCAGGTCTGAGCCCTGTGATTTGCAATTGCTGGAGGGTGCCCAGTGCAAAAGTAGCATAGGATAAGGCAGGGGAGCAATCCTCAGAATAAAGGTAGAAATGGACTCCCCTCCCCCATTTAATTGTTTATGCACATGGGGCCTTTTCTGGTAATAGCGATGAATGGAAAAACATGACAAACCTCTATTCTCACCACCTTTCCTTAAAACAACTAGTCCTACATAAAAGCATGTGTATTTGTATTCCTACACAAACAATCAAACACTGCTCAAGTATGGGTGGAATGCATTTCATGCCCTTCGGGTACATACTGTAGCTTGCTGGCTAGGTTATAGAGATGAGGTTGATTTAAAACGGTGTTAATCTAATTATATGAAGTCTGAATAAGACTGTGCATGCCCTAAAAGAACTTTAGAGTGCTGGAGTTGCATGTGCCATCCAAAAACTCATATTAATACAAGAGCAAGAGGGGCATTTATTCAATGTCATTTGTTGGGGGGACAGGGGACAATAACCCTGCCTGCTTCATAACAAAAAACATTCACTACTTCACCATATCACTATGTAACATACAGTAGTACAGGTATGGCATCCCTTATTTGGAAACCCATTATCCAGAAAGCTCCAAATTACAGAAATCCCGTCTCCCAGAGACTCCATTTTAATCAAATAATTCAGAAATTTAAAACTGATTTCCTTTTTTCCTGTAGTAATAAAACAGTACCTTGTAATTGAGCCGAACTAAAATATAAATAATCCTTATTGGATGCAAAACAATCCTGTTGGGTTTAATTAACGTTTTATTGATTTTTTAGTAGACTTAAGGTACGGAGATCCAAATTATGGGAAGACCCCTTATCCAGAATACCCTTGGTCCCGAGCATTCTGGATAATGACTCCTATACCTGTATAAAGTCTTGAATATGGCCTATGCTAAATATACTTATCAGCATTTTACTGTTTGAGAATGAGAGTGACCAAATGGAACTTCAGGAATCTCACATAAGACTCTAGTCTTGGACCCAAAAGATCTTTGTTTCAGTGGCCTTACAATTTTTAGAAATATTCTAAAAATGGTGTTACAAATAGTGCTGGGCAAAGGTGATGGAAGGCAAACTTGCTGAAATTAAATCTATTTGTATGTTTTCATCTATCATCATGCAAATCTTACAATTCTAAACATGAGAATTCCCAAAAGATTACTTAGGAATATGAATAAACTACCTCCCTGTTGATAAAAATGAGGTGTTTACTACGAGGGCCCAAAGAAGAGAAGTGCTTTTGTTCTACGCCAGCGGGGCGTGCAGCCTTGTACAGTACACTTTGGAGGTCACACTCGGGGCACAACTGGTTCTACTCTCTCTCTCTCAATACTTAGTTCCTTCAGGTTTATTCTTGTGTACAACTCTGATTGCATAGTGTGGCATTTCCTCCTTCTAACTCAGGAAGGGAAGCTGCAATATAAATCTTACTGTTTGTGCTGGATGTCAATGAACAAACCTGCTGTGCATTAACTGGCTCACTACTGAAGGGTCCACAATTGCTGGCGGTATTTCTGGCTAAAAATTAGACAGGGGTATCACTGAAGAGGGAGTTAAAAACCACAGTAATTTTCCGGTGTAGGGACCCACAACTCTAAACCACTGTTAAACCCACAGGTAATGAGGGATTCAGACTAGTGATGTGCGGGTTGACCCAGGACCCACTGGTTTACTTTTAGGTCAGGTGGGTTAGGGTTGAAATATGGGTGACCATTGCGGGTTCGAGTTGGGTGCAGGTCAGAATGGGCAAGTACACTCTTCCTCTGCTCCTAAATTCTCCCCTGTCTCGGGACCTAAGATGCACAAAGAAGAAACGTACAGGGCAGAAAGACCTGGATACAGGTTGGATCCTACAATGGCAACATTTTGCGGGTTAGGGCCAGTGCACGTTACGGTTTTGCGGGTTAGGGTCAGTTGTGGGTTGAGTTTTTCATCACTATTGCAGACTGACCATGAATCAATTTTGATGACATATTGTGGGTCAGACTGATTAGGGTTGAATTTAGGGTCTACTTTTTTTTTTAAATCACTACTAGCCCCTTTCCAGCACTGATTAGCCTTCACTCACTACTACTTTGGCTTGATGATGATTTATGAATGATGATTTGTAGTAGAGCATAGAATATTGATGTTAAATTGAGCAGTGTTTGCAATGGCTGTGTGACAATATTCCATCAATAAGCCTGCTGTCACCATGATAAATAAGATAAAGACCTATAGGGGCCGATTCACTAAAGGTTGATAAAACAAGCGCTATTTATAGTATGCGTTAAAAAAAATTTCTTCTTTTTTGCGACTTAACGCACGATTCTCTAAAAGGACAGGTGTCATAATTAAGACGTGATGTTCTTTGCGTTAACTCGCGATGAGTGTTTTTTTTGCGTTAATTCCCGCGGCATGTGTTATTTCCTGCTGCGCGCGATATATTTCACCGCCTGCTATATTAGCGCATGATTTTACGCACATAACCATTACTTTCAGAAAACTACTGTTCTTAAAAAGATGACAATTTCCCTGAAAACTGGAAGCTACATCACTCTAGGGCCAAACATACTTGAAAAAATCCCACTGCAAAGTCCATGTTGTGTTGCCAAAAGCTCACGAACCACAATTTTCTTTATGTACCGCCTGCCCCAAGTAGGTGTTAATTTTCGTGAATCATGCGTATTATATTTATGCGAGAATTAACGCAGTGCGAGGTAAATAACGCATGATCTGTACCACCACTTTTTTTATATTCTATTATGCAGATATACAATAATGGCCAAGTGACCTGAGGCTTAATGTATGATCTTTATCTGTAGATCTTTCCAGTACATTCATCTGCACCCAACATTACCTTACACTAGTGATGAGCTCATTTTTTCAGCAGTCATGTACTCGCAGCAAATTTCCGCATTTTGCAAAACTAAAAAAAATTTGTTGCACGTCCAAAAAATTTGCAGTCCCGTCAAAATAGGTGTGGTCACATAAAAATAGTCGCCGAAAAAAAAAGCTGCATGTGACAAAAAAGACGTGCGCGACAAAAAAATGCATGCAACACAAAAAGATGCTTGCAGCATTTGCAGATTTTTGCCCATTTTGCGAATTTTCCTGTAGTTTTGCAAATTTTTTGGAGAAACGGGACAGATTTGCTCATCACTACATACCTGAGGCATAGAGGTGGGGCAGGCAAGATATGATTGACAGCTTAGATATTTAATTACAATCAGTTTAATTTTCCATTCAGCACTTCCTAGATATCACCTAGATGGCAAATGCGTAAGATTTTGGGGTGATACAAAGCTTGCTTTAATAACAATGTACACAAATGGTGACTGTCTGCATACTGTGAGTGTAAATTTGAAGACTGAAGGGAAAAATTAAATAATTTATATAGTGTAAGTAAAGTTTATGTTGCTCAACTAAAATGATAGGAAAGGATTTGGAATAATTTCTTAGGGTCCCTTATAATGAGTTCATGTTTCTGCCTATAGCTGACTGTAGGGTGACTCTTGGGTTACTGGTACATGAGATTTTGCCCTGCTGAATGTTAATCAACCCTGTTTCAAATGAATTCTACAATCCTGATTTATTGAAAGGTTATGTGTTAAACTTCAATGGCTTGTTCTCAGAATGGTGGCAAAGCAAATAGCATAACAGCATTAAGAAATAGCCATAATGATGTTATTGTGCCTTCCTTGTCTCTGTGACCCACAGGAATCAGAAGAGCCCGCTACTTAAGGAAGTGTTTAATGGTAAATAAAATGAAAATAATTTCTAATGAGCTAATCTGTCAGAGGCCACTGCAGTTGTGAATTTGCATTTCATTTCATTTTAAACTTGGAGCCTGTAATTACAATTAAAATAGTAATGAGATGGACTATGAATCAGCACTGCGCATTTTGTGGTTTTGCAGAGTCAAATGCCCTTTTGTACTTGGCTCTTGGCTTTGACTGCTCTGCATCAGTGATTTCCAGGCCACACCTGTGTTGAACTACAACTCACACCAGAAAGCTGACAGTCACAGATGTACAGATTTGTATAACTTTACAACTTTACCCCCACTCAGTAATTCCTTTTGACTGGGCAGCAGTATTGCTAGAATCTTAATTGTCTACTACAGGGCTACTGCTCGGAAACACTATTTCTGCTTTGTGGATTCCTCCAAAATGGAACGTTTAGACCTGCAGCTAGTGATGGGCAAAATAATTCGGCAGGCATGGATTCATGGCGAATTTCCGTGTTTTGGCATTGGCAAATTATTTCAAGAAATGGGTGACAAAATCCACAGCTGAAAAATTTGCCACATGTCAAAAAATTGTCAGGCACATCCCAAAATTGTTGCCCACATCTAAAAAATTACATGCAACAATTTGTTCTTGGCTGCGCAACATTTTCGCCTTATTTTTTCAAATTTTTATCGAAATGGGACAGAACCGAAAGTACAGAAAACATGGTGAATTGCTGTTGTTTTTTGCACCCTGTAATGCACTAAGCACACACATATGATTTCCCTCTGTGATTCCCAATGGGAACATGTTCCCAATGGCAAGATAAGTGACCACCTATAAGTTAAAAATAAATCAGCAGAATAATTCTTCACTCCATATTGCATTCACTAATGGAATCTGCCATACTGTTTGTCTTGGAATAGTTTTCTAATAGTCAGTAATAGCTTGCAATGCACTCTGTAAAGAGTATGTTTAGTGCAGACAGGTAATTCATGCTTTTTAGGGGTGAAAATACAAAGATGGAATGTTGTGTCCACCCAGTAATTAGTATCCTCATATTTAACAGGTCTACTTAAGCGAAAATGCATAAAAGAAACATCTTATTAAGAAAAAAAGCTTTGATTGGGCAGATTAATATCCCCTATCTGAGAAATAGTGAAGGAACTCTGCACAAATAAACTAAATTGAGTGCTGATTGGTCACTATGGGTCACTGCATTGGTGCACGTGTGTCCCATGCTAGAAACTAATTGCACAGTAATGACCACACACTGCCCCCACTCCTTGCAGAAGACGCGTTTGTTGCTTATAGAGAAAGCAGAACTGTAAATTGTTACAAATAGATCTCTGGGGAAGGCATATCTTCGAATGGATCATTCCTGACCATTTTGGGTTTGTATAAGCCTTTGCTCGTGTATCCTATCTCACAGCATCTTGCTTCTTTTGTCTTCATCAGTACTGCACACATTTTACACCATATTGTATAAGATACATCAATCCTGTCCAGCATTCTCAGTCTTTAGCTGCCCCTTTTTTCTTCTTATATCCACAGTTTTGTCCAATCAATAAAGCATTCAATTTGTTTTATATGAGCTTAAAACTCCACTGATTACGTTGCCCCCCTTACATGGCAAATAGGTTCGTCCCTATTCTGCATATTATTAGTGATGAGCGAATCTGTTCCGTTTCGCTTCGCCGAAAAATTCGCGAATCTTTCAAAAGATCCGCGAATCTTTCAAAAGATCCGCGAAACGGCGAAAAATTCGCGAAGCGGCGAAAATGTCGTGCGACAAAAAAATTGTCGCGCGCGGCTATTGTTTCGTCGCACGCGGCTATTATTATGTCGCGCGGCTATTGTTTCGTCGCCCGCGGCTATTGTTTTGTCGCACGGCTATTGTTTCATCGCACGCGGCTATTGTTTCGTCGCGCGGCTATTGTTTCGTCGCACGCGGCTATTGTTTCGTCGCATGGCTATTGTTTCGTCGCCCGCGACTATTGTTTTGTCGCATGGCTATTGTTTCGTCGCCCGCGACTATTGTTTTGTCGCACGCCTATTGTTTCGTCGCACGCGGCTATTATTTTGTCGCGCGGCTATTGTTTCGTCGCCCGCGGCTATTGTTTTGTTGCACGGCTATTGTTTCGTCGCACGCGGCTATTATTTTGTCGCGCGGCTATTATTTTGTCGCCCGCGACTATTCTTTTTTGACGCCGGCGACAATTTTTGGACGTGCGGCGAATTTTTCCGCGGCAAAATTTTTACTCCATTTCGCGAAACAATCCGCCAATGGCGAAACGCGGAAATTCGCCGCGAATCCATGCCTGGCGAAACTTATCGCCCATCACTACATATTATGTCTTGTTGGACTTTGTTACTGCTGGTATCATTTATAGTATCAGGATCAATAAGCTTAGCTATTGAATAAAATCCTTATGTCTTATCTTTATTAAAGGGAGGTTGTGCAATATCTCTTAGGGCAATGCAATCTGCACAATTAGGAGTTTCATACGTTTTACCTTCAGCGATTACCACAATGGTAAGTTTGATGAACCCCTGTAAGTTACAAATAATAGTGTCGGCAGAATAATTATTCACTCCATAATTGCATGTTCTAGTGGAATCTGTCACTCTTTACAAAGAAACCAATCCAGTTCAGGAGATAGGGGCAAACAATATAAAAGCACTATTTTTTTTCAAAGCGTGCTTTATTACCAGTGGAGTGCACCGGAGAGCCTGGTGCAAAGAGATCCCTACCCTGCTTCCCACTTCCCTCCCCACTTGCAATTAGAAGAGCGTATGGGAAGGAGAAAGTTTTCCACCGCTATAGAGGAAGCAGACCCTGCAGTTCCCTGGGGGTCTGGGGAAGAGGGATGCCCAGGACTGTGGGGTCTGCTTCAATGAGCATGCACAATCCTGCAGTGTGTTACACCATGCATGTTCCATGTCCATAATGCAGGCTGGTACAGAAAGAGAGTATTTTGACTGCGCCAAGATCTAAAGGCACAGAAAAGATTTAAAACAGCAAACAGCAGAAAGCATTTATAGGTCACGTGTTTGATAGATCTAATTGGTTTCTGTATTTTATGGGGCTTGGGGCAAATCTTATAATATTAATCTTTGTGTTTCTTCTGTGCATTTAAATCATGACTGGTGTTGGTTTGTGCCAGCCTCTAGGCTTCCTGGTTTTATGTCTGTAGAAATGTAATGATAAAATACTTGTATGTTGGAAAGTAAGGCAATATTTCCTTGCGATATATACATATCCACAATTCATTATCATGGAATTTGAAAATCCACATAACTGTCTGAGTGAATATTGCAACTTGAATCCAGGATAGGTGGCTGGCAAAATCCTCTACTCCAGTACAGACACAATGAACTGTTCACGCCAAGGCAGCGCATAGGTTAACCTCTCTGTCCAGTCCCATTATATCCCAGGGGATTGTTCCTTTAATTGGAAGGAGCTTATGGGGACATTTCTTTACTGCCTGAATGGTTCCTACATGAAAATAACAGTTCTATTGAGCCCTAAGTTGTTGCTCAATTTAACATTTTATTTCTACTTTGTGTCTTGCTGTGCAGAAGTTTGTATCAACTCTACAAGGTACATTGGCCTGCTTATGGGAATATATTCAAGTTCTCACACAAATTGCTGCTGCTGGAAACCCCAACTGTAATCAGTAATTTACCAAGTGGCACTTTACTTTGTAATGATTAGGGTTAGGAGAAATAATTGAAGGAGATGGGTCCCGAGGTACCACCCTAAGCTATGCACGCAAGCAATCTCCCTCACCAGCCCACACAGCACATTGTTGAGCACACAGAAAATTTGTCCCATGAGTGGTCCATTTTTCATGTGGGTATATATATATATATATAAGGTTAGAAGGACAGCACTTGCAGGCAGTTTTTCATGAAGAATCACAACCTTTTGTGATTCTTTATGAAAAACTGCCTGCGAGTGCTGTCATTCTAACCTTGTGTATCCACGTTTATCTGCACGGGCACCCAGGTATCATCTGTATTTTATGGTGTGCAGCTTTCCAGCAACTTGTTAGTATATATATATATATATAGAGAGAGAGAGGGAGAATGGGAGAGGGAGTGTGTAGTAGCCAAATTCAGCCATACTCCGCACTGTGTATTTGGGCGATATGTTATTATAGCAATTATACCCTAACTGGTCATGTCAAAGGGCAATTTGGCACAACGATGCTATGTTTTATGCACATTTACCCCCTGGGCTACACAAATGCTGTTTATAGGCACAACTTCTTGCATTACAAAAAATAGAGTCTGTTTATATATACAGCGCTGACTGAGCCTCCAGGCATTGCAAACAATATGGAGTGAGACACGGACATTCCCTAGAATTCCTTCCTTGTACCTTCTATTGGAACAGGCTCATGTGATCTGTGTATTGGCCCTAAGAGGTGCACTTTTATGTCCCTTTGTACTCGTACCTGTAGCAGTGGTAAATGAGCCCATTTGCCAGTAATACCAATTAGATAATATTAATAACTAGTGATGGTAGAAATGTTTCGCCAGGCACGGATTCACGGAAAATTTCCGCGTTTCACCATTGGTGGATTGTTTTGCGAAATGGATGAAAAAATTTGCCGCAGAAAAATTCGCCGTGCGTCCAAAAGAATAGCAGCAGGCCACAAAAGAATAGCAGCACGACAAAAGAATAGCCGCGGGCGACAAATGAATAGCCGCGGGCGACAAATGAATAGCCGTGCAACAAAAGAATAGCCGTGGGCGACAAAAAAATAGTTGCGGGCGAGAATTTTTTTTGATGTGCGACATTTTTGCAATTTCGCGAATCTTTTGAAAGATTTGAGAATTTTTCGACGAAGCGAAACAGGACAGATTCGCTCATCACTATTAATAACATGTTGCTCACCAACCCCTTGGATGTTGCTCCCAGTGTCCACAAAGCAGGTGCTTATTTTTAAATTCCTTGCTTGGGGGCAAATTTTAGTTGTATAGAAAGAAGATGTACTACCAAACAAGATCTCCTGTAAGCTTAGTCTGCATACAGGTTACCAAATAGCCAATAACAGCCCTTATTGGACTCCTCCATGCACTTTTATGATGCTTGTGTTCCTCTCCAAGTCTTTTTATAATTGGCTGTGGCTCACAAGTAAGAAAGGTTGGGGATCCCTGGGGTAAAGGGAACCAATCAACCAGACACCTATTCTGAACTGCAGGCAAAAAGTTACTTATAAACCCACACAAAATAAACCATAAAGGCCAACTAGAATATCATTGTGTGCATTATATTTCAAGTTCATATTTCTGGTGAACATCCCTTATCTTATATAGTAGTGGGAATATCATGTCTGGTGGTGATGAAATTTAGAAGATATTCAGTTGAAGTAATTTCCTCCTATGTATATACAGCTTGGCATATGCCCAACAGTTATTTATTTACAACATATGTTTTTGGAGTGTGCAATTCATTTATATATAACTTAAAATCAACAACCCTTCACCAGAACCAAACACTGACACTACCGACATAAACACAATTTTTCTAGGCGCTAGGTCACAGACTGCGCCTGCTGTTGGAACCCCGTGATTGCCATAGTGTGCAATGAGATACTTGGAATGTGGTTTAGAAAAACATTTAGAAAATTCTCCATAATATACTGTTTTACTGCATTCCTTCATCAATTACCTGGGTTCAGAGGCGGACGGAGCCGGGATCAGGATGTCTGTATTGCAACTGAAGTGACTCAAGAATCTATTGTATTAGCTTTCCATTCACAACTTTCTGTTTAAATGACTGAAAGAGTAGGGTTTTGGATTTTCTTGTTGTATCAATGGTTTGCTGTGCAGCAAGGAAAATATTTGTGAGAAGCTTATGCTGATGTTTTGTAAATTGTGCACATTTATAAGAGAGTATGCAGAGGATCTTATTAAATATTAAGCTGGAATAAAGAAAAAATAACATTGTACATCCGGATCCAAAATCTGTTAACAATAGGCCAAATGTCCACAATATATGGTACATAGAGTCTGTTTGTGAACATTCTCTAAAACAGCTGGGTTTAGCATTTATACATATCTTGCTATTCATTCTGGTGTTGGATACCATCTTAGCAGAACCTTGTATGAAGCCTCCAGTAGGACTTTGTTAATAGAGCTTAGTTTAGTTATTGCCAAAATGGCTGACCAGTCCTCAGATTCAATGGATCGATTAAGGTTTTTTCCCCAGGCTATTATATAGCGATGGTCCAGAGTACTATATAAGAGAACTATATAACAAGGATATCATTAGAGGAGGACATAAAGCCTTTATACACCATTTCTCAGAAAAGGATGTGTTACCAGATGTGTTAGACCAGTGTGAGTCTCTCTCATGAAGTTATACAGTCTATCATTAAAATGACAGATCCTAGCAGATGCTTTGTTTACAATACAGCAGTCTTCAGCACCCATGAAGACATTTTAAGCTTAACTCTCAAGCACCGTTGTATTGCTCTACTTGCAGCTGGCTAAACAAAGCTAATCACTGATAAGTTGCTATGGGTTACTGTCAGGTGCAAATTTGCCCATAGTTGGTAAATAGGTCCAAGTAAGGGTGAAGACACACAGAGCTACTAGTACCAGCTACTTGTTGTGGCTAGTAAAATAGACAATGCTGATCATTTAACTGATAATTGTCTCTACATGTGTTTTAGCAGAAGTAATTCTAAGTATTGTCTATGGCAAGTAATTTTCTGGTGTTTAGTAGCCTTGACAAGTACAACTTACATTCTAGCCGGTGGGATGGCATTGTGGGGAGTTTAGTCGCCCACGATAATGACGATTTGGTGTGCGGCGACTAATCTCCCTGTGTGTCACTGCCCTAAAGGTAGCCATACACTGTAAGATCCGCTCATTTGGCGAGGTTACCAAGCAAGCAGATCCTAAGGGTGGGCAATATCAGGCTAATTCGATTGTTTGACCCTAGGGGGATGCCGGTCAGGGAGGCCCGTTGGGGGTGCCCATAAACGATGGTGATTTTAAACTCATCACCCCGCATTCTTAATTTACCTACTGTATGACAGATGACAACAGTAGTTTCACATTCTGGTTCATTCCATTTTCACGCCATTCTCGCTCACCTACAATTATTTAACAGTCAAATACACAATCTTGGGTAGAAAGGCTTCAACAAAATGTTATTATTGTTTAAAAAAAAATAACATAAAACAGTTTACAAGTTAATTCATTTTGATAAGTGGCTGCATCTCTTTCAGCTAAGGCATTGTGATCGCCATTATTCTCCATTAGAGGAATACGTCTATTAGCATGTCAAGTTTTGTTGTCCTAATTAAAAAAGTTATATAAGCTGATTTGGGTGGTATCCAATCATACACCACATTTTTTGTTAGCAAGGTCCTGTTGAGTAGAATATAAAGTAATTATATTATTTTTACAGACATGGTCCCCAATACACAGTTTATTTCCCAGTGCCAATGTGTTCTGTAGTGCAGCGTTTTTCAACCGCTGTTCCGCGGCACACTAGTGTGCCGCGAGATGTTGCCTGGTGTGCCGTAGGTGCGGTCCCCTCTGGGACACCTTCCACTTCCTGGCTCCCTGATGCCCGGAAATCGTTACTGCCTGTGACGTCATCCGGCATCGGATCCAGGAGGGCGGAGCAACCAGAGAAGAGAGGCAGCACTATCCTGC
The DNA here is from genome assembly GCF_000004195.4 of Xenopus tropicalis. Taxonomy (NCBI): domain Eukaryota; kingdom Metazoa; phylum Chordata; class Amphibia; order Anura; family Pipidae; genus Xenopus; species Xenopus tropicalis. Next base: position 42,169,789 of record NC_030684.2, on the reverse strand, counting down.
CCTGGCACAACCCGACCGGGGGGAGCAACTGCCCAGGCCCTGCCCCGACAGACCAGATCCACCAGGGGCCAGGCCCATGCACAGCCGCCCTACTCCCCACCGGAGGACAATCCCGGGACACCCCTGGATGCCGCACCCCAAGACAGCCTGACATGTAAGAAAACAATTAATAATAATATATATACAATATAAAATTTTTGTGTGTATAAAAAAAAAAAAAATCAGTGGGGGGGCAGGTTTGTGGAGAAAATTTTTCACTATTTTGTTTACTTAATATTTCATAATAAAGTAATTTCTGTATGTTTATTTGATTCCTATTCAAGAGAATTACTTTATATATAGTCAATATAGGCACAGAGTTAAATTTTTTAACATTTTCTAATGGTGGTGTGCCTCGTGATTTTTTTCATGAAACAAGTGTGCCTTTGCCCAAAAAAGGTTGAAAAACACTGCTGTAGTGTAATTGCCTTAGGACAATAATAATGGCAATTGAATATATTTCTCCTATGTTAAAATTTTGAGACCTTGGCAGCTATGATCTTACCATGGTTGGATCTTTTAGCAATTTCTTTCTACAAACTGAAACCTCTTCACTGCTGGATACTATAGTTTATTACAGAGAGAAGAGAATTCTAGCACTCTCACAGAGGTTAAAGGCAATGCAGATGATGTATGGTGGTTCCTAATAATGTTTGTTCAGAGAAGCATAAATCTCCGCTGGCTTCGTGCTGTGTCTATAGGGCTAATGGACTAGGAGGATTTGCTTTATAAACCCAGGAGGAACTGATTAAACCAATCGGAAAAAGTGTCAGATTTATCTGTGGGAAGTTCAAACAGTGATCACCTTCAATAGGGGATTATTTACAAGAAACTGAAGAAAATGTGCTTTCAGCTGGATTTATCAAGCACTCTTTTAGTCCTTTAACTGCTGGGGGAGGGATATTTTTAAGACCCAGTGGACACCACCGAATGAGTCATTATTTAAACCTTTTCTTAAACATTTATTCCAGGTGAAGTGTGTGTCAAAGGAGAGTCCTCTATATCTGCAAACAGGGGATGACTAGCGTCAAAAGCATAATGTGGAAATGTAGTGATCATAGTGGGTAAGATGAAGAGTAATTTGGCCACTTATACAGTGATCTACTGACCAAATGCAATTATGTTTTTGTTGGTTGAACTTTGGTCTGTGTGGATGTGTTTTTCGTGATCTATGGATGAGGCCACCTTTGGACTGCAGGAAGAAGGGATCATGTGTGACTATGCTATGTTTCGTCTAACAGAGTTAGAACAAATTGTGGTGTTATCAGTACTTATAACAAAGTTAAAGACCATTAGCATAATAAGCAGAAAAGTCATAAATAATCTTGGACTTTGGCAGTCATATATACTTAATTCAGGCCAAGAGTTAAAGGGATAATGTCATGATTTTTATGATATACATTTTATTTCTAAATTACACTGTTTACATAGCAAATAATTCACTCTACCATTTAAAATGTTATTCTTGAACCAACAAATGTATTTTTTTAGCTGTAATATTGGTGTGTAGGTGTCATCTCAGTGCATTGTGCCTGAGTCTGAGCTTTCAGAAGGAGCCAGCGCTACACATTAGAACTGCTTTCAGGTAACCTAATGTTTCTCCTACTCCCATGTAACTGGAGGAGTCCCAAGCCGGACTTGGATTTCTTACTATTGAGTGCTATTCTGATATCTACTGCTATCTTGCTCCGTTCCCATTGTTCTGCTGATTGGCTCCCGGGAGGGGAGTGATATCACTCCAACTTGCAGCTCAGCAGTAAAGTTTGACTGAAGTTTATCAGAGCACGGGTCACATGGTTGTGGCACCCTGGAAAATGAAGAATATGGCTAGCATATGAAACTTCAAAATTAAATATAAAAAAATCTGTTTGCATTTTTGAAAAACAGATTTCAACGCAGGACTCTGCTGGAGAAGCTCTATTAACTGATGTGTTTGGAAAAAACACTACATATAAATCAGAAAGTTATAGGTTATCAGTAAGTTATTACTGCCACTGTTGGAGTACCTTACTAGATGCTCTACTGAACTGTCAGATAATACTGTGTCCTTTTTCTCTAGCTACTCTCTATGCCATTCAGGTATATTATCATCATTCCCTTGACCTGCCCAAAAGCCTCATATGTTTACTGATCTGCATGATTAGCTTTGCTAGGAAAACCGATATTTACATGTCCCATTATACAGCTATACAGCTGTGAATTTTGCTCCTCCCTGTTGTTTCAATGCCTACTCCCCTGATATTGCCATTCCAAAATTACAGTTATCAGATAGTATCAATGACTGAATTTTATTTTACGTCCATGACCAATTACTTTAATTTATACCTGTGAACTTGCCATTATTACATTTTATTACATATTTAACGATATATTATATATACACACAGTCATGTGAAAAAGTGAGTAAACCCCAAGTCAATTTTTAACTTTACTCATATAAATATGTGATCTTCATTTAAACAATACTGATAGGTAAAGCTGATATAATATACACGCAACACAGTTATGCAACATTTACATTTTGTAGTCCATTGTGTAACTTAAGTAAAAATAAATGCAGGTTTCACATGTATAAACATCATAAAGGAACCTGTTCTATTTAAACTTCAGACAATTAGATCTTGTATTGACGAGCCTTTTTTCCTGTGCATTGTGCTGTGTTCCACTGATTTTCTTATGGGGCTGTACTAACACAGGCACATTTAAGTGCACTAACATGCACCTGTTCTAGTACAGCTCGATAAGGAAGAATGAGATGCAATTATTCCTGCAATAGAGTGCAGAACACCTCTGCAGGAAAGCACATGAAAAAACGCCCATCGGTAAGAGTTTGGTTTGCTCTTGAAGTGTATGGTATAACCCTTAGAAAGAAAGTCATTTATACTTGTAAATCTGACAAGGGATTTATAAAGATTGCCAAATAACTGGTCATAAACCATTCCACTGTCTAGAACATCATCTAGAAATATTTTAAACAATTGCCAACTGGCCCATACCAAGCTCTCCCAAAAAGTTTAGCCCAAATGCAGAAAGCAAGATACTGAAAGGAGTCTCCAACTCATTATGGTATCTAAAGGTTGTTCTTACCACTGCTGATGTCAAAGTGTGTATGTCTACTGGAAGAGACAGAGGTACACAAATAAGTTCTTCAGGAGGTGTGCCAAGAGAAGACCTTCACTATCAAAAAAAATCATGGCAAAACTAAAGTGTGCCCATGAACACCAAGGCAGAAACCGGTGCTTCTGTAACTGTTGCTTTGGCCAAACAAGGCAAAGACAAAACTTGTTAGCAACTGCAAAGCATGGTGGAGGAAATGTTATGGTTTGGTGTTACTTTTCTGCATCAGGGTCTGGGCAGCTCACCAACATAGAATTAACTATGAATTCTTCATTGTACCACAGGGTGCTTGAGGATAATGTGAGACCATTTGTAAGACTGAAGCCCAACTCAAAAGTGGACCTTATACAATGAGAATGACCGTAGCCAATTAGAAAAACCACCAAGAAATGGTTGAAAAAAGGAAAAGGAGGGCTCTAGGATGGCAAAGGGTCAAAGTCAAAGCCTGGATCTAAAACACATCAAATTGCTGTGTAGCTATTTGAAACATGCAGTAAACCCTCACAGCTGAAAAAATTCTGCATGGAAGCGTGGGAAAAAAATTCCAGTCAATGTCATACGGACTGTTAAGATAAGAAAAACCTATTTGAGGTTGTGTTGCCAAAAGGGTCAATATCAGGTTATCAGCTAAGGATGTACTTACGTTTTCCACAGAAGGAATTGGCACAACTGTTAATTTGTCAAATATACAATTACAAAGTCAATATGCTGTTTTAATAAAGATCAAGTATTGATGTGTCTACATACAGTAGGTTAAAAAAAAACATGTGTTGTACTTGCTTTGTCACACATATATGTTTGTTTATGAAGGGCCTGGTCAAATTCAACCCATGACTGTCCACATACTGACCCTTTGTTACATAGTAACATAGTAAATTAGGTTGAAAAAAGACACATGCCCATCACGTTCAACCATAAAAAATTCCTTCCTGACTCCAAGATGCCAATCTGACCAGTCCCTGGATGAACTTGTACTGAGAGCTATCTCCCCTACCCCTGTATTCCCTCACTTGTACTGAGAGCTATCTCCCATAACCCTGTATTCCCTCACTTGTACTGAGAGCTATCTCCCATACCCCTGTATTCCCTCACTTGTACTGAGAGCTATCTCCCATACCCCTGTATTCCCTCACTTGTACTGAGAGCTATCTCCCCTACCCCTGTATTCCCTCACTTGTACTGAGAGCTATCTCCCATACCCCTGTATTCCCTCACTTGTACTGAGAGCTATCTCCCCTACCCCTGTATTCCCTCACTTGTACTGAGAGCTATCTCCCATAACCCTGTATTCCCTCACTTGTACTGAGAGCTATCTCCCCTACCCCTGTATTCCCTCACTTGTACTGAGAGCTATCTCCCATACCCCTGTATTCCCTCACTTGTACTGAGAGCTATCTCCCATAACCCTGTATTCCCTCACTTGTACTGAGAGCTATCCCCCATAACCCTGTATTCCCTCACTTGTACTGAGAGCTATCTCCCATACCCCTGTATTCCCTCACTTGTACTGAGAGCTATCTCCCCTACCCCTGTATTCCCTCACTTGTACTGAGAGCTATCTCCCATACCCCTGTATTCCCTCACTTGTACTGAGAGCTATCTCCCATAACCCTGTATTCCCTCACTTGTACTGAGAGCTATCCCCCATAACCCTGTATTCCCTCACTTGTACTGAGAGCTATCTCCCCTACCCCTGTATTCCCTCACTTGTACTAAGAGCTATCTCCCCTACCCCTGTATTCCCTCACTTGTACTGAGAGCTATCTCCCCTACCCCTGTATTCCCTCACTTGTACTGAGAGCTATCCCCCATAACCCTGTATTCCCTCACTTGTACTGAGAGCTATCTCCCCTACCCCTGTATTCCCTCACTTGTACTAAGAGCTATCTCCCATACCCCTGTATTCCCTCACTTGTACTGAGAGCTATCTCCCATACCCCTGTATTCCCTCACTTGTACTGAGAGCTATCTCCCCTACCCCTGTATTCCCTCACTTGTACTGAGAGCTATCTCCCCTACCCCTGTATTCCCTCACTTGTACTGAGAGCTATCCCCCATAACCCTGTATTCCCTCACTTGTACTGAGAGCTAGCTCCCCTACCCCTGTATTCCCTCACTTGTACTGAGAGCTATCTCCCATAACCCTGTATTCCCTCACTTGTACTGAGAGCTATCTCCCATACCCCTGTATTCCCTCACTTGTACTGAGAGCTATCTCCCATAACCCTGTATTCCCTCACTTGTACTGAGAGCTATCTCCCATACCCCTGTATTCCCTCACTTGTACTGAGAGCTAACTCCCATAACCCTGTATTCCCTCACTTGTACTGAGAGCTATCTCCCCTACCCCTGTATTCCCTCACTTGTACTGAGAGCTAACTCCCATACCCCTGTATTCCCTCACTTGTACTGAGAGCTATCTCCCATAACCCTGTATTCCCTCACTTGTACTGAGAGCTATCTCCCATACCCTGTATTCCCTCACTTGTACTGAGAGCTATCTCCCATACCCCTGTATTCCCTCACTTGTACTGAGAGCTATCTCCCCTACCCCTGTATTCCCTCACTTGTACTGAGAGCTATCTCCCATACCCCTGTATTCCCTCACTTGTACTGAGAGCTATCTCCCATACCCCTGTATTCCCTCACTTGTACTGAGAGCTATCTCCCATAACCCTGTATTCCCTCACTTGTACTGAGAGCTATCTCCCATACCCCTGTATTCCCTCACTTGTACTGAGAGCTATCTCCCATAACCCTGTATTCCCTCACTTGTACTGAGAGCTATCTCCCCTACCCCTGTATTCCCTCACTTGTACTGAGAGCTATCTCCCATACCCCTGTATTCCCTCACTTGTACTGAGAGCTATCTCCCCTACCCCTGTATTCCCTCACTTGTACTGAGAGCTATCTCCCCTACCCCTGTATTCCCTCACTTGTACTGAGAGCTATCTCCCCTACCCCTGTATTCCCTCACTTGTACTGAGAGCTAACTCCCATACCCCTGTATTCCCTCACTTGTACTGAGAGCTATCTCCCATAACCCTGTATTCCCTCACTTGTACTGAGAGCTATCTCCCATACCCTGTATTCCCTCACTTGTACTGAGAGCTATCTCCCATACCCCTGTATTCCCTCACTTGTACTGAGAGCTATCTCCCCTACCCCTGTATTCCCTCACTTGTACTGAGAGCTATCTCCCATACCCCTGTATTCCCTCACTTGTACTGAGAGCTATCTCCCATACCCCTGTATTCCCTCACTTGTACTGAGAGCTATCTCCCATAACCCTGTATTCCCTCACTTGTACTGAGAGCTATCTCCCATACCCCTGTATTCCCTCACTTGTACTGAGAGCTATCTCCCATAACCCTGTATTCCCTCACTTGTACTGAGAGCTATCTCCCCTACCCCTGTATTCCCTCACTTGTACTGAGAGCTATCTCCCATACCCCTGTATTCCCTCACTTGTACTGAGAGCTATCTCCCCTACCCCTGTATTCCCTCACTTGTACTGAGAGCTATCTCCCATAACCCTGTATTCCCTCACTTGTACTGAGAGCTATCTCCCATACCCCTGTATTCCCTCACTTGTACTGAGAGCTATCTCCCCTACCCCTGTATTCCCTCACTTGTACTAAGAGCTATCTCCCATAACCCTGTATTCCCATAACCCTGTATTCCCATAACCCTGCTCTTTGCGAGCAACTACTTTGTTTTTAATATTTTATTTTTGTGGGAGATATATAGCATGTAAAGAAAGTGCATTTGTAATTACACTAAAACACCTGCTGTATGTGACATATTCAATAACGTACATTTTTGAAGTGCAAGGCTCTCTTGAGAGCAGAGTTCTCTGCTCGGTGCCTCTGATGCAGCATTAAAGCTACAACTATGAGGAGTTGCAAAGGGTGTGATTTTCCATTCAGTGTGCATGTTGCCCCAGTAACCTAATAATAAAATTGGCCGATATTCTTAATAATATTATACAACAGTGTTCGACATTGCATCACCTGAACCCTAAGGCCAACTCTACGGGGCCCATTTACTTACTCACGAACGGGCCGAATGCGTCCGATTGCGTTTTTTTCGTAATGATCGGTATTTTGCGATTTTTTCGGAAAATTATCGCGACTTTTTCGTTACCAATACGATTTTTGCGGAAAATGCGAGTTTTTCGTAGCCATTCCGAAAGTTGCGATTTTTTCGTAGCGTTAAAACTTGCGCAAAAAGTTGCGATTTTTTCATAGTGTTAAAACTTGCGCAAAATGTTGCGCCTTTTAAGTTTTAACGCTACGAAAAAAGCGCAACTTTTCGCGCAAGTTTTAACGCTACGAAAAAATCGCAACTTTCGGAATGGCTACGAAAAACTCGCGTTTTTTCGCGCAAATCGTATTGGTAACGAAAAAGTCGCGATAATTTCAGAAAAGTCGTAAAGGCGCCGAAAAAATCGCAAAAAATACGAAAAAGTCGCAAAATGTTCGTTTTCCAATCGGAATTTTTCCAATTCGGTCGGAATTCGTGTCTTAGTAAATCAGCCCCTACATGTACAGATATGACCCACACAGTGTGTTTTATTGTCAGTTCATTTTAGAACTGGTCATCCAAATGAGACCAAAGTGGTGCAAAGCTAAAAGATAAGTATTAAAATCAATTGCAACACTGATCCATAAACTCTGAAAGTTCTGCCTGGAGTCACCTGGGAGCACATGAAGCATGTAGTGTTGTTCCATTTGTTCCAAAATCCTCTATCCAAGCTCACTGCAACTTGTACAGGTATGGGATCCCTTAACTGGAAACCCGTTATCCAGAAAACTCCGAATTACGGGAAGCCTGTCTCCCATAGACTCCATTTTAATCAAATAATTTGGAATTTTAAAACTGATTTCCTTTTTCTCTGTAGTAATAAAACAGTACCTTGTAATTGATCCCAACTAAGATATAAATAATCCTTATTGGATGAAAAACAATCCTACTGGGTTTAATTAATGTTTTATTGATTTTTTTTAGTAGACTTAAGGTATGGAGTGCCAAATTACGGAAAGGCCTTGTATCCGGAATGCCCTTGGTCCTGAGCATTCTGTATAATGGGTCCTATACCTGTATTTGCAAGGCTAAACAATCCACTTTCAGTCAGAGATCTTTCCTGGTCTAAATATTATAATAACTTAATTTAGGGGATGTGAAAAGCCCATAGTCAATATAACAAATTAGAAACATTTCTGAGTCAGCTATTGATGTTGTGCTAAGTAATAAAAGGTTACATTTCTCTCTGTGGAATCATCAGGCATATCGACTCAGTTCAAGAAAAAACATTATTAGTAGAACTCACTCAAAAAGTGTCGAAATATTCCACAGAGACATCACATAAATGAAAAGAATTGAAGGTCAGCAGAGAAGGAAGGTGTTTATAAATGTGCTTACAGAGTTTCAGTGCTTAAAGGGATACTGTCCTGATTTCTATGGTGTACTTTTTATTTCTAAATTAAAAAGTGCATTGTGCCTGAGTCTGAGCTTTCAGAAGGAGCCAGCGCTACACATTAGAACTGCTTTCAGGTAACCTATTGTTTCTCCTACTCCCATGTAACTGGAGGAGTCCCAAGCTGGACTTGGATTTCTTACTATTGAGTGCTATTCTGATACCTACTGGGAGCTGCTATCTTGCTGCCTTCCTATTGTTCTGCTGATTGGCTGCTGGGAGGGGGGGGGGATATCAGTAAAGTGTGACTGAAGTTTCTCAGAGCACAGGTCACATGGCTCTGGCACCCTGTGAAGTGAAGAATATGGCTAGCCCCATGTGAAATTTCTAAATTAAATTTTAAAAAAAATCTGTTTAAGTTTTACAATGCAGGATTCTGCTGGGGAAGATCTATTAACTGATGGGTTTGGAAAAAAAAAACATGTTTTCCCATGACAGTATTCCTTTAAGGCCAGAAAGGCATGCATTCTTACTAATAAAGGAGACATGTAGGCAGAATGAAAGAAGTTCCAGTCATTGGTGGAACCTTTAAAGATGCCAAGAGTCCTGTTTATTCAGTCATGTCCCTAAAGCTGGTCTCAGAGCAGCACTTTCAGACAATTGTGCCATGTATGTACTGTGTCAGCCCTGGACCCTCAGTGGAAATTATTCGTGGTTCCCTCTCTACAACACATGGGACCTGTGTTCCCCCTATGCCTATACATCTGCAACAAAAGGCATAGTAGGCCCATACTAATCCCCCTTCCCCCCCCCCCAGAAATCCCCACAGTCACTGAGTAAGTCTTTGCCACTGTGAGGTCCTTCACTGACAATTGTGGTTGATAACACTCTGGTTGGATAGCATAAGAGGTGATTGTCCTGAACTGAAAACCCAATTGGCTACTACCTCTCTGTATATATCCATACAGTATATATGCCTGAGGGCAGTAAACTGTCAACTCTTCCATTTACATAATTATAATGGAAAAGAAAACATCAATATAATATTTGTCTTGCTGCGGATCAAAGGAAGAAGAAATCCATTGTAGCACATACCCATTTCACCTATTTCACCCTATGCTCTTATTGGCATCATAATTAGCCCTGGATCAACATGCAGCTTGTGTATAACAGGGATGACCTATGGGTTTTTGTATCTTTGTATTTTAGTGTGAGTGAAAAGGTCCCTGGTGAGTTTCATGTATTGACCTTGAGTGTGTGTGTATTATGTAGTAGTTTCCATATTCCCTCGTAAGCTTCTCTTCTCTAGCGATTACAAGCCTGGTCTGACAGCCTTTCTTCATAACTAGGATTCTCCCTTCTGATGAATGAGTTGATTGATAGCTATTGAGTGTAATGGTTATCGGATTTTCTTGTAAACTTCTCATTTAGCGAATGTACAAATCCAGTTGACAGCCTTTCTTCATATCTAGAATCCAAGTCCCTGACAATAAATGGCATGCCAGGTCAGCATCTTTTTCATCTTTTTGCCATGAATACTTACGTAAATCTCCACTGCCTATAAAGGTGAGGGCTTATCAAAGATTTATACAGAGACAGTATTTTCTTTTTGAGGTTATCTTGTTTAAAGGATAAAGTAAACCAAGTAAACCTTGAAAATAAATGTACAAGTACAAATATTAGGGAAATATGCACTATTAATTGGAATTCATTTTGTTAAAACATCGCCACCTACTGTTCAGTTCCCAACCGTGATCCAGTCGAGGAACTTGTGAGAGAAATTAAAAGGAGTCCTGCTCTGTTCTTCTGGTCAGTAAAAGCTTCAGAAATCTCAGATAACCTCTCTCACATCTTTCCTAAACAGAGAATCACCACATGAGCTCCATTTCTTACTTCATTCTTACTTTCTTACTTAAATTCATTTACGGTTGGAAACTGACCAGCAGGCAGCTCAGTTGTAACACAACTCATTCATTAACAGTACATATTTTGCTTACTATCTTGGAATCTAGAAAAAATAATGAATAATAAAATGATAATGATATCATTATATGATATCATAATAGAATATCACTCTCACCAATTTTACATTCACTTATTTTAAAGGTTTATTTATCCTTTATGTGTGCAAAAATATTTTACATATACCGTAAAATTGCACAGCTTTACATTAACACCACAATTCTTATTCTGCTCTATGATGATTTCTCTAACACAGTTCTGTTTACACTGCTACAGATGGGAGTTTGGATTGGCAATGACATGTAAAATGTGCACCATAACAGTACAATTACTTCTGTCTGGCACTAGTGCTCCCATTTAGAATGAGTAACCATAATCGGAATGTTGTTCCGTCTCTATGTGAATAAACCTCAATTCTGCTGACAGAAACCAGTATCCAAAGCCACCAGTTATACATTTATCTTCCCAAACTGTGAACTGTATCCCCCCTATTGCCCCAGTGAAGCTTACAGTCTAAGATCCATATTACATTCACACACATTATGGTCAGTTTTAATTACCTGCTTTTTTTTGGAGTGTGGGAGAAAACTAGAGTACCTGCTGGAAACCCACACGCACAGAGAGAACATACAAACACCATACTGACCTAGGACCCCGGCGCTGCAATAGCATTATAGGCTTATGATAATGATGGGACTGCCTAGGCTCCTGGGCCCCCATAAAGTCAAAGTATCCCAAAACGCCTTGGGACGCGCATATTGCCTTTGAGCTGCTAAAAGCCCCTGAATATTTAACCACCACATCCACTTGAAAAAAACAAAATTTTAGGAAACTGCTATACCATTTCTACATTTCTACATCAACTATTTCTTTGCCAAATGATTTTTTACTGTGGGAGCTGTGAGGTTGTGGAATTCCTTCCCTGAATCAGTCCGATTGCCATCTTGGAGTCAGGAAGGAATTTTTTCCCCTCTGCGGCAAATTAGAGAGTCTTCAGATGGGGTTTTTTGTCTTCCTCTGGATCAACTAGCAGTTAGGCAGGTTATATATAAGCAGTAAGGTTGAACTTGATGGACATGTATCTTTTTTCAACCTAACTTACTATGTTGCTAAGTTACTATGACTTTATTCATAGGCAATTCCAACAGTGGAGTAAAGTAGCAATGATTGCTACTTCAACAGTTAATAATTGCATTCCTTCATTATTGCAAACTCATTATCATAAAATAAACTGTTATTCTTAACAATGGTTAAAAAAATCACAGTGTTCCCTCCTGTATGTGTCATTGCCATACGCTGCATTGTTTTGCCCACCTTTGTGTCTGTAGCAGATTTATAACCATCTAATGATACCTGTAAATTTCCCTGCTGTCTGTGCCTACGGACAGAGCCGCCTGCAGTATATATATATATTATTTTCTGATTTGTCCTGACCTCTCGCTGAGCCTGCAACACAGGGTGCCTTTTGGAATTTATTATCATAAACTAATTTTCATTTCAAACCTTGTACTTCTTCACTTGGGGACCCTGTAGTCTGGCATATCGGACAGAGAATAAGTAACTTTATACCCAGAAAGTAAGAAAAAGTAAAAGGGTTGGGAAAGCATAGACAGCTTTTATACTATTCTTATGGTATTGGTGTGTGTGTGTCCAACATTCAGGTGGCAGAGCTCTATATATGTACAGCACCTGGAGCGTAGCTTCCATAACGTCATGCCATTAATTTATAGAGTATGCACAATACATTGATATAGCTTACAGCAGACAGAAACTTTCAGCATTCCCATCACAACACAGACACGGAGCATACACATTTGTCAGACCTCTCTGTCTACAGCACACAACCATCCCACTGGAATAAAAGCTCTTTTTTTTGGAGGTACACAAAACACACACACATTAGCAATGAACCAAAGCAACAGATAAGATTGGTCTATATTAAAAGGACAAAATGTGCTGCAAGGGTTTGATATCCTGCCGTCTCATTCACCACATGTCCCATGTTTCTGGCTTTTATGAAATTGTTTAGTGAAGCAAGGCACACAGGTAAATAGGAGAAATCCTGCTGATAGTGTATAGCATTCACCATGTAGTCATGGGGGGTAGGGAAGCAAACTGCGGGCTGCAAGAAATGTTTTCAGGACAGAATGGCCTTGATAACCCCCTGACCAAAGACTTGCAACAAATTAAGGGGATGTACAGTAAATCAATCAATTAAATTTTATCTAATGAAAGAAAATGTCATTCAAACCAACTCAATATAAATTCATTAAAAAAGTTCAGTGGTTTTAAAGCAATTTCTCAATGTAAAGCCCTGGGGGTTTTCAGATAATTTGGATTTATGTACCATAAGTTTACTTAACAATAATTTAAACATTAAAAAAACTCAACTGGATTGTTTTGCCTCCAATAATGTTTAATTATATATTTGCTGGGATCAAGTACAAGGTACTGTTTTATTATTACAGAGAAAAAGGAAATCATTTTTATGAATATGAATTATTTGATTAAAATGGAGTCTATGAGAGATGGCCTTCCCTTCGGTCGGAACCTTCTTAATAATGGGTTTCTGGAAAAGGATCCCATACCTATAATATATTTCCTGTTCTTTTTTGTGCTGTTGGTTCTGTCTCATGAAACATTTTAGAAGCCAGCCTCAGGGTCGGACTGGGCCACCAGGACACTAGGAAAAAACCCAGTGGGGCCTGGCCCAGACCTGACCGTTGCCGGCGCTCCCCCGGCCAATCGTTCCCCCCGACGCGTTAAAATTACATGCGCTCAGGGAAGGACGTTGGGTGGGGGACCCTGCGGGGATTTAGGGAGGCTCAGTGGGGGGTAAAGGAGGCTCAACGGGGGCACCTGCGGGGGGTTAAGGGGTGTGGGGGACGCGGCGGGGCGAGGGCCCCTGGGGCATCCCTAGTCCTAGTTTTTTCAAAAGTCAAAACCAACAGGGTTTAGAATAAAAAGAAACCAACAGATTGTGCTTTTAAAAGCAGTTATAGTTTTGAAAAACCATTGAAAATTTGCAATGAATGTATATTTGTAAAGTTCTATTTTATAACTGCAACATTTTGCTGAAATGCATAGGAGTCAATGGGTAGGTGAAGTTACATTATGGTAAAGGCATCATTAGCTCTGGAATAGCATATACAGTATATCGTACATCTCACTTCTCCAAAGCAGGTTGACAAACCCACCCCCCCCCCATCATATTTTCCATCAATCATGCACTGTAGTGAATGCAGCTGCCTCTCCAGAGTACAAATAAGCAGCAGGCAGGACTTTGAGAACAGTGGTTTTTTCAGCAAAACAATCTGCATGGACAAACTGCAGTAAGCAAAAAAAATTCAAATAAGCAAAAAAATTGCCGCTGGTGAAGCCATGAATTTCATTGCAAAAATGTACTGGCCAAAAGAGTTTACTAGTCCATAGTTACTACTAATACCAAACTCAGCACCTTGTATTACATGACTCCCTAAGTACTAGATTTCCATATCCACAGGGTCAATAAACGTGTTCCTCAGCTATATAATTTTTATTTTCTGATATAAATCTATACTGATTAAGCAAATATATGGCGGTTACCTAATAAACTACTTCATTATACTCGATTTTACCTATGAGTGCATTAAATGAATACAGTCATAGGAAAACATGTTTTTTTTCCAAACGCATCAGTTAATAGAGCTTCTCCTGCAGAATCCATATTCTTAATTTCCCAGGGTGCCACAGCCATGTGACCACAGCCATGTGCTCTGATAAACTTCAGTCACACTGATGAGCAAATTGCAGTGATATCACCCCCCATCCCAGCAGCCGATCAACAATGGGAAGGGAACAAGATAGCAGCTCCCAGTAGATATCAGAGTAGCACTCAATAGTAAGAAATCCAAGTCTGGCTTGGGACTCCTCCAGTTATATGGGAATAGGAGAAGCAATAGGTTACCTGAAAGCAGTTCTAATGTGTAGCGCTGGCTCCTTCTGAAAGCTCAGACTCAGGCACAATGCACTGAGATGGCGCCTACACACCAATATTACAGCTAAAAAAATACATCTGTTGGTTCAAGAATACAATTTTAAATGGTAGAGTAAATTATTAGCTATGTAAACAGTCTCACTGACAGTGAGCATCAGCTAGTTTATAAAAATGAATAAGAACTTTGTTAGAATGTGAAAAGACTCCACACACACATTTTATTTCCATTAAGGCAGGCAAAGCACATTTTCTATATCACCCAGATTCTTAAGGTAATGCGGAACAAAGGCATGCAACTTTCCTGTGGATAAGTGTACTGCGGACATTACATTTAAAACATATATAAATCAGCATTTCACCTATAAAAAAAGGCACATGGCCCTTATTAGACGAGTGGCGGTATCATTGTGGCCTTTGTATTTCTTCTCAATATGCTGGATCAAGAGCACCACTGACAATACACCCCGGGGCTTTGAATGACAACTACCGAACACAATAACAACAACTACGTCTTGCAACCGGGTCTCTTAAGTTCTCACAATGAGGCACTTGGTGTCGGTGTGGAACATTACAGAAAATGCAGACAGGAACAATAAGAAATCCTCACCCTATAGTAAGTCTTCATAAGGGGTTATAGTGGAACTAGGTTATCAAGGACATTCCCAGCCCTTTAACATAGCATTTTCTAAACTAATTCTCAACTTAAAGCCACTAATTACTGGGAATAAAATTCAGAAATACTGCATAAGAGATTTAATTGTCCTAATATATATATATATACATAATTTACATTGTGTTTTTGAATATTTCTTTAATTATGCTGATAAAATATCAAGCTCTCACTTGAGAGAAAACCTGTTTATATGTTGGATTTGAGTAGACTTTATAATTCTGTCTAGACTCCCTAAAAAAATTGGGGATTTTAGGCAAAATGAGACCATCTCCTATATCACATACTGTATATTAAACGTACAGTAAAATAGAAAACTTCTAGAAACTACTTGTATTTTTTATTTTGTAGTATTATATATATACATATGGTCCTCTGCACTCACCCATTATTAATATATATATATATGCTTGGGGCCTGGGGCTTTCATATCATGTTTGTTTAATTATCCTTGTACAGCTATTGGCTAATTTGTCTTTAAATACTTGTTGTCTATGTCTTTGCATTCAGCCTATGATTAAGTACCAAACGGTACGAAACGCATAAGGCCATGTAGCATGTAGTGTTAATGTAATAAACTTGATACTGATACTGTTTCTTCAAGTCCTGGAGTGACTGCCATTTTTCAATTTTTAGATGTCCTTTCCGGATAAGGGGTCTTATTACTAAAAAATGATTTAAACATAAATGAAACCCAAAAGGACTGTTTTGCCTCCAATATAAATTATTTGGATCTTAGTTGGGATCAAGTACAGGCTACTGTTTTATTATTACAGAGAAAAGGGAATCATTTAACCATTAAATAAACCCAATAGGGCTGTTCTGCCCCCAATAAGGGGTAATTATATCTTAGTTGGGATCAAGTACAGGTACTGTTTTATTATTACAGAGAAAAGGGAATCATTTAACCATTAAATAAACCCAATAGGGCTGTTCTGCCCCCAATAAGGGGTAATTATATCTTAGTTGGGATCAAGTACAGGTACTGTTTTATTATAACAGAGAAAAAGGAACCAATTAAAAAAATTGGAATTATTTGATTAAAATTGAGTTTATGGGAGATGGCCTTTCTGTAATAACAGGTTTCTGGATAACAGATCCCATACCTGTATATATATAAAGGGCATTTACTTTAATACATTTTATGTGTTTCTTTTTCCCTGTAAATCTCTGATGACTTATTCCATTATATGTTGCACTTGTCTCACTTATTATAGCAAATTGTACAGAAATAGAGGAGCATTTATTTAAACCCAAGATCATGTAATGAATTTCCACATCCCGGTATTAAGAAAACATTGACAAACCTCTCATGTAATTTTTTTCCCTGCTTTTTTCTGAAGTGTTCTGCAGACAGTAAGTGAGGGAAATGGTTTGGCTGATCTGCAGCCCTAAGCCCTAAAGAAGGTTAAGTAGTGAATTCTAAATAAAAGATATGAGGCAAGAGAGGAGACAGTTCATTTTCTTGTCAAGTAGAGGGCTAATGTCAGTGGCCATGTACCCAGAAGATTGATAAATGGGGGAGTAATATGTATTGGCTGGGACCAAAAGGAAAAAAATGCCCTTGTCTGAAGAGATTACATTTCTGTGTACTGGAAGATTTAAAATATACACATAAATATATAGGATGGATGACAATGATCTTTGGAGGTCATTAGATTCACTTTTTCTTGTCATTTATGTCTTATGAAAAATCTATTGGCATCTCTGCAAATCTTCCTTGTAACTAACGATCCCATCCACTCTCGTTCTTCAGTCACCTTCAGGTATAGCATGTTTCTATAAAGACTCAATAGTAATAGCTGCCCATACACGCACCGATATTATCATATGAAACCTTGTTTAGTACGATATTCAGTGCGTGTATGGCGGCTCGATGAGACGACCGATATTGCAAAGGGTGCAGATATTGGTCGTCTCGCTGATTGGGTAGGTTAAACGATTTTGACGCCCGAGCAAAATCTATGTTTAGGGTTGAATCGGCAGGTGGAGGTATAAATTCTATTGTTTCTACCTCCATATCTGCCAATTCAGCCCTGAACATCAATGGAGGGTGGGAGCGATTGCTACATTATTGCTACGTGTGGCCACCTTATGACTACGTAGTCAATTTCCCTGTCTTATAAACCTTACAGACTCTATAGTAATGGGCTCCGTAGGGTCTCTTTTTTCATTAAAATTTGTGATTTTTTTTGTCGTCCTCGTCTTTTTTGTCACCAGCGTCTTTTTTTTACGTGACCATGCCCATTTTTGACGGGACCATGGCCAATTTGACGTGACCGTGATTTTTTTTGACACGCAACAAATTTTTCAGCTGCCAATTTTCATGTACATTTGCCAATGGTGAAATGTGGAAATTCGCTGCGAATCCATGCCTGGCGAAAAAATTCGCTCATCACTACTGTACATAAATTGGCCAGAAATACAGTTTTCTGATCAAACTGAAGGAGTTGATCTTATAGCATACAATCAGCAAAAATTATAGCATTCTATAGGTCTGTTAGATCCTGTAGGTAAGGACTAATTCTACTTTTTCTAATTCTCATTCTACTTTTTTTTTTCATCAAAGCATTTACAGTATGAATATATATGAGGAGGACACAATGGTTTAATGGACAATCTAGAAGCAGAACATGTTACAGTTTTGCAATCATCATTGACAGTACAACTCTTCATCTCTGTTGCATCAGGTTTTTTCATTATGAGTATTAAGAGAGAATGGCAGAGCAGTAACCAAGCCACCCTCCTCTGGGACAATATATAATTAGCAATGCAGTGCAAATTAATCATGTTCATTGCAGTTATAGCATATCATTTTAATAATGGTCTTTTTAATACCTTAAGGAAAACATCTCTCAAGCTGCAAATAACAATGTAATGCTACTATAACAATATGAAATAAAGCAAATCCTTATAAAAGGGGAACTCCGGCTTCAAAACCAAAATTTGTTAAAGCGCCCTGCACAACACAAAAACCCCTAATATACCTATCACTGTAATCTGTTCCTTCAAACAGTATGAATACTGTAGATACAATTTTTATATGCTGTAATCCAGCTACAAAACAGTTCTTCTCTTTCTGCATCATTTAAAAATCCTGGTAGGGGAGGAGGGACTAAAACACTGATGTTACAAATTGTAACAACTTACAACTTACACAGCTTACAGGCAGCATGCAGGAACTACATAAACCACAATGCATTGTACTGTGATGTTCCTTTCCTTATTGACATAATGCGTGAAGAGGATTGTGGGATTTTGAGAATGCAGGTTGAATGCAGGCTGAGGACAGTCAACTACCGTTACATTTTATTTGAGTCCCAAAGTAGCCAGCCAGATCAGCAGGAGAACAGGGGGCCAGGCTTAGGGAACTGTTCCAAAACATATTTTAACATTTAAAACTATGAATAAGTTGTGTTTAGGTTGAGTTCCCCTTTAACTCTTTTATAAAGAAAAAAGCAGAGGTGGTGTGTAAAACAATAAATGAGCTTTACATAAGAAAACTTGGGTGAGAGAATCATATTCTTATATCTATAGTGGTGATGGAAATGTGGATTTATTACACTCAGGGAAGGAAGGCATCAAGAAGTGCAGACTGAAGTTGTCCACTTTGGAGAGCTGATTAAACAATGGGAATAAGGAAGGAAGTACGTAAAGGGGAGAGTGGAATGGAGAAAAGGGAAAGTTTACATGACTAGAGGTTGGAAGAATGCTATCCATAGAGATGGGTGTTCCATTAAGGGAAGGTGTGGCAGGCACTGGCGTTTAGCGGATGTTGCATTTCATAGTTCACTTGTGCCATGAGCAGACACTCGCCATAACAGTATGGGAGGAAATAACAGGGTCTCCCTGAGAGTGCGCAGTAGCCCTTCAAGCTATAAGCCATGGTTTATTTTGCTTTAGGGATGTTAGATGTATTTATTTATTTATTTTGCACTAAAGCAAAAAAAAAAAAAATCTGTTATGCAAAAAACCTGTTGTCCAGAAAGATTCAAAGTACAGGGCGGCCATCTCCCATAGACTCCATTTTAATCAAATAATTCAACATTTTAAAAGTGATTTCCTTTTTCTCAGTATTAATAAAACAGTACCTGTACTTGATCCCAACTAAGATATAATTAATCCTTATTGGAGGCAAAATAATTCTATTGGGTTTATTTCATGTGTAAATAGTGATCAGAATTACAGAAAGATTCCTTTTCCGGTCAAAAGCTTTCTGGATATACAGGTATAGGGCCCCTTATCCAGAAACCCATTATCCAGAAAGTTCCGAATTACGGAAAGGCCATCTCCCATAGACTCCATTTTAATCAAATTATTCACATTTTTAAAAATGGTTTCCTTTTTCTCTGTAATAATTAAACAGTACATTTTACTTGATCCCAACTAAGATATAATTAATCCTTATTGGAGCCAAAACAATCCTATTGGGTTTAATTACTGTTTAAATAATTTTATTAGCAGACTTAAGGTAGCAGATCTGAATTACGGAAAAAAACCCTTATACGGAAAACTCCAGATCCTGAGCATTCTGCATAACGGGTCCCACACCTGTATAGGTTCCATACCTCTACTAACAATTTAAGCTATTGTTGACCTGGAACATCTGTTTGTATCCCTATCTAGATCTGTCCATCTGTTTATCCATTCTGAATGTGACAGTTAAGCTACCAACACACAGGCCAAGCACAGGATATTGCTGTACAGGGGGAATAGAAATGGAATCTGGGGAACTGAATCTCCCCTTGGACTGTGTGTGTTCATGGTGAGATGGGGGGAACTTTTCTTCTCCAGTATAATTAATGTGTAACTATTACAGCGCGGGCAAATATGTTGGCAATTTATAAATACATGTTAATAATAATATTGATACAGACACATAGAAAAAGTTATATTATGTAAAATAAATATGGACAACGCATACTATACTATGACTAGACTTTATTGCTATTATATTAGTAAATGACTATTATACACAGTCTTCTGTTATTCAAAATGAAAGACATAAATAATTACATCATAAATAACTGTATATATAATAGTAGTAGTATAATATAGATACACCTAATCCATGATGTTAATTAAACACCCAGATTCATTTAGACTGCATGGAAGAGATCTACTGACTAGGGATGCACGGAACCCAGTTTTTCGGGTTCAGTCGAACCCCCAAATCCATCCCAAGGATTCGGCTGAATACCGAGCCGAATCCTAATCAGCTAAATAGGATCCGGAACGGGTAAAAAAAGTTTAACTTCTGTATTCATGTGGAAATTTAACCCCTTAACATATGTTAATTATGATACGGATTCGGTACGGCCAGGACCGTGTGTTCGGCCGAATCCGAACCCATACAAAAAAGGCAGAATACCGAACCGAATCCTGGATTTGGTGCATCCCTAATTTAGACACAAACAGAAAAATTGGCAGCGCACAGTTTGCCTTTAGAAATAATATTTAGAACAAATGAGGTGTTAGTACCACACTTTGGCCAAAATATGTGACACGTGAGCTTGCATGTTTTTTGCTGGTGATTTTTCTTTGTTTTGTGAAAGTCATATTTAGGCTGGTCATAGACAGACCAATGAAATCATGCTTTATCTGATTTCTACTTAGTGTACTATAATGATTAGGGATATGTATACTTCAAATCTGTACTGCAAAAAGAATAACAGCAATATATATTTTCTGGGTAGGGGGTTGTTTTAAGGTGTTTCTGTGAATTTGATCACTTTTTCAGCTTGTCCCATCAATTCACTCTACTGCTATAAACTATAACTTTAAAAAAAAAAAAATCAGTTAATGTGTTTCTGCTCCCAAGTAATGAGACTTGATTGTAAAAGCCACAGAGCAGGTTAATGCCAGTAATTTCATGCCTTGATCTTCATGTAATTGGTTCGGCCTGGTTAGTAATAAGTAAGGAAGCTATTTTCCCCCTGCAAAATGTAGCCACTTGACTGCGGCACGTTCTGGCAGTGTTACTAGCCATAAAGATGAAAGGGTTTTCATAAATGATATGTTCCTTATCATGTTCTACATAAAGTAAATGCCTACGAGAATTAAATAATACCAGTAACCGCACTGTTTTAAAGCTTTAGATTTAAAATATAACTTTTGGATTTTATTTTTTCGAAGAGAATTAGAGGGGATTTGCAACAGAAAAGTGTAACAGAGTCAGTGTGAAGTTTTGACATGCCATACACATCAAGGAAATATACTTGTTATATAAGGGGGATTTATATACTAGTTCTTTCTCTTCCAAGGGAAAGGTTACCATAAGGTGCAGCAGGAGAGCAGTGTGTGCTTCTACCTCCAAGTGCACCGGTCTCCGATCTCTTCTGTGCAGGCACAGTCTGGTATTTGGTTTAACATTGGCCGAGTGTAGGATCTTTGTAAACTCCGCAGCAGAAAGTTCTGGGTCCCAAAAGGGCTTCCATGAAGACCAGGGTTCAGTGTTGGACTGGGACCCCAGGGGCCCACCAGAAAACCTTAGACCCTAGGCCCACTCTCCAAACGATTTTTCCTCCTTTCCTCACCCAACCTCTTTATTCTCCTAGTCCCTTTTATTTACATGCTAGCATCTATTCTTCCATCAATTTCTCCTCTTTGTTCCCATTCAGAAATAGGGAATGAGCATGAAGCAGGCCTAATGGTCAGGAGCAGGAGGGCCCACTGACACCTGGGCCCACCGGGAGTTTTCCTGGTATCCTGGTGGGGGTTCTCCTGCTACATCTATAATGTTAAATTCTGGCAGTCTATGGGCTTCTCCATATTACAGTCCATAACAGTTACTTTCTCTTTAATTCAAGTTTTAATACATGAACCTTGTGAATATACAGCAAATTATATCTTTTACTTTATCACTTAAAAAGGGATTGTTCACCTTTACATTAAGGGGCAGATTTATCAAAATGTGAGTTTAGAGCTTAATACATAAAAACTTACCCACGTTCTATTCATTCATTGGGGATTTTTAGAAGTTTATTCATCAATGGGTGAAAGTTAGAACTCACCATTTGATAAATACACTTCTAAAAATCCCCAATGAATGAATAGAATGTGGGTAAGATTTTATGTATTAAACTCACATTTTGATAAATATGCCCCTAAATGTTAGTATGACTTGGCTGGGGCATTTCCTAACTTTCGTATTTTATTTTTTTCATGATTCATTTTCTTTTCCTGCTAGAACTCCATTTGTGGAAAAAAAACCCACAATTTTTTTATCCATTTATTATCCGTCAAAACCACAAAAACATGTCAGGTCATATAAATGTCAATGGGAGTTGTCACTTATGTCACATGACACATTCAAATGTGCATATTAAAAAGAATAATGCTCCCCCGACTCAAAAGTAAAAGGCTATTTGAAGTCAACAAAGAGTTCCAGAAGCTGCCTACGAGTCAGGCAGAAAACTCTTTTAATATCCTTTATTTTTTCTCATTTAGTTAGGCTATGTCCATGGAAACATGGGTGAAACATGAGACACAAAAGTGCTAAATATATTTTTCTATGCTTATGAAATCTGCTCACAGGGATAACTAGGACACTTACTGCCCATTGAGGTTCTCAGCACGGCAGTAAATAAATAGTAAATCAGTAAATCCAGTCAAGAAGGAAATGGATCAGTTGACGTATCCGCGTTTGCCTTGTGTTTGTCATGAGGGTGAATTGATAGCAAGCCTGCTGGGGTGTTTTTTTGTTTGCCTTTGATAGAATCATTATGGAAAGGGATTTGAAAGAGATGAAGCTCTTTCTGTATTGAAAGGTGATCCAGGTCAATTGATTGGTGGAGAATTATCTCTATTTTTAACTGACTTACTATGAAATGATATCTCTAAAGCATTAAAGGTTTGTTTGTGTAGATTCTTAGCACATAGTAGAGGAAGGCAGGAACTGAGCGTTTTATCTGTAATCACCAGCACATAAAAGGGTAAGACAAGTATTGAATATTATAGGCCTTTTATTATGGGCTGATACATATAAATAAATATATATATATACAGTATATATAATAGAAAGAGTGCCACACACACAGGGACTTGATACAAAAGAAAAAGTATTTTTATTGTTTTATTTTTTTCAATAAAAACACTTTTTCTTTTGTATCAAGTCCCTGTGAGTGCCGCACTCTTTCTATTATATTTTTGTTTTTGACCTGCACCAAGAGCAGTTGGACTTGTATAGGGTGTGCTCCTCCCTGTGTACTATATTTATATAGTATCTTGATAAAGGTCCCGGGTGAGGACTGAAACGTCGATCTAAATAAAATAAGTATCTTTTTTTAATTAAATTTTCCTGGTGTGCATCAGCATTTTTTACATATATATACAGTATATATATATATAGCGCAGATGTGTTTTTAATATAACAGTACATAACACTTGGGATATATTTGGGGTATATATAGGGGCACATTTACTAATCCACGAACGTCCGAAAAGCGTCCGAATGCGTTTTTTTCGTAATGATCGGTACTTTGCGACTTTTCGCGAATTGTCGCGACTTTTTCGAGCTCTCAATACGAAAGTTGTGACAATTCGCGAAAGTCGTAATGGCAATGAAAAAGTCGCGACAATTCACGAAAGTCATAATGGCAATGAAAAAGTCGCGACAATTCACGAAATTTGTAATGGCTATGAAAAAGTCGCGACAATTCGTGCAAGTTGTAACGGTTACGAAAAAGTTGCGACAATTTACGGAAAAGTCGTAACGGCGACGAAAAAATCGCAAAAAATACGAAAAAGTCGCAAAATGTTCGTTTTCCAATCCGAATTTTTCTCATTCGGATTCAGATTTGTGGATTAGTAAATCAGCCCCATAGTGATATGACCACGTAACATGGCCTTTCTTGGGATAACCACCCAGAAAGTTCCGGATATTTTTGCCAAATTTCTACCTACAGTATCTAAACATTGCTCAGAGATGGGAAATTCAGCAGAGAACCTCCAATTTCACATAACACAACAAATTCATGTGCCAAGTTGTGAAGGTAAAAGGGACCTTACATTAAAGATATGTGAAGTACAATGTATCCATTAGTTGGTTTCAATGGGTACAACAGGGATGTTGATATCTATCTGTTCCTATGACATTTTAGTATTGGATATTCTTTTTTTCTGTTTTGTTTAATTGTAAGTTTGTGCCAACATGAGCCTACTCCCAAATGTGAAACAAACAAATGCAGAGGTTCTTTTGGATTTTGATCTTGAAGCATTGTAATTCTATATCGTTAATAACAAGTATATGGTAAAGCTTGCACCTAGGGTTGCCACTTCTTCTCTTGGATGTTGTCCAGTTATTGTTATTTGTGAGTAAATATGGACAGACCCATTGTACTCACAAGACATGTTGTCGATGTTCTCACAGAAGAATGCACGCCACATCCTTGGCCATAAGGAAAGCTACATGTAACTTTTTCTATATGTAATGGAATGGGTTAACAACTTGAAAAAGGGTGCTGGGATACTGATGCTGTAGTGTTATTCCCTCCTATTAGTGGTGTAACAATAGAGGAAGCAGACCCTGTGGTCACAGGGGGGAGTCTGATACTTCCATTGTTGCAAATAAATCCTTGCTCCCTACTGGCTCTTAGGTACTAGAGAGGATTTATATGCGATCGGGAGAGGGATGGGAGGTGGGTTTGCTAAATTTTTTTGCATGGGGACTTGGTGAAGAGTAGTTACACCACTGCCGCCTATGACTTAAGTGACATAATGTTTGGCATTTTAGTGATACAATAAATGACTTGTTTTATGCATCTGGAAGAAATGCTTTTAGATACAGTGGCTTGCAAAAGTATTCGGCCCCCTTGAACTTTTCCACATTTTGTCACATTACAGCCACAAACATGAATCAATTTTATTGGAATTCCACGTGAAATACCAATACAAAGTGGTGTACACGTGAGAAGTGGAAGGAAAATCATACATGATTCCAAACATTTTTTACAAATAAATAACTGCAAAGTGGGGTGTGCGTAATTATTCAGCCCCCTTTGGTCTGAGTGCAGTCAGTTGCCCATAGACATTGCCTGATGAGTGCTAATGACTAAATAGAGTGCACCTGTGTGTAATCTAATGTCAGTACAAATACAGCTGCTCTGTGACGGCCTCAGAGGTTGTCTAAGAGAATATTGGGAGCAACAACACCTTAAAGTCCAAAGAACACACCAGACAGGTCAGGGATAAAGTTATTGAGAAATTTAAAGCAGGCTTAGGCTACAAAAAGATTTCCAAAGCCTTGAACATCCCACGGAGCACTGTTCAAGCGATCATTCAGAAATGGAAGGAGTGTTGCACAACTGTAACCCTACCAAGACAAGGCCGTCCACCTCAACTCACAGGCCGAACAAGGAGAGCGCTGATCAGAAATGCAGCCAAGAGGCCCATGGTGGCTCTGGACGAGCTGCAGAGATCTACAGCTCAGGTGGGACAACTATTAGTCGTGCACTGCACAAAGTTGGCCTTTATGGAAGAGTGGCAAGAAGAAAGCCATTGTTAACAGAAAACCATAAGAAGTCCCATTTGCAGTTTGCCACAAGCCATGTGGGGGACACAGCAAACATGTGGAAGAAGGTGCTCTGGTCAGATGAGACCAAAATTGAACTTTTTGGCCAAAATGGCGGAAAACTAACACTGCACATCACTCTGAACACACCATCCCCACTGTCAGATATGGTGGTGGCAGCATCATGCTCTGGGGGTGCTTCTCTTCAGCAGGGACAGGGAAGCTGGTCAGAGTTGATGGGAAGATGGATGGAGCCAAATACAGGGCAATCTTGGAAGAAAACCTCTTGGAGTCTGCAAAAGACTTGAGACTGGGGCGGAGGTTCACCTTCCACCAGGACAACGACCCTAAACATAAAGCCAGGGCAACAATGGAATGGTTTAAAACAAAACATATCCATGTGTTGAATGGCCCAGTCACAGTCCAGATCTAAATCCAATAGAGAATCTGTGGCAAGATCTGAAAACTGCTGTTCACAAACGCTGTCCATCTAATCTGACTGAGCTGGAGCTGTTTTGCAAAGAAGAATGGGCAAGGATTTCAGTCTGTAGATGTGCAAAGCTGGTAGAGACATACCCTAAAAGCCTGGCAGCAAAAGGTGGTTCTACAAAGTATTGACTCAGGGGGCTGAATAATTACGCACACCCCACTTTGCAGTTATTTATTTGTAAAAAATGTTTGGAATCATGTATGATTTTCGTTCCACTTCTCACATGTACACCACTTTGTATTGGTCTTTCACGTATAATTCCAATAAAATTGATTCATGTTTGTGGCTGTAATGTGACAAAATGTGGAAAAGTTCAAGGGGGCCGAATACTTTTGCAAGCCACTGTATATGTATGGAAATGAAATGTCTAACCTCATAGGAGCAGCAGCATCACGCAAATACTGTTTTGAACTTGATAGTGTGCAATAGTGTCTGACTGATATTCTGATCTGGCACAACCCCTTCTTTATAAAAGGTTGTGCTTTTCTGCCAGACCGGAATATCAATGTTATGAGCAGCAATCTAGACCTATCAGATTGCTTGAGAGGGTGAGGGGGTCTTTCATGCACACCTGGTGGTCCTGTCGGGTGGCCCAGGCCTGGAAGATGGTAGCAACTCTGTTCTCCAGACTTCTACACTTCTCCATACAAGCAACTGCACATACATTTCTATTAGGTGTGAAATTAGTAATGAATTCAGATTTACTTTAAATGGCAGTTCTGGAAACCACTGCAATTAGCATTAGAATTTAATAATTAGCCCTGTAGTGACAGCTTATAGGACAAACCAACCACATTTTTTGCTTGATGATTTGTGCCAACCCCTAAGCTTAGCTTCTCAACAGCCATGCAGAGCACACTGAGCATGTGCGTGTCACTGACACTCCTAACAAAATCCAAGATAGGGAGCTCCTGTAACAAATTTGAAGGCCTGGATCATTACTGTTATAGATGATAATAATGATGAACCTGTAGGCTGGTGCAGTAAGCATTTCTAGCCTTGTTTAGAGTTTCATGTGGTTCAAGGTGAGTGGCTCCAATTTTTGAGGATTGATGTATTGAATCTATTGATTCAGCATAAGTGCACCATGGATTCTGTTAAGAATGCAAAGCAATAGCAATCATGTCCTTTGACGGTGACCCTGAAAAGGGTAATAACACAATCATTAATCACAGATGTAGGCAAGTGAATGTGAATTTATGTTTAGTAAAAAAAATCCTGAAGAACAAAACCCCTTTGTAAGTAAGAGGGACAGGACATATCCTCTATAGATCAATAACACTAAGAATTCGTTGACATTCACCTATTGCCTGAACAAACTTGATGTCTATTGTGTTTAGATAATACCTGTAAGCTGTTCATAATAAATGTAAAGATTTGACAATATGTTATAATAGGCCAGAATAAATGAACAGTACATATATGTTCATAATTTCCTTGTTGGTTGTAGCTGGTCCTTTAAATGTATCATGATGGAGCTGTCACAGTGCTTGCCATAAATAGTCTTTGCCCTAGAAAGAAATAAAATACCACAGGCCTTATTTACCATTGGCCCAGGCACAAGTATAAGAGCACTTAGGATCTATTGTTCCTGGGCAGTGGCTTCTGCACCCGAAAGTGCATCAAAAATTCGCCGCAGCAAAAAAATGACAGAAAAAATGGGCATTGACTTTAATGTATTTGGAGTGAGAAAAAATGTGTCACGAGTAAAAAAAATTGTTGAAGTCGTGCTATAGGAGTGAGAAAAAATGCTCATTGTTGCACATAAGAAAAAATTGTTGCCCGTGGATTTCAACGCATTTTTAGCAGTTTCATTAATTTTTTGGCAAAGCAAAACAGGATAGATTCACTCATCACTATTGGCCTCAGAGCAACTATTCTCTCCAAAATGCCTTTCTACCTGCATTAAAGTGAATAACCAAGGAACCAAGGTTTCTGCAGGAGATAACTTGGAAAACTAAGTGATGCGTATGCCGTTCCACCGGTGTTTCACCTTATTGCAGGTGGAAAGGCATTTCTGGGAGATTAGTCGCCCACGATAAGTGAGATTTAACTGCAGGCAACTAATCTCCCCGTGGGCCATCGGTCTAAGTCAGAGGAGAGGCACATAATCCGAAAAGTATTATCATGGTTAAGTAAAGTCCCTAAGCCAATAGGAATTTTCTCCTGGTCTGTTATTTATACTTGTACTTGATTGTTTTGGTTACATACATGGTCAAAAGGGCTGTCAAATCAGTCAAGACATTTGTGTCAGGGACACCTTCGTGCCACACCAAGCCCATTGCCTCATGAATACAGTGATACAGAAGGCAGGCTGCCCTGTAATTGTGGGAGAAGTGCAGGTCTCCAAACTGGACCCCGAAAACCTGCACCTATGGGTGCTAAGCACAGGGCTGCCACATTGTGCCAAACACATGACAGTTTGTAGCCATATTTTGCACTTTAAACATTGCTTTATTAATGTCCATGAAAGGTGAAGGTGACTGTTTCTATTCATACATAAATAAATGTGTTTCTGCAGGCTTTGCGATAACAAAAAATCTTTAGATACTTGCTTCACTGACAGATTGCTGGGCTTGGAACATATTGGAGCAGTTATATTTACCCTGAGGTGTAGTCATAATAATTAAATAAGCAACCCATGCGGTGGGCCTAACTGAGTTGATCCAAACATCAAGTCATTCATTGCATCACATGGGACGCCAGTAAACAGTTATAATTGCAGAGACCATCATCATAGTTTGATACAGTCCCAAAGCCGTCATGATTTTTCTCCTGATCTGTTATCTGTACTTTCCCCGTTTCTCCTGATCCATCATATGTACATGCCCCATTTCCCCATATCCATCAACTGTACATGCCCCATTTCTCCTAATCCATCAACTGCACTTGCCACATTTCTCCTGATCTGTCATCTGTACATGACCCATTTCCCCTGATCCATCATCTGTACTTGCCCCATTTCCCCATATCCATCATCTGTACTTGCCCCATTTCCCCATATCCATCATCTGTACTTGCCCCATTTCCCCATATCCATCATCTGTACTTGCCCCATTTCCCCATATCCATCATCTGTACTTGCCCTATTACTCCTGATTCATCATCTGTACTTGCCCCATTTCCCCATATCCATCATCTGTACTTGCCCTATTACTCCTGATTCATCATCTGTACTTGCCCCATTTCTCCTGATCCTTTATCTGTACTTTTCCCATTTCTCCTGATCCTTTATCTGTACTTTTCCCATTTCTCCTGATCCTTTATCTGTACTTTTCCCATTTCTCCTGATCCTTTATCTGTACTTTTCCCATTTCTCCTGATCCTTTATCTGTACTTTTCCCATTTCTCCTGATCCTTTATCTGTACTTGCCCCATTTCTCCTGATCCATCATCTGTACATGCCCTGATTTCTCCTGATCCGTTATCTGTACTTTTCCCATTTCTCCTGATCCTTTATCTGTACTTTTCCCATTTCTCCTGATCCTTTATCTGTACTTGCCCCATTTCTCCTGATCCATCATCTGTACTTGCCCCATTTCTCGTGATCCTTTATCTGTACTTTTCCCATTTCTCCTGATCCTTTATCTGTACTTTTCCCATTTCTCCTGATCCTTTATCTGTACTTTTCCCATTTCTCCTGATCCTTTATCTGTACTTTTCCCATTTCTCCTGATCCTTTATCTGTACTTTTCCCATTTCTCCTGATCCTTTATCTGTACTTGCCCCATTTCTCCTGATCCATCATCTGTACATGCCCTGATTTCTCCTGATCCGTTATCTGTACTTTTCCCATTTCTCCTGATCCATCATCTGTACATGCCCCATTTCCCCTGATCCATCATCTGTACTTGCCCTGATTTCTCTTGATCCATTTTCTGTACATGCCCCATCAGTAACTGATCAGGAAGGTGATTGCTTTGATATGGGCAAAAGGCTTTCAAATCAGTCAAGTCCCTGGTATTGCTTAGTGATTTAGAAGGGTTTTATTTTACGTCATGTAACTATTCCTTCTGAGAGGGGGCTGCCTCGTCGAGGTGCTAGATGCTTTTCCTGAGAGTGTCTTTTTTTTTTCTTTTGAATTATTGAAATCAGTTGTTTATAATGTAAGTGGGGATTTTCACACTGAGCCAATCTTGTTTCTTTCAGCCTCAATTACTTTGGGGTTCTTAACATAGACACAGCAATTGCATTCTGATTTACACAGTTACAGAGAAGAAAAGGAAGAAAAAAAACCACTTTGATACCCTGCAGCTTGGAAGAACAAAATAAGGGAGAACATTTAGATTACTAAACTGTTTATTTATGTAAACACTTAAGATATACAGGCGCCTGTATCATTGGGGATTCATTCATCTCAGAGCATCCTTTTCCAAACTCATGTTCTACATACGCCTGTATATAATGCATACTGATGCTGTAGCCCTACAGTGTTTGCATTGAATGCTCAAATGGGAAGAAAAGTTACAAATCAATATCGCTTATTCAAATCATGCGCTTCGTGCTCATTCACGCACTGTCCTTTAACATGTCAAACTCATTATGGGCTTAACAATGTCCTACAGGAAACACAACTCACATAAAGAATAGGAAACAAGATAATAGATGCTCGTGCTATGAATCTGACTGAACGAAAGCTTGGGGGAATGTGAGAAAGGTCTAGATACATAAGGGTTGATTCACTAAAGGTCAATAAGCGTTTTTGCATGCTTTTTTGCATTGAAATTGGCGCGGAAAAAAACGCGTGATTCGCTAAAGTGTTGTCGCATGTGTTAAGTTGCATATTGCATGCGTTAAATAGCGCATTACCACATTGCATTAATTCTCGCGCAGAAATAATAGTAACGCATGATTCACAAACACTTAGACGCACTAAATATCGCATTAGTCTGCGAAAATTAACACCTACTTGGGGCAGGCGGTAATTATAGAAAAGTACAGTTCATGAGCTTTTGGCAACACAATATGGACTTTGCAGTGGGATTTAAGTCTGTGTTGGCCCTAGAGTGATGTAGCCGCCAGTTTGCAGGGAAATGGTCATTTGAAAAAAAAGTAGTTTTATGAACGTAATGGTGTCTATGGCTAATATGGCGTGCGCGATAAGTAGCGTACGTAAAACGAAAAATTAGACGCGATAAAATTTTTTAACACATGCTATAAATAGCGCTTGTTTTAATACACCTTAGTGAATCAGCCCTATAGAATCTATCACCCACCCTCTTTCCAGAAGAATGGAAATATTAATAGATTGTAAGCTCTAACTGCCAGTTGCTAACCTTGTGGCTTGTTTAAACATGTCCCATTGTCTACAATTAGTTTTTTTATGTTTGTTGTACCGTTTGTGTTATCCCTCCAGTATAATATATAAACATCAACTATAATAATATTTATATTTCATTATTTACTAAATTCTTTTACTTGTCAAAACAATATGGCGCCGTTAGCTCTTATGACATGTTCAGTGAAGGCATGAGGGTCACCCTAAGGGGCCCATTTACAAAGGGCCGTGGATTTTTTTCCCACGATTTCTATTTTTTCACCATTTATCATGTGCCAAAACTGCGACAAATCCGAAAGTAAAAACATGCCATCTAAAAGCTGTTGAGGTCATGTAAAAGTCAATGGCAGCTGTCCTTTTTCAATTGGCTCATCTTTCTTTGCTTCGTAGTCTTTTTTTTTTTCATTTGAAAACCTATGAAGATTTGTGGAAACAAGTAAAAACGACAAAAAAAGTGGTTTTCGTATTATTTTTGTTTTCCTTCTGCAATTTAATTTGTTCCTGCTTTTCAAATCGGATCTTGTAATAAATGACTAGACATTCGTGGTCAGGGTAAGTCTGGGTTTTACATGTGACATGCATGTCGGCCCTTGATGAAAAGAGGTTAAAAAACCCTGATAAAACAAATAGGTTATAAATAAAAGGGCTCATTTACAAAGAAAGGCATGGTGCAAAGTGCAATCATTATGCCAACTTGTTCCACTCCATACTGGCAGGGGCATCATGGTAAGGACATCATTACTGTCGCCCTGCATGCCCTCTGCACATCATTTACCAGCCTTAATGTTATGGCCCTTGTTTTTGTGCTCCATTTGCACTTACCCCTTATTAGATGAGCCAAATCCCTAACCAGTGATACAGTGTTAGATGTCTACAAGAAGAGCCATACAAGAACATTTATAGATTTATAGTCTGAATCCAAATCCCTCTTGGGTGATTCTAGTGTTACAAGTCATTTTGCAAGAAGGCTCCAGGTAATTGAATGGAAATAAGCACAGTGGCCATGCCACCTCTTGCCTTTCATTTCAATTTAAACAGGATTGCTTCCTTGCAGCTTGGCCTACTGCATTATACATCTTGAATAGGCTATTGTGGGACTATTGTCTTATTTATATCTGCCTTTCAATTTTTTTACTTTGAAGTTTAGCAAAAGCTGCCTCTCTTTACAGCATGTAGCAGAATCTAAACATTTTGCAGCTATATTTGAATGTTTGGGCAATTTGATTCATAGTCAATATATTACCAGTTTATAGATTCTTTGCATAAATTCTGCTTTAACAAGACAATACAGAAAGTGACGTATCTCTGTAGTTCCATGTAGGTATTACCACTCCTCATTAGACACTTAGCTGCTCGCTACTGCACCTATACACAGAATAAACCAATAAATAAGTCACATTCTACTCTGATGCCTCCAGCTGCAGGCTCTGGACCTGCATTCTTTCTGCTCTAAGGAATATACAAGAGTTTCAAATTAACTTTTTTCAGGAATTCACCCAATTCTACCTATTATTATGGGTTTTATGTAAAGCACACCCATAAAGCAATACTTCTTCAGTGGTGATACCATAAAGGTTTTCAACTCTCCATATTCCCTTCAGATAGAACTGCTCCTCCCCTTCTTTCTAGGGATCATATTATAAATATCATAAATATTTTTAATAATATGCTATCTGAAAATTCTATAATGCCACTTAATAGTAATGTGCAGGTTTGGGTTGGGTGCAGATGAGACTGGGGAAGGAGAATACAGAAAAGGAAGATGTGGGTATGGGTTGGGGTCTTAGAA
Organism: Xenopus tropicalis; assembly: GCF_000004195.4. Lineage (NCBI taxonomy): Eukaryota > Metazoa > Chordata > Amphibia > Anura > Pipidae > Xenopus > Xenopus tropicalis. The sequence goes on along the minus strand of NC_030684.2, from coordinate 42,136,539 downwards.
TTGCGACATTTCGTGGGTTAGGGTTGAGTGTGGGTTAAGGTTTTGTGGATCAGGGTTGAGTGCGGGTTAAGGTTTTGCAAGTTATGGTTCTGTGCCAGTAGTGTTTTTTTTCTGACCTGCAAATCAATACCACTGGAGTCAATTTCAGTGCTGTCCAAATTATTGCATGTAGTGGACCAATTATTTTTGATAAAGTATGGTCAAGGGCTGCATTCAATTAAAATTATGATGTCATAAACCATCTATGATGCCTTTGAGCACACTGGAGCCATAAAATCCCTCTGGAGGGCCACATCTAGCGCAAGGGCCTCCAGTTGGACAGCCCTGGCCAAGCCACTTAGTGCAAAAGTACATTTGTCACAGAGAAAAGATGGATTTAAAGAGAGCAGCAACAAATATTAGGGTTCATTAGCACAAATCCCTAACTTATTTACTCACAATGAAACATTTGACCCAGCACTCCAGAGTAGTTGTTGGCATGCAAAAAACTGAGCAACTTGCTGTGGTTTGTGAACAGGCATCCATGTTTGTGTCATTGGTGTGGGCAGGCACAATCAATAATGACTTGTGTGGAACAAGTAGTTAAGCCTATTGCCACAATACCCAAAGAGAAACTTGGACTTACTGCCTGCACCAGTGTATAGTACCCCTTGCAACAGTCTTATACTCCTTGCAGGCTACTGTCTTAAAGAGATACTAACACTAGAAATAAAACCCTTTTTTTCATCTATCTTAACATTGTCTTTGCATGCAATTTATAATTTTGTCATATAAGTAGGTGCCTGGTGCTTTTACATTGCCTATTGGATCTTCCAAGTTCCCCCATAAGGGAGCTGCCATACTGGTGCAGCAGGAGTCCGCTAGCATTAGAAACTATAACTGACAGGCTGAGAAGGGACAGTCAGGTTTAGGAACTTCAAGTAACAATTACCTACAAAAGCAGGTCTACCAATGAAAAACTATCAACATGACCTATAGGTAACGTTTAATGTACATTCATATTTTGAGGAGTAATTTTAATGTCAGTATCACTTTAAAGGGGAAGGAAAGTTTAAATCACTGGGGGGTGCCAAAATGTAAACTTAAAAATGAAAAGCTGGCTATTTTACTCTAGTGCGTATGCGCACGCCTGCGCCCCAGAGAAAAGAATAGAAAAGAGGAGGAAAGATTGTGCCAAAGAACTTCTGCAGAAATACCCAGTTCAGTGCATTTTCACCGGCCCAGGGCAAGCTATTACTATAACTGGGGGTCCCTAACATTTGGCACCCCCCCCCCCCCCCAGTGATTTAAACTTTCCTTCTCCTTTAAGCAGATGCTGCTGGCAATTATGTCACACATCAAAAATACAGGCAGTCACTAGGCCTTGGATATAGTATTTAAGCTGATTTTTGTGTCTGATTGCTGCACCCTTTCATAGTAAATTAGTGCTGTTATCAGAAAGAAAATGCAGACAGCGGATTTCCCTTCAGTATCAGGAGGCAACTGATGTAGTGCTACAAACAATATCATTCTCTGTCACTCACATTTTTCCATGGGGATTCATCTCTTTCATCACAGAACAAATGTGCTGAAACGTTAAATATTAACATTGTTCTTGAACAGGAAAGATGTAATAATTACACAGTTGAACTGACACATGAATTAACTCCCCCACATACACACACAAGCATATTTTGCAGGAGTAACAAGATAGAAAGCAAACCCATTGGTAGAGGCAGCCTAGTCGGGTGCTGATCCCGCTCAGTTAATAATTAAATACGTGCCTGTATAACAGAAGATTGCCACCAGGGATTACGGGGTGGAGTTAGTTCTAAATAATGTTCTATGTAATCTCCTGTAGCCTATGCACATAAGTCTTTTGTGCGCCCTTTTTTATTTTTTTTTAATTCACACTATTGTGAGTAAGTGCTGCATTCTGTGAACAGCTTGAAATCTAATCTAAGGGGCACATTTACTAACCCACGAACGGGCCGAATGCGTCCGATTGCGTTTTTTTCGTAATGATTGGTAATTTTGCGATTTTTTCGGCGTCTTTACGATTTTTGCGTAAAAACGCGAGTTTTTCGGCGTCTTTACGATTTTTGCGTAAAAACGCAAGTTTTTCGGGGTCTTTACGATTTTTGCGTAAAAACGCGAGTTTTTCGGAGCCATTACGAAAGTTGCGCAAAGTCGCGATTTTTTCGTAGCGTTAAAACTTGCGCGAAACGTCGCACCTTTTAAGTTTTAACGCTACGAAAAAGGCGCGACTTTGCGCGCAAGTGTTAACGCTACGAAAAAAACGCGAGTTTGCGCAACTTTCGTAATGGCTACGAAAAACTTGCGTTTTTACGCAAAAATCGTAAAGACGCCGAAAAACTCGCGTTTTTACGCAAAAATCGTAAAAAGCCGAAAAAATCGCAAAAAATACGAAAAAGTCGCAAAATGTTCGTTTCCAATCGGAATTTTTCCAATTCGGATTCGAAATCGTGTCTTAGTAAATCAGCCCCTAAGTATGAGATTTACTGTTTGGAATGCCTTGGACCAAGAGCAGTGATCCCCAACCAGTGGCTCAGATTTACTCCCAAATAAAGCCCCCTGTAAGCTGATAGTGTGCATAGAGGCTCCTAATAGCCAATCTTAGCCCTTATTTGGCTCCTCCATGAACTTTTATGATGTTTGTGTTGCTCTCCAAGTCTTTTTACATTTGACTGTGGCTCACGAGCAAAAAAAAGTTTGGGGACTGCTGACCAAGAGCTTACAGGATAAGGGTTTTTTCCTATTGTTTGCATCACCACAAAACACAAACAAAAAAAAGTAGGATTTTTTTTACCATCAACATGGATTTATGAAGCTTGGTTATTATCAAGTAATTATTAAAAAAATAAACTCTAAGGGAGATGGCCTTCCTGTATATTGGAGTTTTCTGGATAACGGGTTTCTGCATAATAGATGCCATACCTGTATTTGTGTGTATGTATCCTGTGAAAAGATACTCTGGATAACACAGAAGTATTTATTGAGGTTCTGATGTCTAGGAAACCACAAAAGTAACAACATTATTAGTTCTTCTGCATTTCTACAGTTCGTCAAAATTAGCCTGACCTTGTGGCTAAACTCAACTTCAGCTCAGCACTAAGAAATAAACAGAAAGTTTTGGCCATAAAGGTAAAAGGATGTAATGCTTTCTGCTTAGAAGGCCACGTGGGAAAGAGAAGAGCAGTGCTGCAGGGCCCAGTGGGAGTCAGCCATTTACTTATATACTGAAGACAAATCCTTGATGGGGAAGGACCTAGGGGTATATCTGAATAATAAGCATAGCTGTAGCAAGCAAGGTCAGCATCAGGAAGCACAACTAGCCTGCGCTGTATTAAAAGGGGTGTAAGTGCACGGGGAGGGTAGTTTTTCCCCTTTTCAAAGCACTGGTTAGTCCCCATCTTGCATATGTAGTAATCAGTACTCAAAATTGACTTTATTGAAACAGAGAAAGCCTGAAGAAGAGTGACTAAGCTGGAATATGAGGAAAGTTTGGCCAAGCTGGTATTTTTTACACCCGAAAAGAGGCAAAGAAAATAACTTTGTATAAACACAGATGGGAATCATGAAATAAATGCAGTGATTCCTTATTCACCAGTAGATGTTTTCAAATGGAAATCAGCCCATCCTTTGAGACCAGAAGAAAAGAGCCCTCACACTGGCAGATCCATTAGACAGCTCCAAGAAGGGGTTGGATTGCTTTTTAGCAAGGGCAGAAATACGGAGTTCCTGGATAGGGATAAGGGAATTGTATTGCTTGGTATGAAATTTAGTGAGCGGCAAAAATGTTCATGAATCTGTACTAGTATCTGGCCATGCCTTTTGTTCCACCAATTGATTATAATTGCATTTGGCATGATAAAAAAAACACACACACAAAAAAACACCCATTGACTTTAATGCAGTCGGTGAAGTTTCATTGAAATTTCACCATTTCATGAACAGCGACAGAATGGATGGAATTAAGTAATTAAAACCATTTCTTTAAAGATCATTTTCCCCCACAAGAATTATATGGAGAGTACTTTTTTCTTCATATCAATACGGTGATTACTCCATTGTTTATGTAGGAAAGAAATTATACATTCTTCTGATTCCCTAGTGGAGACAACTGAGATAGTTGCCATGGAGATGGTAGCCATGAAGACAATTGTAATGTTCCCCATGTTTTGCAGCACCTATTATCCTACTATTTGTATCTGTAAGTTACTTTTCCTATTAGATTTTATGCTATATGTGCTAGGGACCCTTTCCTCTTGTTTCATACTCTTGAATGTAACTGTGTTTGTTTATTTAATTGCATTTTAGTATTGCATTGATATACCTACTCACTTCTTCAGGAGCAGTAATAACCATACACATGAAGAGACATGAAATATCCCCCAATATAGTGGCACCGAAATGATTTGCAACTACTTCTGCCATAACCAGATCCAAGGGAGCCCTAGCATACATGCAGCGCTATCCACCACGCGTGAGAACACATTGTCACCAGTCACAGCTACTTCCATCCAATCGAGACACAGCGCCACCACCCACACATGTGCATAGTGAGAAATGAAGCCATCGATATTTAACCTAAATGCTATAAGCCAAAAGCTGTTATCAATATGATGTGTGCCAATTTGACACTAGTATCAACCTGACCGATATATAGAAATATCCGCCTAATCAAATATGATTCTAACATGAAATACAATAAATACAATAAGGGGTGTATTTATTAACATTGGAGACAAAAATCATCAGTGATGTTGCCTAGAGCAGCCAATCAGGTCTTTGCTTTTGTTTTGTAACTTGTAGGTGACTGAGCAAATCTAATTGCTGATTGGTTGCTATGGGCAACACCATTGGTGATGTTTGTGGGTGAACATTGTACTCCAATGTTAATAAATACACCCCTTATTCTATAAATCCTTCTTCAGAGCAGAGAACTAATATAAGCAGTGGTTACCTGCATTTCGTAGGGATTAATAAATTAATTCTCAGTTAAATATCAGTAAAACCAAAAGCTACTGTAAATTGCTATAATTCTTGTCTTTAAACCCCAATGACTCCCCAGTATAAAACTATTTTCTGTACTGTAAGGAAACTGCCACCTGTGGTCAGACTTTAAATATGGTAAATGACTTGGCTGTACAGGGCAATGACTTTATCAACCTTCTATTTCCTTTGTTTCACCAGCATGCAATTCTGAGCATTGAGTATCAAGATGGAGGCATTTGTTAAGCAGGCGATTTTTATGCGTATTATTAGGATTTTATATGCTAAAATTCCATATGACTTTCTGAATACGTTTCCAGAAACCATAGGCACATCAGTTTGACACAGTTTACTTGAATCCGACTGATGAAAATGATGACTTCAATGCAGCTTGAAACAAGTCTTCAAAGCAGATTTTCAATCAGGCTCCATTGCTGATAAGGAGATGCCAGGCATGGTGACGTTGATAAGAATGTTACAGAGCAACTCTCTTGGAATTTGTAGTTGGGTTTTATAGCGGAGGGAGCAGATAAATCATTGTCTTTAGGGAGGATGGATAGAGATGTATTTAAAGTGCAGTAAGTCTTAGCTTGTCTCTTGAAATTGAAAGGAGATACGTCAATAGAGACAGACAGTATACAAGAGAGTGCTGGCGTTTATTAGAAACCTTAACAGAGCTATTAAATGGGTTACTGTTGACAGCTTTAAAGCTTTTTGGTAACTGCAAATGTTTATAGGTGGGGATGTACACTTTTTGCTACTCATGCAGCTGTGTACTGTCTTGTAGTAGGACTGAAATTCTAGCCTTTGAACATTATATTGTGCATATAAAAAAACATATAAACATTTTATTAAAGGGCAAGAGTATCACTTTAGGAAGAAGGAATGTCCATAACGTTGTTTTGCTTGTTTAGCTTCAGTTCAGATATATTTCTATATTGCAGGTACTCGGGTTTCCTCCCACACTCCTTCTATATACAGGCAGGCTCACTGGCTCCTGATAAAATTGACCCTATTGTTTGATAGGGGCCTTTGTAAAGGACAATGGAATATGTTGGTGCTATGTAAATAAAGAATAATAACTTTTTATTGCTTGTGTATAGGAAATGAATGTACCAACCATTTACCAACATCCAGGCCTGGACTGGCAACCTGTGGATTCTGGAAAATGCCAGAGGGGCTGCTTTAAGATGCCACAGACAGTCACTATTTATTGGGCTGGTGGGGGCTGTTTGGGCCTCTGTGTACTTGAAATTCCAGGGCCTATTTTAAATTCCAGCCCAGACCTGCTGTCAGTTGATAAAATATAGCCTTAATATTTACTATGACACTAAATCAGCCTGCTTTCAGACATTCATTGTTGCCTTATGTTGTATCAAGCCCATTTAGAAGAAGACAGTAGTCAGCACCTACAATGCCAAGGTCAATCCATCAGAGTTAATGGACATGGGGCTCATTTGCAAACCAAGCACAGCATGCAAAGTCAACAAAAAGTCTGCAGTCTGGCTTTTTTTTTTTTGCACACTACACTTGGGTGTGAACAAATAGCCTCTGTGGCTTATTTCACTACTACAGCATTGACTGTGTTAGTTAGCATTGTATTAGTGAAGGCTGGGGAGAGGCCATCCCTCCCACAGTGGATTTTTCATCTGGCCGCAGGGTAGATCGAAGTGAGCAGAATGATCATTAGTGATTGTGAACTTGGGCACCCCCATGGGATTAAGAATGACCCCTATGGTATTAGCCAAGATGTGAAATTAAGGTGATTTAAGAGTGCTGCACTTTACCCCTTATTTAATCCAGCCCAAGTCATTTTAACAACTGTATTTAGCCTGGTCTGATTGATTGCTGTCATGGATGTAGAATACATTGATGCTTAAAGGGACCAATGCTGATTAAAATATACTGGAAGCCAGGCAGTGAGGCAAAGTGCTCCCATCATTTTCAAATGTACTTTGCTTTTCTACAAAAATAAAATACAATTTTAAAAATGATATATATATTTCTCTTTTTTTATTCTGTGACATTATCTTAAGATCTCCAATCACACTTGCTTTTTATCTATATTTTGCAGAATCCTTGATGATCCCTTCTAATCTGGACAGCGGTATATGTCCCCTGGGGCAATTCCCCTGCGGCAATCTGTCTGTCTGTTTGCCTCAGCTTCTCCACTGTAATGGGCATAAGGACTGTGCCAATGGTGCTGATGAAGAAAACTGTGGTAAGTTAAGTAACATATTTATATTGCCACAAACCCTGCCCTAAATGGAACCCCAAGATAACACTTAATAATGTATTATATGAAGCACATATCTGCCTAATTATTCCCTATCACACACTGAAATAAAATATTTACTTTTTATATCTAAATTACATCACTTTATATGCTTGTACTGCTGTAGGTTCAATCTCATCTGCCATGTATTTGCCCAGGATCCCATCATTTACAGATCTAATTAAAGACTATGAGAATCCTTATTGAATTTTATTTCACTGCATATTTTAGTATTAGCACATTAAGAGATGTTGCTTTAAGGACCTTCCTCAGCGCTATTGATAGATAAATTAAATGCAATTGGCTCCAAAATGAAACCCTGAAATATTGATCTTCGTGTACATTCTATAGCCTTTATTATGGATAGCTTACTGAAATGTGTCCTAGAACTATTCTTTCTACTCTATTCTTTCTACTTATATAATCTGCTATTATTTTACAGACCTGCCTTTTTCATACAAAAAGCCTTAGTGAAACTAAATCCACATTATCTTCATCTTTATTCAATTTATAATCGTATAGATAGCCATGGAAATACTTAGTTGTCATAAGACTTTAGCCTGCAAGTATCTTAACATTTTTTCTTTGTACAATTTGGTATTAATGTTTTGAAAAAGTAGTATTTCCCATTATTTGCATTTAAACCCATGGGTCTGTAATATTCAGACTATGATTTCATATCTGTCCTAAATAAAGGTGAAACTTTGATGAACCTTTTCCCATCCCTATAGCAATGATAGTGAGAACCTCACTTCTAAAGCTGGCCATACACGCACCGATAATATCGTAAGAAACCTCGATTCGTACGATATCCGGTGCGTGTATGGCAAGTCGGCGAGTCAACCGATATCGCACTTGGCTGCTGATATCGGTCGACTCGCCAATCGGCCAGGTTAAAAGATTTTGATTGGGCGCCATAGAAGGCGCCTGAGCAAAATCTGCAGTCAGGGCTGAATCGGCAGAAGGAGGTAGAAATCCTATTGTTTCTACCTCATCTGCCGTTTCAGCCCTGAAGGATAGTGGCAGTTTTACCAATCTTACGTGTGACCGATGGTCGCACAAAAGATCGCAAATCGCCACGTGTGTGGCCACCTTAAGGATCTGGGCAGTTCAATAATGGCCAGTGCCAATAATGTACCTAGTATATAATGGAATGGTATGGCCTAAGCATGGAATGGGTGAGAGGTTTTGGATACTAAGGCTCTTTTTAGTTTAACTAAAAAAATGTATATTATTTATCAAACCTGTGTTCCAGGGAAAAGGCAGATCTTTAGGCACCTTTAGGCACCTTTTTTGGTTTTTTTTTTACCAGATTTAAATGAATTGACCTCTTCTTTCTATTGCCTATTTATTGTTGATTTTACTGTATTGCCTTTGCTTTCTTCTTTAATATTTATGCCCCAAAGTGTATATTGATCTAGGTATATGTATTTATTTACTATTTGGCCATATCTTATCTGTAGTTTCGTCTAAAAAATGTCATGCTGTGCAGCCATAGGATCCATTTTTGCTCTGGTGGCATTGTGTTTTTATATTATTTGTGTCATTGTATGGTTGAAAGATAGTCTCAGAGATACTATGGTTACTATTCCTCAAAAGATTTCTTCCTTTAATATTTGCCCTGTCCATTTGGGCACTGTATAGCAGACAGAACCTTAGCAGTCTATAATCAAGAGTTAGTGAGGCTAAGCCTTGCCTTCTCTATTCAAATTTAATTAGAAGTTCTGTATTGGTGGCCTTTGCAAACCAAAATGTCTCCCTTCTCATATAACTCCAACTGTGCAGAATGTTACAGAACCATTATAAGCATAGTCTAATATATGTAAACATAAATTGCACCATCAGTTCCATTGTACTATTCTATTTACATTCAAGCTGCCTCAGTAATAAAAAATATTCTTTATTGCTCGATCTAATGGGAAAATCAAACCTGCCCAATTGACTTTTGGCTGATTTTTGGCCAGATATTAGTCAGGTAGGCCCAGCAGAGGTCCCATACATGGGCAGAGAAGCTGTCAAATTGGTCTAAATGTGCCTGTGTATGGCCAAACTACTGACTGATCCATCCAGCTCCCCTCTCTGGTTGAGTGGGTTATTAGACCTAAAGGCAAACCCTGCACTTTTTATTACATTAGCCAGCCCCTATTTTGTAAGACCTTTTGACTTGATATTCCACCAACTGTGATCCATGTGCAGCTTGTCATTGTCAGTATTTTTTTAAAATATCTGAAGATTTTTTTGGACTTAAACTCATTACATTAATTACCAAAACTTACCACCTCGATTCCTGATACTAATCTAGGTAGACCTCAATCTTAACCTTAAGTTATTGACTCCAATACCAACTTATACCCAGACTAACACATCTGGTAAAACATAGCCAATAATTTCTCAATACTGTTATAATATTTAAAACCTCTTAATTCAACCTTTGCACGTGGGATTGTGCATTAGTGCCCCTTGCATGTCTTCTGTACTCAAATATTCATTTGTCTAAGCCCCAGAGTCCCACTCATGTCCCGGGGCCACGGTACGGTTATAACTCTGCTCCCACGTTAGTTAGGCACCTGAACTTTATTACCATTTCTACCCTTCAAATAAATGAGCCACTGCTTAACATCACCGCTGAACATCTGGACAAACTAAATAATTCCCAGGCGGCTTCCCCAGTGATGCTGTCACCCCCCAATATTTTCCCCTAGGCAAATCTGTTAGATATATATATAATAAATCACCCTTCAGGGAACCCTTCAGATTCATAAATTCATAAAACATTTAGTAACATTATTGGACCAGGTGCAGCTTATCATCATTACAGAAATATTATTACTGCTGCAAGTAATTTTAAGACTTAAAACTAGACTTAGGGCCAGGCAAATTATTCTACTGCAAAATAAATGTATGTATTTAGGGCAGGCATTGTGTTACACTGAAAAATCTAAATAACTCCAGTTATTATTTCATGAACAAAAAAAGGGTTCTTTAACACTTTAACTAGTGACAGGGTGTAATGTGTTCCAGACTGATGCATCCTCAGGTTTTAACACTCACTGGGCAAATACTAGAAATTACACCAATCAGACGATATATTTGGGTCAACTGCGTCCTATTTGCTATTGTGCTAACTTTGACACATCACCACAATTTTGTTGGCCACAACTCCCCCTTGTACAAACACCGCATTATGGGGAAAATAACATGGCCAAGCACCCAAGGCTTTCTGAATAAGGGGTTTTACTGGAATTTATTACACTACGTTAATACAGATTTAACAGGAGGTAATGAGATAAATCTCCTACCTTCTCTGCTTCATCTTAACCTTCAGTTTGTAGGAGGAAAGGAAGTAAGTGGGGAGAGAAGCTGGAATCCAAATTTGTCAGAATCAACATTGTAATAGGTGTTTTGTGGATTTAGGAGCTGGTTGTAGACTTCCCAGAGCCCCAGATATCTTGATCCCAAAAACAGGATCCAATACCTACAATAGTATTTATAGGCCATACATTCTGTAATAACAAGTGCATAAAAATCTATTATAGGATAGGCAGAAAATACTGTTTTATGTTACAGGTCAGGAACCCTTTATGCAAAATGCTCGGGACCTGAGGTATTCTGGATAAGGGATCTTTCATAATTTGGTTTAATCATTTAAGCATTAAACAACCCCAACAATATGGTTATATTTTTTTTTAGTTATCTTTTTAATGAGTTTTTATGCAGTTACAAAAAGATAATCTGGGTATATGGCGTAAATAGAAACATGTTATATCAAGAGCAAATCATATCAGATAACATTTACGGCATGCAGAAGTAGGTCAGATAGATATGTTGAGGCTCTAGGATATGTTTCATTTAACGTAGTCTATAGCAGTGTGTTATATACGACTGTTATATTGCGGAGCCTAGAGCGAAACAGTTGCCATATGGCAGTGGACCTCCAACCAAATTAGATAAACCATTATAGTAAAAAAGCAAGTAAGAAAGAGAGAAGCCTGATGGGGGGGAGGGGGTAGGGATAAAAATGGGTGGGGTATTCAAAACTGGGAGGGGGGGTGAATGGAGTACAGGGGTGGGGGTAAAAGTGGTCTTGTCTGGAAGGGTTGTAGAGTTAGTGTGTAGAGAGACTGTATAGGTGGGTGGTGGAGAGCTCTTTGGGAAGCTTAGTGGGTACAGAATGGAGAGATGACTAAGGTTCAGGAGTCATTGAAGGTATGTACCTGGAATATGGTTATATCTTAGTTGGGATCAAGTACAAGGCACTGATGGGAGAAGGTCTTCCTGTAATTCGGAGCTTTCTGAATAATGGGTTTCCAGAAAACAGTGCCCACACTTGTATTTAATGGAATTTTCTTACATTTAACAATTACCAAATATTGATAAAGGTTTGTATAAAAGCTAAACTCCACTTTTATGCACATGGTGTAGATTTACAGGCCTTGCAGTGCAACATTTGTAGTGCAACAGCATTTCATTCAATTTTCTGCCTATTTATTCTTTATTGTGCCAACTTTAAAGTCCACAGTGTTCATTGATAAAGGTGGTGTCATTTACTGGTTCTGGTTACCTGGAACTGATTCAGAGTACTAATCCTACTACGTAGCCTTGTGTATTTGATTGCCATATTCAGATCTAGAGGGAACAGTAACAGCAACTGAATTGTGGGCAGTAGGTAATGATAGTAATATTAGTGCACATTGTGAGCATGAAGAATAGACAGATGAAGGAAACTATCAAACAATTCCCATAAATAATTAGGATTCAACATAGGAGGCAGCATTATACCTGGCCCCATACCCACTGGCATTCCTACCAGCACCTCCATCAAAGCTTTTTCATGGCTTATAGTGCAAAACAAGGAATGTCATTCAAGGAAATTTCTGGAGAGATGTGCAACAATTCATAGACATTGACTGCATAGGGTCTGCTACTCTTTGGGGTCTATTTATTAGTTCCATACACAATGAGGACCTATCTCTGTGCCAGTTATTAAATGTTATTTCTTTCGGGATAGTCATATGTTGCATTAATATGAATGTAAAATTGTTTAAGTACTGACATGCTCCATTTTCATCTCTCAGTTTATTCCTTATTGATCAACCATGTTATCAATATTTTTCATCATATTTAACATTGACTGCTATTCATAGGTTAGTGACCTTTCACTATAGTGCAACATTTCTGGTGTTCATGGATTACTGAGCTACATGGCTCAGTGGCTTTCCTAATGGTCTGTATGGGGCTCTACATTCATTATATCAAGGCCAGCTGTGGGTTTACATTATCATCCATCAGAATATACCTCTCGATGAAGGCTGCTGTGTTCATGTTAGATTTGCCTGGGTAATGTCTAATCTTTATGTAGCTGCATGTTCATATGGGGTTAGTTTTATAATATATATATATATATACTAAAAGAGCCCCACACAACCTCTAATATACCTATCACTGTAATCTGTTTCTTCAAAAAGTATTAATAGATACCATTTTTATATGCTGAAAACCACCTGAAAAACAGTTCTTTGCATCATTTGAAATGCTGGCAGGGGAGGAGGGACTAAAACACTGATGTTACAAATTGTAACACAGCTGCACAGCTTACAGACAGCACACGGGAACTACATAACCCAAAATGCATTGCTCTGTGATGTTTCTTTCCTTATTAACAGGAAGTGTACAGGGAATTGTGGGATTGGAAGGAAGCAGGATGTTTTTTTGAGTCTCAAAATAGTCAGCCAGATCAGCAGGAGAACAGGGGGCCAGGAATTATGTTTTCTTTTCAAAAAGTTGTGTTTGGGTGGAGTGCCCCCTTAAACTAAAGTTCACAAATATTGATGTGTATTGAAATGCCTGTTTTCAATTAAAATTCCTGAACCTGTTGAGCCCATCAGTACTAAACATACCAATTAACTCTATGCTGAGAGCAGCACCTGAGACTATTTTGCAGAATACAATATTAACCTTAAAAAGCCTTAAAAACCTAATGAAAAAACAAAAAACAATTTCATACAGTTCCCCATTGCCTTGAACACATTTTTTCCCATGGGGATATACATAAAATATAACCTTTATTTAAAGACTATGAAATAAACGATTAACATGTAAATCCTTGCCGCGAGGACAGATTTATCTGTAATTGCTTGAACCATTATGTTAAAGCCTCACTTACAAAGGCTGATAGCAATAATAAAGATCTTTTAGCCCGATGTGCTCTTATTCATACCCAATTAAAGCTTGATAGAATTCAATGTAAAATTCTCTTTTAGTAAGGCCTGCAGCGATTGTAAAGTTGCATGAGATCTGGTTCTGCCAGTCGCCTCCATTATCCTCATTAGCAGCAGAGCTGAACCAATAACAAACACTACATATACCAGTAGCACCTACATAAGCTACATAATCCATAAGTGGACTTGGGACTTATTAGTCACTCGGTAACAAATCCATGCCTACTATCAGGCCCGGATTTGTGGTCAGGATTGTAGAGATCCAAGAGTAACCAAGTTCAATTATTAAAAGAAAAAAAACAGAAAATAGAACAGAGGGTAAAGATAACTGCATACAATTTAATTTAAGCACTTACTGCAGCCAATGGCAACGCAAACAAATATTGGTATCTTCTACAAATGGGTCAGATCTTGGCCAATTTGATTCAGTTGTTGGCCCCATGGCAAATGGTTGGATAAGCATCATTTGGCCACCCGTGATGGTTGACCTAGCTGAGGGAGTGGATATGGTAGAGTATAGCCATCTTTAATTGAGAATGCTAACCATGCAAACAACTCCAGCACACTTTTCAAGTATAATGTTATTAAACAGAACATAAGTAGCAACAGCAGACTACCCCATATTTATTAGAAGAGAATGGAAAATGAAATACAGCTATATTTAAAAGGGGACGTTTGAGGTGATTTGTATCCTTTTATGCACATAAAGTTACAGTTCTGATATGTTTTTGGGACAGGAGAGATCATTCTGTCATGGTTGTTATGGATCGGATCTGAAATCCATTGTTTACAGCACTGTAGGTTTTTTTAATCCTTAACAGGATTAATTAGCAGAGGCACTGTGATAAGAAACATTATTAAGGCAGAGGAAATATAATTGTGCCAGATTCCAAATAGGTATATCATTTTATGAAAACTATAAATATGTAGTAACGGAGAACAGCTATGTACAATGGTTGACTTTTAGAATAAAGATGGCCATACACGCTACTTTTTCAATCTTTCCCATGACATGCAGGTAAAAACATAGCAATTCTTTTCCCCATCTGATGATTCAGCATTAACGTTTAAAGGCATCGAATCAAAATTTTATCGGTGAGATAACAGATATCCAAGGCTTTTACCATTAAGCACAGCTTCAGTGTCCCTTTTACATCCACTTGTTTTTACTCTTTAAACCAAAGAATCTTTTTGGAACTAAACACTTGCTTGTTCTGGTAGAACAATAAAAGTGACCAGTTGCCATTAGTTACTGCCAAGGGGCAAATTTGCCCTTCATTGGTGAAAGAGCCTGTGTATGTGGGATGACCTGGCGCGGGTTGCCCCGGGACACAAGTGAAACCCTTACAGTGTCAGGTGGATACTGGGAAAGTTTGTGTGTTAGCCTTATGAGCATGAAAAGAATTTACTGTATAGTGACACATAGTGATACAATCAATACTAAAAAGACCAATTAAATGGCCCTTGGGAATCCATAGACTTTATTAACTGGGATAAATTAGAAACAGAAGTTTAATTTAGGGAAAACTGCTGTGATTTTGGGAAGAGGCTGAATAAGGTGAGCGGAACAGTATGAATATTATTGATGTTTTCGCCTTGGGAAATCACATATCAGTCACAGAAGCACAGGCAGGGAAACAAACAGCTGTTATAGAAGCTCTTGGGAAGCAGAACTGCCAGTCACTATTCTGCTGCATGAAGCTGCAATCCCATGGGAAGCAGAACATTAATCAGTATTTTGTAACTTGAATTAAAGGGTGTAACAGTATAAGGAATTACACAAAATGTGTGTAGGGATTCAAGGAAAAGTTTAATTTGTGGCCAGCTTTCCAAAATGAGCTCACATTAGATCAGTTAATAGTGATGTGCACATTCGCAAGGCAAGGTGTGAGTGAGAAAAAGAGTTGTGCATGTCAGAAAAATTGTGGAAAAAAAAGTTGTTCTGTAGCCGCATTTTGTGAATTTTTCGGCGAAGATTTCTACTGAAAAACATGTTACTAAAGAAACAAAGATGTAATACAATAAAAACCTAAACTTTCTATTATAAATAAAATGATTATTGTCCAAAGTTCATCGCTCATAAAGATAAATGTAATGGCAGGATTACTCCGTATACATATACATACTTCTACATACATATTCAGAACTCCACACTAACCACATAATAAAATAACCCACCCTAACCCTAAGGACAAAAAGACAGGGATTCAGGGTTACTCACCTAAAACAGCATGAAAATAATCATAAAAATCTGCTGGAGATGGGCTGGAGTGAAAGACATCAACCCCCATACCAGACAGGCCAATCAGAAATGGCTAGGTAAGTGAAGGGTTTTGAGGAGGCTCAAAACAAAACCTGTGCCATAAATACATCCATCTTGTTGCATCCATCCTCTGCTTTTCAAAAGAGTAAATCATCCAAAACTCACCCAGTATGGTACCTGCCAGTTCTTAAAGGACAATGAAAGGTTAATATAAATTAAAAGTAAGTCTAAAGGCATTCTTTTTAAGTACTTACTGCATATCTAAATTCCCAGATCCCTGCTTGCTTCTCTGAGATATGGTGCTGGCAGCCTACAGCAGTGTGAAGACTACAGTGACATCACTGAAATCTCTCTCCCCTTCCTGTAGGTGCCAGCGGCAGCCTTCCTATTCTCTGAGCATGTGTGTAACTTGATCCTGTCTCCTGTTCTGAGCTACACATGCCCACCAGCCAATCAGAAGCGGATCTGGCAGAGGGGAGGGGGGGAGGGAATGAAACACATGTGCAGTATGAAGCAAGGAGGGAAAGGAAGGGAGAATACCTTTTTAGAGATGGCTGCCTGTTCTAGAAAATGTGAAGTAAGTGTGACTGAGTAAATATTTGATTAGGTGAGCCAAAAGTGTGGAGTTTTTACTAAACAATAGGAGGACTATTGGGCAGTATGCTTTTTAAATTTTGACTTGCATTCTCCTTTAACAGTGGTGAAAGTTAAGCCTAGTAGGAACCTGCATTCCAACTTTATAAGCAGGCAACAGAACTAGCTAAGCCCTTACCCCTCTGAGGTGTCTCAGGGGAGGGGAGTCATTCAAAGAAGCCAACAACATACAGCAAGAAATCCACAGCTATCACCTTGGGATGCAATGATGTAGAGTCTTATTTAACAAAATACATGTATATCCTACCTCTTCATAAACCATATAAGGTGAACCCTGTGCATTCTGGGTAGTGGTGAATGTGCACATCCCCAGGGCCAGCCTCTCTAACTATGCTACTGAGGAAGGCAGTATCAGAGCCAAGTTGACCTGAGGCAGCTCCCCTGTCCATGGGCCTAAATACAGTTTTAAAGTCACCAGCAAAAAGTACCAAATGGACTGTTAAAAAAAAGGACTCAATCCTGCTAAACAGGTCTTTTCCTGTCCGGTTTGATTGGGGGCATAAAGACTAATCTGACGAGGATCAGTAAAACTACTAACTGGTTGCTATAAGTTACTGGACCAAAAGATATCTTGTTACTACATAACTTACCCATATCTGCCAGTGCTTAATGTAGGCTACACAAAAGCAACAAATCTTTAAAAAAAATGTAATTTATGTTGTAATCTCTGTTAGAACATTTACATGCATGCTAAACACCAGGGTGGCTACTCAAGCCCCAGTAGGGCAGCATGTTGCATTTTTGATGCCATCAGGGGTTCTCCTGCCATCAGGCAAGTTGGGAAACTTGTTTCAGGCAGAAGGTCCCCAGACTTTACCAGGGCAGAAGCCACTTCTGGTAGCTTTAAGAGCCCAAATTTCAGTCCCTCTGCTCTAGTGATGCAGCCCCCCCCCCCCCCCCCCGCCACTGTAAAAGTACAAAACGCATTAAGCGTCAGGGTGAAGGGGTCTGCAATTGCTCCTGGAGACAAAAACCTGGCCTGCACGTGGGCTAGTTGGGTCTAGCTGTTGACAATGGATTAAACAAAGGACATGTCGATATGTTTTGTCAACCACCTACTGAATTAGAAATTGCTTAGGCATCAAAATTCCAGCATTTGATGGGAGCGATATAGGGCATGTCTCTAATAATCACTGATTGGTTACTATGGGTTACTGCCCAGGTGCAAATTCCTCCATTGTTGATACAACGTAAATGTAATTTGTTTCCCAAAGCTATTAATCTATCAAAATCTAAGCTAGAGTAGTGATCCCCCATGGAATTCCAGTACTGATTGATGGCTTCATTGGGTTCATGTACCCTACAATTGTTCTATTGTTTTTTAATTCTCTGTTCCTTCAAACTTTGTGGCAACTTGGGTTTCATCCATCTGACACGTAGGGATTCATCCTTTGTATCAGAAGGATAAAACCCTCAATGTCTTTACTGAAGAAGACTGAAATAATAGAATAACAGATCTGAGCAACGCTCTAACTCAGGGATATCCAGCTGAAGGCCCATGGGCTGGAGGGAGCCCCGAGAATAACCTCTTTGTTTTACATCATTGTTTTATTACATCTGACCCCCAAATACGTAAAGAAGTGAATACTTGCCCAACGGCATGGAAACTTGGCAAGTACTGCTCTAAATCATATTTGAAATTAATGAATATTATGTACAAAAAAGGGAAAAATCCTTGATTTATAATAAAGACATTAATAAGGCAGGAAAGTAATCAGTCATATTAACCTGTACTGTGAAAGCACCAGCAGCATGGTTTCTACATTTCCAACCTTCTTGAACAATATCAAGCAATACTCAAAGGTTTAATAAGTGAATAAAATCTTCTTTCTCAAGAAACTGGAAGTCTGTCCCAACGTTGCTTTTTTATTCCACAGATGCCCCCAGTTCAATGTTAACTTCTGTCTCTACATACAAGAATAAGAATAAGTGGAAGAAATTAATAAAGGGGCCCTCTTAAATAAAGATATTCTCTGCTTGTAGCACACCTGAGAGATCAGAGAGATGCTTTCAAACCTTGCCCCAATTAATATTACTTGTTATTCCTAATAGACCTATTTGTGTGTATGCATTGAAATGGATTTTAATATAAATATTCTCTCTTAAATTAACTGCCACAAGGCATTTCTTGTTGTCTTGCTTCTTTCACAAGTACCATGGGGGGAATAAAGAACCTAAGTGTCCTTATTATTACTATTTATATAGCAATGTCCTCTCCTACAGCACTTTACTAAGGAAGTGTAACAAACACATGAAAATAATATATTCCCTTGTGGTAGCATCTCATAAACCGTATTCAAACTGCAGAGGGATGAGAGACAAGTCTTGGGGAGGGCCGTGCTCACAAGAGCTTACAACCTAAAAGGAAAGGGAGTGAAACATAAAGCAGGGGCTACATACAAGATGGAGAGGTCATCTACTGTATATCTTAATACTAACAGTAGGTGTATACTAATTGGAGGGTGCTGAACAAGTTACTAAACATGGTCAATTTGCTTGGATCAAGAAGTGAGTTTTTGTAGTCCTGATGGAAATGTCTGGTGATTTAGTGACCAAAATTCCTTAGGTCAGGTTGTGTGCAGAATACAAAAAGATCTTAGAGACAGGAATGGGAAGTAGTCATGCGAGAAAAGGAAGAGGAAACTTATGGAGGTACTTTGCAACTTAGTAGAATAATTTGGGAGCTGATTTATTGTCTTGCGTTTGAGGAAGGGTGGAATACAGACAATGTTTCTATCTGAAGGTGACAGGACTTCTGGGAGAGCACAGTTAGGTTAGGTACAGGAATCCAACCAATTGGGCCATGGGCCAAATGAACATATCCATACGTATGATTACCATACGAAGGGCAATACATGGCTTGTTTGGACTGACTTGAGTAAATTGCACTATTCCTGAAGGAACTTGCTTATATACATACTGTGCAAATTTTACCTATTGCCAGTCTTACAGTTGAGCCTGCTTTCATGAGTTGTGAGCATGGTACAAAGTACAGTCCAAAGGCTTACTTCCAGGGACATATGGGTAACATTAATTATACCCTATTGCACCTACACATGCAACTGACTTGCACCTAACGAGGCTCATATAAATGCAATTTCTGGAGCCACATACATTGGTGCACTGGAAGTTGTAACAAACATGTAGCCAAGAAACACAATGCCAGTAATGCCAGTAATGCCAATTAGCTTTGATTTTGGTAAATCATGCACAAGTCACAGCTCATACTATTTTGAGGGTGCCCGCTGGAATTCTAGGGGAAAGTGCTGCATTGTGGAAAATAATAATGGTTTGCCTGTGTTTTTGCAGCTTGCAGTTTGCATCCCAAAATCACCCTATTGGTTCTGTTTACAATACCCTTCTATACAATAATCTACTATAGGATAGGGGTCTGCAGGGTACGGCAAGGGGAATGGCAACCCTGGGCCTCCAACTTTTTAGCACCCCACAGGGCAACAGATACATGCTGAGGGTAAAAAAAAACCTTAGTTGCGCCCGTCACATCATTGCCAAGATCGCATTATTTTGCACCCAGTGATTGCCCCTTGCAGCTTGAGCAAGCACATTTAGCCTGCAGTTTCCAGCTTTTCTAGACCCAAAACTCCTTCATTTGTCAGGATATGCTGGGAGTTGTGCTTCAAGAGTTTAAGTCTAGATCAGTGGTTCTCAACCTGTGGGTCGGGACCCCTTTGGGGGTCGAACGACCCTTTCACAGGGGTCGCCTAAGACCATCGGAAAACACATATTTCCGATGGTCTTAGGAATAATTTTATGGTTGGGGGTCACCACAACATGAGGGACTGTATTAAAGGGTCACGGCATTAGGAAGGTTGAGAACCACTGGTCTAGATTATAGGCCACATCACAGAGTATTTTAGGCATGGCCCCGTCAGCACTGTGGACATACTGGCTTGCTTCTCTATTTGTTAATGTGCTTTATACCAAATGCCAGTATCACTACTAGCTGCTGTCTAGCCAAATTAGTCTCTATTGCATTCATCTCTATTGCATTCATGACTGATACTAATATGCATTGAATTTATATATACGGACAATCTTCTCTTAACAAGCATTCCGATAACGTTTCAACTAATCACTGCCTGTCACTGTACTCACTGTGTGATTGCCAAACGTGTATCATTAATTATACCATATTGCACTTAATTGTTTGGCATGCAATTTGCTGATGGCATCTCTTTTGCCCAAGGGGATGACTGACACATTTCTTCTATTGTAAACAACATACAAAGTAGATGATAATGATATTAATTTACATACATAATAGCACACAATGAAGTTTTCAATACCACCTTCTGCTGAACAATATTCTCAGGGATCGGTGTAAGATGAAAGCGCTTATATTTGCCAGGGATTTTGCTTTTGTTTTTCTCCCATTTTGTCTTTCTTGCATTTAGATTTGCTTTATTTTGATCTTTGGGAGGCATTGATCCAAGAGATGTTTTGTTGTTTTGTTCTGATAGAGATGCTGGCCAGCTTGGCATCACAGTTGGTCTGTGCCTCCAGAAGATAAAAATGCCCTAAATGCAGTGTTTGCTTCATTTCACTTTCAAACGCATTGTTTTTGGCAATCATGATATTTTAATGTTAACAAACTGGTGGTTTCTCTTAAGGACTATCGAAATCAATGTCTATTACTAGTGACATTTAGTGATGGGCGAAATGTTTCGCCAGGCATGGATTCGCGGCGCATTTCTGCGTTTTGCCATTGGCGGATTGTTTCGCGTAACGAATGAAAAAATTTGCCGCGCAAAAATTAGCCGCACGTCCAAAATTTGTCGCGGGCGTCAAAATAGAATAGTCGCGGGCGTCAAAAGAATAGCCGCGCGAATAAATAATAGCCGCGGGCGACAAAAGAATAGCCGTGCAACTAAATAATAGCCGTGCGACAAAATAATAGCTGCTGGCGACGAAACAATAGCCGCGCAACAAAATAATAGCAGCGGGTGACGAAACAATAGCCGTACGACAAAATAATAGCCACAGGTGACGAAACAAGAGCCGTGCGACAAAATAATAGCTGTGGGTGATGAAACAATAACCGCGCAACAAAATAATAGCCGCGGGCGGCAAAAGAATAGTCGCGGGCGACAATTTTTTTTGTCGCACGACATTTTTGCCGTTTCGAAAATTTTCCGCCATTTTGCCGATCTTTTGAAAGATTTGCAAATTTTTTGGCGAAGCGAAACGGAACAGATTCGCTCATCACTAGTTACATTCTCTTTCTATTCTTTACCTGGAAAAGCTGCCCCTTCTAGTTGATGGGAAGCAATTTTTGAACTGTGGGTATAGGCATTTTGATTGCAGTAATGATACATGGGATGCTTCCAACATATAATAAAGGGAGTCAAACCTAACCAATATTAATCATTTGTATTAACATTAATAACATATATAAATACAAATATGCAGGACCAATGATAAAACCTTCTGATGTACTGTGTGTAACTTGCACACACAAGTAACAATAATAAAATAGGTTTATCTTTGTAGTTACAAGTATAGACAGGTCAAAATTAATTCAGCACAAATCGGGGAGCCCCACAAACTTTGGTGCATGACCTTCAGGTTCCCAATAACCAAGCAATGATCCAAATTCCTGGCATTCGTTCATGAGTCTGCCGATGAGCTTCTGACACAAGTCGGAGGCTCCCTTTCTTAGTAAACCCTCAACACCAAGTTCTGACTTGTGCAATAAAATGTAAACTTTTGTCATGAACAAAATTCCTCTAGCAGGACAATGAATCAACTTTGTATTATGCCGTAATTGTTATTCAAATAAGTTGTACATTTTACAAGTTTATTGTCTATTTTGTGTCTGTTTATTGCATAGATATTTGCTGGGGTAACAATACCTGTGTTTGCTGTATACCCATCAATATACGTAGAACAAAGACATCAACCATTGAACATTGGACAATAGCTGCCCCAGAATCCGAAGCTTTGATTCTTATATTAAAGCAGATTTATATATTGTAAAACATTGTAAAATGGATTATAGAAAACCCCATATGCTACACAACATCAGGCAGAACACCTCATGTCCTAACAGTGATTAAAGCATCACCCCCATTCAATGGTTTTAAGGGCCCCTCCAGACTGATTCAGCTCCATATTGTCCCATATATACAGTATGGCCCCCTGGATCGATATATAGCCAAATATCAACCAGATATCTATTGGCAGGCGATGACTGCTTTTGCATGTTGTTGTGGTCTTTGTCCTAAGAGTATCCACATGCCCTTATTATGATTATTTTGAATATCCTACAAGAATTAATGAAAACAATTTGGTCAACTTTAGTTTGGCAACATTTTAATACTCTTGTTAACTTTTCTGGGTAACTTAGCACTGTCTAAATCATTTGATTATTTAGTGAGAGCTAAAACTTCACTCCTGACAAATGGGCTGAATTCCCTTAACTGCACATTCCCTTAGGAAACCCAATAACCTTTCTGTATCTGTTGGGGCTTTGCTTCAAAGTTCTATCATAGACAGATCCTACTGGTGGAGAACAAATACTTAAAATATCTGGAGGGAGTTGCAAATAAATTGTAATTCTGTACCATTGGACTTAAGTACTCAGATCTCTGCAGGTACATCTGTTTCTTCGGTATTCATGCATACAAGTTGTAGTTTGGATGAGCGAATAAACTACAGAGGACTGAAATAGGATTGAACTGTGCCAGCTCTGTTTCCTTATAGAGTAGTGCAACATTAAAGATCTAATGAGAGCATAGGGTCTTTGATCATTAGAGCTTCTTAAAGGTGTATCCGAGTAGGAGACACAGAAAAATCTAATTGTGCCAAACCACCCTCAGAGCAATCCACTGTAAAGATAAAAAGCTTTGATTTTTATGGCAACTCCTGAAGTAGAAATGGAATAAACTCCCGGATTATAGTCATATTCACAATGCCCCATGCAGTGTGCAAAGTGAAAAAAGGCCCCAATCAGCTTCACAGACTTCCTTATATAACATCATCATTTATATTTAAACTGACCCTCCAATATGCTGTATGAGAAATAATCAGACCACTACATATAGTTGGGCAGAACTGGCCTAGGTGATTAATAGTACTTTGGGCAGGGGATAGAATTCTCAAAGTTGCTATTAATTTGAACAATAATTGCCTAAAACATGAGTTGCATACAAGGCCAATTACAAGCAAGTGGCTTTGGTGGGTGCAATAAGAAGTAACTTGAAGCTTACTTGGCACCTTTATTGTGGGGGGGGGGGCTTTTTCCAGTAGCAAGCTAAACTGGCAGCTGTGACTATCTGAATAATAAGTAGCCTGGAAGCTTTGTCAGGTGTTGCTAAATCCAAACTTTAATGATGAGTGAAGCTGTGCAAAACGCATTTGTCGCACAACTTTTTTGTCGCCCTCATCTTTTTTTGTCACGCGCGTTTTCTGCTGTGCCCACGCCCATTTTGACACGGCCGCAACTTTTTCTTTACGTGCAATGGAATTTTCCACTGCGAATTTTCGCAAAAGTTACGCAAAACAACTCGCCTATGGTGAAATGCAGAAATTCGCTGCAAATCCATTCCTGGCAAAAAACTTCGCTCATCCCTACCAATCTTTTGTTGCTGAAGGTAGAGGTTCTTCTCTAGTGAGCAACAGTGAATGTACTTGACTTGTAAGCTGGGCAAGTGTATGGAAGGATCTCTGTGTATGTAAAAAGCTCCCAGCTGAATACCAGTCTCTCTAGTATTTGTCTGCACATGTAGATGGGAATATTTTAACCAACCTGATAAAACATGATACCACCATCTGCCTACAGTTTGCAGATAAAATCTATAAGTGCTTTCATTTCTGTAGAAAAGTACAACTGATGAAAGGCTTAATATGACATTTAAATATTATAGAGGGACAGATTCTAAAGCAGGTTTCAGTTTGCCTTCTTCTCCTATTATTTCTATTATTATCCTTTTTATCAATTTTGCCATGAAAATTCTATTTGGTTGTCAGGGTCACCGATCCCACAAAAAATAAATACTCAGATTGACAGTGAGGCTTCAGTCTTAATATTATTCTTATTTTTGTTTCTTATATTTGTATTCAGGTTCTATTCATTGGCCATTATTCCAAAATGAAAACTAATTGCAAATTATTATTAAGTCTTTATTATATGGGGAAGCCCACTTATCAACATTGGAGTTTAGAGATTTTCAAAACCACAATTAAACTAATTTCCACAAATGTCAGACATTTATCAAAAGGTTGACCGGAAAAAGACGCAGAAACAACGTGACTTTTCGCAGCATCAAAAAACCACAAAAACCTCTAGAACCCTGAAACAGAGAAACATCTTCCAGTTGTAAAAGGGACTGAAGTGAATGATGTATAATCTCTGTACAGATCCTCAATATGTTCATCCCATATAAAAAATAAGGATATAATAAAGATAATAATAAAAATGCAATAATACCCAACAAACTGAAAGAATATAAAACTTGTTTAAAAAAAACTCCATAGCAATATTATTCACATTCCTTTATGGATTTTGCATTAATTGCCAGTCCCAGAGGGGATAATAGATATATTCCCTGGCACCGGGGCTTTGAAAGAGGATAACTGACTTATGTACATGTAAAGGTTATTATTTTACTATACTGAAAACAGATGAAATGATAAGTATCAGGTTTTGTTACTGTTTTAATGGGGATAAGTCTAGGGCTGTATGTAATTTTATTGCTAAGGCTAATGGCACACATAGCATTTGCGTCATCAGCAAAAAGCACCTGAAATTGCCTTTGCTGACTGCCATTGACAATAATGGCAACTGCCTGTCACCAACAGGTCAATTTCATTCTAAAAACATGAGTGCTAATGACAGGCAGCAAAGGAGGTGACAGTTGTTTCTCCGCACATGTGCCATTAGCCAAATCAAATTCTGCTTTGGTAGAGAAAGCCAAAGTAGCCCGTCTTTGGCTTTCACAATTCTAACTGCATCATATCATGAAACGATAACTCCTGATTCGCTGTTTTTGGTTACAATTAACAAAACGATTAGTTCCAGAAAATGGGGACTAGAGTTGGTGGTAGTAATAAGTGGCATAAACTTCCATTCATTATCTTTATTTGTTTAGACTAATGCCCCCCCCCCCCCCCCCCCACACACACACAGCTTCTTATTTATGGGGAATTGTATGTCTTTCTGTAAGAATATGTAGCACCTCAACTTGTCTTCACAGTGCCTGTGTATGTCATGGCTGTGGTACCATGGTTTTTTTTGTTTTTTTTTTAAATAAACACATTTTCATATTTACAGGGGAACTCCACCCAAACACAACTTCAAGTTAAAGTAGGCATCATTTCAAGCAACTTTGCAGTATACATCAATAATATGGTTTGGAACAGTTACCTAAGCCTGGCCCCTTTTTTTCCTGCTGATCTGGCTGACTACTTTGAAACTCAAACAAAATGTTTGAGCCTTTGGCATGCATCGTCCAAATCCCACAACCCACTGCAATAAAGAAAGGAACATCACAGTGCAATGCATTGTGGGTTATGTAGCTCCTACATGCTGTCTGTAAGCTGTGGAGAAGTTTTATTATCAGTGTTTTAGTCCCTCCTCCCCTACCGGGATTTCAAATGATGCACAAAGAAAAGAACTATCTTGTAGCTGGATTCATAAAAATGGTAATTATTCATATTGTTTGAAGGAACAGATTACAATGATAGGTATATTAGAGGGCTCTGTGTTGTGTGGGGCTCTTTAACAAGTCTTGCTTTGGAAAGTGGCATGTCCCTTTAAGGTAGTGCATGATTTATACCTGTCAGACTACCAGTTCCCTAAAAACATGGACTACCCAAGCTGCCCTATAGGTAGCCCCTGCCATGGCTGTAGCTGGTAAAATTTGGACCAGTCTAACTGTGCTAATAAATGTATTCTCTTGCAGTGGATAACAGTGGATGGCCCAAGCTGTTTGACACAATACAGAGTGCCAGAGGCAACAGAAAAATGCAGGATGAAGAGACACATGAATGTAGTAAGTCAGAAGTGCGTGGCATTATTGGGATACTTCTGTCTCATACTAACACTAGATAATGCTCATCTATGTACTCACGGTATTGTATAGGTTTGCTTGTGTCATACTTTCATCTAAGGGTAACAGCACACAGAGAAGTGTTGTGCTTCATTTTTGGGTAGTTCAGAGACATTCTCCCGAAGTTTCCTATAGACTTGTATTGAAATCACCAAAAAAAGTGATTGTGCCAGTTGGGCAATAGTTAAATAATTCCGTATGCCTGAAAAATAATTCTATATGCATGCTTTTTATGCTCTCCTCATAGCTGAAAAAGTCTTATTAGTATTTTGTAAGCAAGTAAGACACTAAAACTAAAAACTGATCAATTTTATAACAAAGACGTGTATTTTATACTAACAGCAATGGAAGCCGGCACTCACTCACTCGGATCAGCTCCCGGGTGCTTCTCCAATAATAAGTCAGATAACTATGCAATGCGGAAGCACTCACAGTACACAAAACTAAAGCGTTTTATTGAATTCACAGAATCCCCCACATCAACACGTTTCAATTCTCCTTGGCCTGGCATTAGGAATAAGTTTATCCTGACATTTAAAATAGGTGACAAAAATGTGCATTAGCTAGTAGCTAGCTTGATAAATCCGTCAGTAACATTTAGGCGAAAATATCTCACATATTCACGTCTACCTGGTAATAATTGCCTCGGAGAAGGTGGCACTGCATTGATGAACTGAGAGATGAAATATTACCTCCTATTTGAAATCATAGCTTAATTATTATGTTATATTGTTAATCAGTGGGGAAATATCGATATATCAGTAATTTTCATAGTACAGGTATGGGATTCCTTATCTGGGAACCAGTTATCCAAAAAGCTCAGGAAGGCCATCTCCCGCAGAGTCCATTTTAAGCAAATAATTCTCATTTTAAAAATGATTTCCTTTTTCTCTGTAATAATAAAACAGTACCTTGTACTTGACCTTAACTAAAATGCCTGAATCCATATTGGTGGCAACAATCCTATTGGGTTTATTTCATGTTTAAATGACTTTTAGCAGACTTAAGGTATGGAGATCCAAATTATGCAAAGACCTTCCCAGGTCCCAAGCATTCTGGATATCAGATCCTACACCTGTGTGCCCCATTATATAAGCACAACAGTTACAAATATAGCACCCCAGTAAGAATGCACCAGGGTCACTAATATTCTGTAGGTATTATTGCCACTGGTGCCAGCTGGGTTAGTGTCTTGTGGTAGTGACCTGACCTTTATTTCAGGCTAATGTCATGATCTATATCTGCTTCCCAACAAGCTTTAATAGAATATCTCTCCCTTACATATTCCCCCCTCACACTCTTTCAGTGCTGGATATATATCCCGAGCCATGTGAGTGCTGGAGGCGCATGGTGAATTGCTCTAGCCAGGGCTTGCATTCTGTCCCTCCTGTGTCTTCCAATGTGACAGCTCTGTAAGTATCCAGCTTTATACACACTGTACCAGATATAGGTTTAATCACAATTTGCTTAGATTAGAGACTGAAAAAGTGGCTACCAAAACTAATGTCTGTAATGGCCATTTATGGTAAGAAATGTGAAGAATGGTCATTTGATCTTCTAGATCAGTGCAGTCCAACATATTACATGTAGTGGGCCGGTACAGTATGTGCAAGGGCCAGATAAAATGATGATCATACGGTAAAGAAAAAGTTTAAAGTGGCAATGGGTGGGATGGAGGGGGAGTAGTGTGGCATGGTTGGGGCAGATCAGAGGCACTACAACTAAGGATTACAAATTTACCAGCAAATGCATTTGTATTACTGCCCCTGGCCACTGAAATACCAGCCAGATGGTAGCCCTATCTGCCAATTATGGATAACATTTTCAATAGCAAAGAGTGTCTTGGGCTAAAGGATTTGAAAACATATTGGCATTGGTATATTTGGCTATTTGTATATACGGTTACTGTTAAACAAATGCTATACTGTTGTCTGTAAAGGATTTTGCCTTAAGAGATACATGCCAGAGGGGCAACTATAGATGCAAAGCCACAGTAGTGATGAGCCTGACTTTCCCTAGATAAAATGGCTAGTGGGGACAAGTAACTTTAAGTCATGTCACTGTTAACACAAAGAGAGTTTATATGTTCTTCTTTCTGTTTAGGAATCTAAAGGACAACAAAATCAAAACCCTGCATGATGGTATCTTCAGCCGTTACCAGGACCTGGAAAAGCTGTGAGTGAGGGGTGGGGGGAACGCGTGTGTGTAAATATTCATTTGCTACAGACTGAAAGCCTATAGGGAAGCGCTGGAATCAGCAGTGTTTGTCTTTATACATTGTAGTGTAAGAAAGCCATCTGTAATAACTGTGTGTATCCCAATTAAACTGATGCCAAAATACACAGCTGTAATATACATTCTAATGCCACTTTATGGGTGGTAAACACTATATGAACAGATGGTTAATGATGGTTTAAATAAGCAAGTGTATTTAGTGATATGGCCTGTGTAAAGGCAGGCAGGGAATAGTTTCTGACATTCAATGATAAGGACATTCGACCTGAAGTTTAATAAAAAAATAAAATAAGAGTGGCAGCTGACTGCATTACATAGGATCTGGTAGCTAATGATAGCACACAGGGACCCGGCATTTTATAATTGGATATAGGCAGTTGGCTCTGTGTGATAGGCGCCATGGGATCTGGCATTTTATAATTGGATATAGTGTCTTGCTTTTATGATAGCAGCATAGGGACATAGCATTTAGCAACAGGTCATAGTACCCAAAGTTTACTGATTGGGCATAGGATCTGATGCGTAATGACAGCTGCTTGTGATCTGTGTTTATAAGCAGAACAAAGACTACTGGAGATAACATAGTGATGTTTATAGGTTATTTGTTATATTGAACAGATAGTTAGAGCTAATTATAGGATCATAGTGGCACTGGCTGTTTAATGATGATTTTGGTCCCGCATTTAATGTCGCTGTAAATATGTAGATACAATGTGAATATTTTCTTCTGTCAAATCCCAAACATATGAAATTCCTATTTTCAGTCCATTTGTCGTATAAGTTGGAGGAGTTTAGTTTTGTTTTATAGTGCACTTCAAATCACAGGCCAAGTAGGGTTGCCACCTCACCCCTTCAATACTGGCCACATATTGTATTCACATTCTGTGTGGCTAATTAGAAATTAATTAGGAAGCAGACTAAGCTGATTTTTGTGCAGCCATGCATCAGAATGAATTGCTTACTAGCCATGCAGGATGTAGATTCAATATGTGACCAGCATTACTAAATGATAGAAAATACCCTGCCATAGACAATACTGAGAATTGCCTCTTCTAAAACACATGTAGAAACAGTTATCAGTAAATGATCAGCATTGTCTATTTTAGTAGCCACAACAAATAGCTGCTACTAGTAGCTCCATGTGTCTTCACCAGGGCTGAGGTGGCAACCCTAAGGTCAGGTGTCACTTCCTATTCTTCTGAACAGGGAGGGATAAGAGTGGCATCTATCCAATGCAAGATTTCTTATACCTTGAATTTGAATTATTCATTCATTCATTCAGCTGAGAGACCTTGAGAAACCCTCAAATTGGTGATTTGGGTTGTGAGATGGTTTGTTTTTGGTTGGGTTGGTTTGGCCACCAAGCACTGGTTGATGGATGCTGTATGAGCCCAAGGCTTGCATGGTACAGATTTACCCCTTGACTAATACAGAGTTGCTGACATACATAAAATGCAGGGTTAGGCTGAAAGTTACAGACAGACGACAGCTCAACAGCAAGTATGATTTCAGGGTCCCATTTGTTAACCCCTTAATAAGCTTGAACATCCCCTATATTCATTTCTTATAGCAGTCCCAGGCTCTTCTACAGAACTGTGCTCCTACTGCCAAAAAGCATTATAGATTATAGCTGAAAAGTATATGGTCCCCACATCATTCTGACTACAGAATCCATTTAAAATAGTTTTAAAACTAGTCATCAGTGGGAAAATAATTTTGTTTCCAAGGTTTGGGTTTCCTCAGCGTCACTTTCATCTCTTCCCATTTGCCTTGCAGGCTTCTTCAGAACAACGAACTCCATGACATCTCTCGCCTGGCTTTCTCAGGGCTTTTCAAGCTCAAGATGCTGTGAGTAAAGGGAAATCCCCCCCAAAAAATCCCTTTTTCATTAGTAAGCACAAAGCACAATGGGAAAGCCACAATCTGGCAGTGATGGGCTGATAGGTGCCAGTGTGCACTTCAGATATGGTGTTAGCCATGTACTAATAAGAGCAATTACACTCCAGTAATTACATATTGTTTATGTGGGAAAGAAGGGAAACGAGTCTGTATGTCTTAGTGTCTGTTATAAGGGTGGCACAATGTTTAATTACTCAGACATTTTTTTTTTTTTAATTTTTAAATTTTTATTAGGTTTTATAAACAGTCCAACATTACATTGAATAAGACAGTAAATGAATTTCTTTAAAGAATAACAGGCATAGTAGGTATATTGAGATAGATTTGAAAGATTTTGTAACTCCTACCGCCTTTTGTATAAATATGCATAGACAAAAGGTAAGAAAATCAAAAGAGCAAATATTATAAAGCTGTCCGTTGTCGGGGTGGCTGATGGTTGTTGGATTGGGTTATTTTGTCAGGGGGTGGTGGGAAGAGAAAAAGGGGGGGTTCTAAACGGAAGGATATCTAGTAGGGAGCGTTGGAAAGGAGAGCATCAAAGAGCACAAGTTATACACAATACAAAGTCTGACTAATCTATGTTACTACATTGAATGATTGCTTAGCCCTTAGGGTTATTTTCTAGGCTACTCAGACATTTTTAAAGACTTCCTATCTTCAGATACTAAGTAGCTCTGAAATTTGGAGCTTTTTGAATAATGGATCACATACCTGTACATTAATATGCCACTTTATTATGTGTTGGATGTACTGCAAGATCCAAACGAATGTATCAGAAAACACTTGAATCAGTAGTGTAACATATTTGGTTAAAATGAATGTAACTAGTCATTCTGCCTTACTGTAACAAGAGCAATATTAGCTATTTCACTAATAAATGAGTAAGGATGGATTATAGGGGTGGTAATGTTCTGAGATTTTTACATATAATTCATTTTACCTAAAGTTTTATTTCTATGTTTAATGGCAAGTCATAATGACTTGGATCCAGAATGCTTAGGACCTGGGGTTTTTTTTCTGGTTAAGGGATCTTCCCGTAATTAATATCTCTATACTATAACTCTGATAAAAAATATTTTTATCATTAAATAAACAAACCCAATATAATTGTTTTGCCTTCAATAGGAATTAATTATATCTTAGTTGGGAAAAAGAACAAGGTACTGTTTTATTATTACAGAGAAAAAGGAAATAAATTTTAATTATAACAGATCCCATACCTGTACTTTAGGGGTCAGTTACCATGACCCTGGATGCAAGTGCTAAAGCACTATGGGCCACAATTTTGCACCTTATTTAATAAGCATGTGCTTTTGTCTGCACTTCGAACCAGATTATAATGAGACACGAGGCTCAGACCATAATGGTTGGCAGACGCAAGGCAGCCCAATCCTTACTGTGCATCTATATGACGTGCAAGTTAGGGGAATGGATAGGAGGCAATGGAGACAATTATGCCTGGTGGCTTCCTCTGCCCTTCTCTTATGTATACAGCCATGATGAATGTGGGCAGTGTTGTATTCATTAGGGGGAACATAGGTCTTTGTGTGCTACAAATGGTGCTGATGGCAAAACACAAATGCTTGCACCTATTTTAGCACTCTGCATCCTACCCCACCACCATTAAATGACACCTGCTTGTAAAAAAAATGCTGTGTTTGACAATAAACATTGAGTATATATAGTAATATAGTGCATAAAATAGCCAGATAGCAGGGTTTAGAAGGTGTCTAACTAATCTCAGCCTCTAACTTAGTTGTATGTTGATTTCATGCCTATGACATGGATAACACGTTAGGCAGATTTTAGGGGGCTTCATAATTCCCTTTATTTTTTATGAACTAACAATACAGTATTGTGTTCATCCTATTAATTCATTGAGGTGCAGAAGCCATCTTTAAGGAGGTATAATTATACCCTTGTTTATGGTTTGAGCGCTACTGCACCTCTCCCCTGATAAGGGTTTGCACCCCCTGTGGGTCTGATCACCTTTATTTATTTGTTGATGTATAGGATCTAATATCTAGAAATCTGTTATCCAACAGGTCTGAAATATGGTAATGCCATTTCCCATAGTTTCCTGTTTAAATAATGTTTCCTTTTACCCTGATTAAAACAGTACCTTGTACTTGATGGCAACTTATCTGAATAAATTCATATTGGAGGCAAAACAATCCTTTTTTGTTATGTTTAAATGTTTATTGTGCTCCATTTTATGGGAAGCCCCATTAACCAGAAAACTCCATGTCCCTAGCATTCTGGATAACATGGCAGCAACAGATTGACAGAAACATTTAAGAAATGTCACAGTGTTTTATTACCTTGCTCATTTACCCCCAGAGAGACTGATGTGTGCACCACTTGCCGTGCCTCTCATTTCAGGTTCCTCAGTCAGAATCGGATTAGGTCCCTGAAGGCTGGAGTATTCAAGGACCTTAGATCCCTGGAATGGCTGTAAGTAACTCCAGGGTCAGAGCAACAGAAAACAAGGGTCTGAATAATGAAGTAAGGCTAAAATGGCTGGGTGAAATATAGAAAGCAGGAATCATCAAGCTGTATAATGTCAGCATTTGTTATACTGCAACTCTCATCGACCTCCAGATGCCTAGGTGCTGCACTTCACTGCTGAATATGGAAGATAATAATACAATGTAAAAAATACTTGGACATGGTAATATTTTCTATATAGGCATCTGAGCACCTGTAAATAAGGGGTGACCCACAGGTGGCTATTTATATAAAAAGAGGACCTCTTACCCCCCATAGTTGGCATGTGTCTTCCTCAACCTCAGGTTTTCTACCAAAGGCCTTGGAGTTTGAGGGTTCTGCACAGTTCTTGGCTGTTCCTAGCACTGCACTCCTCTCAACAGAATTCTGTGATGTTGCTCTGAGATCTGTTGGAGCCATTATCACAGCTCCATGTGCTCTTACCACCACCAGGACCACTTTGGCTTCACTTTCCACGTTCTTTCTAGTTCATCTTTCAGGCCTTGGTACTTCTCCAGCTTCTCATATTTCTTCTTCCTGATGTTGCTCTCTTTGGCACTGCTACATTTATCATTATCTATGTCTTCTGGCCCTTGTCTACTAGCACAATCCACTGTCCATGTTAGTAGGTTATATATATATGCTGAAGATATCTAGCAGTCGTTACATTTAATGTGTCCTTTTGTACTTTTATGTTCTTCTTACCCAAAAGGGCCTTGTGATGATGGGGCACAAGGCAAATGTTTACTCTGCCCTAGCATATAACCACCCTTGGATCTCCCCTTTATACAATGCAATGTAGAGCACATCCCCTCACAATAAATTTTGTATTCTTCAGTATTTTAGATAATAACCAAGTGTCCAAGATTGTTCCTGGGACCTTCTCTGGCCTGGAATCCCTGTACTTCCTGTAAGTGTTTTGGTGACTATAAATGGAATGGTTAATGTTTGCCTGTTGAGTGATAATGAGCTTTGTTGCCACTCGTGTCTCAAGCTTTCAGCTAAGGAGGAGTTCATTAAATTGAATAGGGGGATCTGATAAAATAATTTCCTCCATGAATGCTTCTCAGTAACCAAGATGTAAGTTTACTCTTCAACCCAAACAATTCTAGTGCAGCATTTTATTTTTAGAAATTCCAATAAAAATCTTTTTTTTATTTTTACTTGTGCATTGGTCTAGCAAATGTCTATATATCATTTGATCTAAATGTGCTCTTTTTCTGCCAGGGACATGCTAAACAATTCCATCAGAGAAATCCCAAGGAATTCCATTTGTGAGGAAATGCCCCATCTCAACTGGCTGTGAGTATCTTAGTGGCACATACACATTGCTTTATTTCCAAAGTCACATAAAGTTTCCTCTTGCGGAAGCCGTAGTCCCTGTGGGCCATCACCCTTTATAGTATTCTGTTATTTTCTGTAGCAAAAGAGGCTTAAATCACATCTGGTTTACAAGTTCAGTGTGACTGGTTTGCTTCAGCCAAGCCTCCTTATCTCTTTACTCTTTGTTAGACCAGTCACAATCATTCCAAGCAGCACTGTAGCCAAAGTGAATGACCCATTCCGATGAAGTGTATTTGATCCTGCTTTACCCTGTGGGACATAGGCTCTGGATTCCAAGGCCATATCTAGTGTTAACCCTGTCATGCTGTTTGTCAGAGAGGACATAGAAATAAACAGTCACATGGCTCCGGTGAATTCCTCTAGGCACCATTTAATTTTTTTGAAAACTGCCCTAAACTACACAATTTTATGCGTTGTATACATTTTATTCAGATGCCAGTATCACTTTAAAAAAAAACTGTTTAATTCTGGATTCCTGCTTGGAATGTCTGAACACGCTATTCATATCCCTTATTCCGTGCTAAAGAAATACTCCAGTCTATTTGCTTAATTTTTAGAGATAAGACGGAGGCTTCATAGCTACACTGAGCAGAAGCATCACCATAGAGATTCAGTGAGAGTCCTAATGTGCTGCATTGATTCATCAGCTCACTATGGTATTATCATGGGCAGGATACAGGGACTTAGTAATGCTTGACCAGGTGCATGGCCTATCTCTCGCTCCCTCTCAACCACCCCTTTACTTAAATAAATAAAACGCGTGACAACACCTTGATTGGATGATATGGCCACAGCTTTATTACTTAACAAAAAACAGCCATGAGTAAACATTTTAACATCATACCTTGTATGTTAGTACCGTTATTAGTATAGTAACATTATAACATTTTATAACTTTTATAAGGCCCTCTGCCAGTCTGCCCTTCCAGATGCCAGCAATACCCACTAGCCGCTTTTACCTAGCTCAGTGGGTACGCATAGCGTTAATATCCACACCAACCATCCACAAGGGACCACGCCCCTGGGTAATTAACTGACCATATCCAACCTCGCCGTGGGTACCCACCTTAGGGGTTGCCCCCAACGGTCCAGTATTGTCCAACACCATGCCCGGCAGACTGGCAAAGGACCCGCCAACGCTGTGACTGCTAATTGATGCTTGCTTAGTGCTTACCTTAAGATGCCCCTACTTTCTCAGTCCTACGCTATATCCTTGCTACTCCTTATTTTTTATATATAGGGAGGGTGGGTGGGCCTCTTGTGGGTGCCGCCTGACCGTCTTGCGCCCGCTTCCCGCGCTGAATGGCCTTCCCTCCCCTTGCCCCCTCCTTTTGTACCCCCCTCTGACCCTTGCCTTGCTCTGCCAATCCCCGCTTGCGCAGCCTGCCCTGTCATGCAGGCCCTCCCCCTACGCTGCGCCCGTCTCCGGGCCTTACTTTCCTATAATAACCTCATTATTGCACATTTGCCATCATAATAGAGTAGGTAAGGTAGAGTAGAATAAGAGGCAGAATGTAGTCTTTGTTCAGGTACATTCTACTGTGCCCACTTTTAAACTGGCTGCCCCCTTTGAACTTTGTAATGTCTATTAAAGGGGACAAGGGACTCTCTTAGCTCTTCATAAAAACCCTAGTTTTTTATGGTAGGGACTTAATTACAAAAGCAATTAGATCTAGAGCTGTTTAAGTAGCAGGTAGGACTGAGCGGTGCCCAGTACAACTATACGAAAGTGCAAGTACCTTAATAAAAGCAGTTTTTATGCGCATTCGATAGTGTGGAAATCTTGGGAACCACAACTGCACAAGTGCACATACATGAGCCCTGTGGTCTTTAACCTGGGAGAAAGAGAAAAAAGTTTCCCTTAGCTATGATTATTTTCTGAAAAAAATAATGTCCTGGTTTATGGTAGCATTACATTAGGAAGCCAAGAGCAGTAATAGTGTAATAGAAGTTAAAAAAGTAAAAAATACTGTCAATTTTGTCCTTTTTCTGTCAACAGCCCAATAGGATTGTTTTGTATCGTAGCTGGGATTAAGTACTGTACTGTATGTAATTTGGAGCTTTCTAGATAATGGGTTTCCAGATAATGGATTCCATACCTCTACAGAGAAATAGATATATGATATGAATAGATATTCTGACTTAAGGTGGCCATACACAGGCAAATTTAACCTGCCGATTCAAGTCCTTTAGGCCAATTTAGCAGCTTATC
Organism: Xenopus tropicalis; assembly: GCF_000004195.4. Lineage (NCBI taxonomy): Eukaryota > Metazoa > Chordata > Amphibia > Anura > Pipidae > Xenopus > Xenopus tropicalis. Next base: position 42,099,887 of record NC_030684.2, on the reverse strand, counting down.
TGCCCCTGTATGTGGACCCCTGATGGCACTACCCAACAGATATCTGGTGAAAATCAGCCAGGCGTCAATTGGGCAGGCGTTGATTTATTTATTCGGATCAGGGACGGCATTGGCTCTTTGATGTGGTCCTCACTCCGACTGCTCCTATCTCTGTTTTGATTCAATAGTTGGTGCTATGGCAAACGATTGAATTAGCCCAATATCGCCCACCTTAGGTGGGCATATTTGGGAAAGAACTACTCATTTGGCAATCTCGCCAAACAAGCAAATCTTATAATGTGTGGACCCCTTTAGATCTACAGGGACACCAACTTCCTGGGCACTGAATCCAAGTGAATTGTAGCCACACCCATGGCAATGTAATCCTGCCCTGACTACACCCAACTGTGGTCAATCAATCATGTCCCTTGTTTTAACTTTGTGGGGTTGATAGGTCTGGACCTGTTATATCTTTATATCTTCTAGGGAACTCTCTGTGCTATAGAGACTTTCATTTATGACTTTCAGTTATGTGTAACACTAAATAGTTTATAACCTTTAACACTATAGACTACTTTGCTTCTGTATTTTTATTAACTGCCCCACACTGGGATAAGCAAGCATGGACCAATTGCAAAGCTAGAACTGCAAATTGATTCAGTAAGGTAAAAACATGACAGAGTGTTTTCAAACATGAAATGTGCTGTAAAGGGCTTCCCATTGGACTCAGCGGAGGGTGATTGTGTGTGTTGCATCAATGTTTGGGTCAGTTTAAAAAAATGAAGAGGCAAAACCCAAAAACCTCTCTATGTGCCATCATCATCATTACCAGCATGTTCACAGGTCAGTTATTTTGGCTGTAAATGTAGCTGTTTCCGTAGAGGGTTTGTGCCATAAATATGCTGAGGCTGGAGCCAGAAAGGAAACCGATGTTATGCTGATGTGCTATAACCATGTTAGCCTTCCAGGAAAACCTCTTTCTGCTATCTGAAAATCTTACAAGGATGTCTTTTTCTTTAGGGATCTGGAGGGAAATCAGATGCAGACAATCCACAGCTCGGTGTTTCAGGAATGCATCACGGTGCTGTGAGTATGGCAGCCTCCTGGGGATGGGACAATATAATATAAGCCTCCCTCCTATCATCATCATCTGGGTTCACTCATTGTATAACTTGTATAATGATGGATATCCTTATGAAGCACGCATCAAAAAGGAACAATTATGTTGAAATTAGTTTCTTATTTGAAGGGAAGCGGACAAAAAGCCAAAATGTTACAGATGGAATATAGGGCTGGCCATTCCTTGATGCAGCTTGTCACTGACACTTAGGGGCAGATTTATAAACTCAGCCACGTTCTATTCATCCCTATGGGTTTACAAGCATATTTATCAATGGGTGAAAGTTAGAGTTCACCATTTGATAAATACGCTTCCAAAAATCCCACAGGGATCAATAGGACCTGGGTTAGTTTTTATATACTGGTATTTCTCTCTAAACTTACATAAACTTACATTTTTATTTGAATCTCTGTGACAATATCAATTTAAAGGGAAAATAAAACAAACATATTTGCTTCTTATAACCTCTAAGCATGTACCTTCATCACTTGAAACACATTAGGTGTTGCTTGTCTATTTAGATGCATAATTAATGGGCGTTTATCAATTTCTTAAGCTTCAGTGCCTTTGATCGGGCTTCTAGTGTGCACTGTCCTGACAGTTTTAGTCCCTATGGTCCTCTCTTGGAGAGCATTCAGGGTGACAGGCATTTGTCCTACCCTCCCACTACATTCTGGCATCTTAAAAGAGCAGAAATGCAAAATGTGAAAGTGAGAGACTGGAATTTGAATAGGAGAGAGGCCGAATAGAAAGATAAAGAATAAAAAGTAACAATAATAAAACTGGAAGCTTACACAGCAATATTTTTTTGGCCGTCCAGGTTAGTGGCCCCATTTTGAAAGCTAGAAAGATGTAGAAGTGGAAGCCAAATAATTTGAAAACTATAAAGAGTAAACAATAAAAGACAAATCGCAAAGTTGCAAGGAACAGAACATTCTATAACATATTAAAGGTTAAAGTTAACAACCCCTACAAACCCAGGCAAGGAAGAAAGGTTTTCCTTCTCTTTATCCCCAGTGCTACTGAAAAGCCACCCACGCAGTCCTTTATAACTGATGACAGGTTAATAGTGTATTGAAACATGCCCTTTGTTTCTATGTTTAATGTCTATAAATCTAGCAAGGCAGCAGAAAGGAAGGAGGCTACTGTACTTAGACTGTCAGTGATAAATACTAATACACTAGAGCAGCTGGCACGGATGAAACCAGCAGAGCAACTGCTGCTCCTCTGCCACTCTGCTCCTCTGTCACTCTGCCCCTCTGTCATGCCACTCTGCTCCTCTGTCATGCCACTCTGCTCCTCTGTCATGCCACTCTGCCACGCCCCTCTGCCACTCTGCCATGTCCCTCTGCCACTCTGCCATGCCCCTCTGCCACTCTGCCATGCCACTCTGCTCCTCTGCCATGCCACTCTACTCCTCTGCCATGCCACTCTGCCATGCCCCTCTGCCACTTTGCCATGCCCCTCTGCCATGCCCCTCTGCCATTCTGCCATGCCACTCTGCTCCTCTGCCATGCCCCTCTGCTACTATGCCATGCCCCTCTGCCACTCTGCCATGCCCCTCTGCTCCTCTGCCATGCCCCTCTGCCACTCTGCCATGCCCCTCTGCTCCTCTGCCATGCCCCTCTGCTCCTCTGCCACTCTGCCATGCCACTCTGCCATGCCCCTCTGCCATTCTGCCATGCCACTCTGCTCCTCTGCCATGCCCCTCTGCCCCTCTGCCATGCCCCTCTGCCACTCTGCCATGCCACTCTGCTACTCTGCCATGCCCCTCTGCTACTCTGCCATGCCCCTCTGCCACTCTGCCATGCCACTCTGCCACTCTGCCATGCCCCTCTGCCACTCTGCCATGCCACTCTGCTACTCTGCCATGCCCCTCTGCTACTCTGCCCCTCTGCCATGCCCCTCTGCCACTCTGCCACGCCCCTCTGCTCCTCTGCCATGCCCCTCTGCCACTCTGCCATGCCCCTCTGCCACTCTACCATGCCCCTCTGCCATGCCACTCTGCTCCTCTGCCATGCCCCTCTGCCACTCTGCCATGCCACTCTGCCATGCCCCTCTGCCACTCTGCCACTTTCTCACTCTCTTTTAGGATAAGCTTCAAACTAATGACCCCGACATCTCTAATCTCAGTATGCTTACTGCACTCTTCTAGTGGTCTACTCCTCATCCAAGCCATTGCTTGGGCTACAGCCTCTATCTGAAATTCCCTCTTGACGTTCCACCCAACTGTTTCCCAGTCTCCCTGACTTTTATATTAATGAACAATTTATTTGATGCTTTTGTTCCAGTGACACAGTTTCTTATCCACCATAATCCGAGTACATTATTCCTTAACCTAATGCCTTACTACCATTGCTGCTGGCTTTATCGCAAGTCTTACATATTCAGGTATTCCATTGCTTCTGAAGCATTCACTCCTTGATGTAAAATGCCTGCTTTAAAAAGGTTGCATTTGAACCCACATGCCTCTCATTCTCTCTCTTGGGACTAGCTTCAAAACTATTTAACATCGCCTTGTAATTTGCCATCTTCATGCCCATAATTGTGGGTCTTTTACAGTCTAAATTTTGACGATCATTCTGTTTCAAGTGTTGAGGGGGCAACTATGCTGTACATCCAGGTCAATTCAGGGGGAAGGGTTTTTGAGTTAGTAAGCAGTAGTAGCCATAGACCTAGCTCTAGTATCATGCTGAAAACCAATGTTGGGAGTCATATGTGGTGGTTTCAATGACTCATATAAGCTAATAAGCATTAAGCAGCATATTAAGGCTTGAAATGATTATGACCACATTGTTTTTGATATGCTAATTTAGTAATGCCAGCTATTCATTGTTTTTAATAAGAGGGGGACACCCCTAAAGCCAATTTTGTAGTTTATATGCATATAGATCTACACCTAAGTTATTGGGATTGTGCATAAATAAATAGAGTATTAAGGTGAATAGGATTGCTCTTAATAAATTACACTCAATTTTATGGCCAAGAATTTTGCCCAGTATCCCTCCTTGTGTTTCAACACGTTTTAGTGTTACACCTC